>NC_092873.1:85575342-85887265 GCF_028372415.1 Notamacropus eugenii | reverse complement strand
ACTTAACAAGGGGCAAGTGTTGGTGGTGAAGTTCTCTGATGCCCAGTGAAAGAGGGGGAAAAACTAGATTAAAAAGACATTCAGAAAATGATGAATTTTAGTTTTGACCCTAATTTGTTGTGTAGCCTTAAGTCAAGTCAATTCCCTTCTCTAGATTTCAGTTTAGTTATCTATAAAAAGACTAGGCCAAAATAGGTGATATCATGGCCCTTTCCAGCCCCTTCTGATGTGCACTGACTCAACTATAATTATTTCCCAGGTTCTGGGACCACAGGGCCAGCAATTGCATCCATTGTGTCCAGGAGGCTCAGCTATACCAGGGCAAGAGCCCCTGATGTTCACTAGGCTGGAAGAGAGAGCAAGATCGAAGACAAAAAGAACGGAGAGATGGGGGGTGGAGGGAACAGAAGAAGTAAGTCTCCATGGCTTCCACTGTCTTCCTTTCATAGAGTCCACCCCCAACTTCCAACAGTTAGAGAAATTTGCATTCAGTAACCTCAACCTATTGAAACAATCCAGTTTATTATACAAGCATATCAGCAGAGTGGAAAAAATGGGTTAGCCCAGTCTCAGTGAAGCACTTTCTTCTCTGAAGGAAATTATCCAATTCCATTTATTTCTCACTGGCCTTCTCTGCAACCTCCCCTCCCCTCTTTCCTAAATACATCTTAAGGGCTCCTCCTTTCCTCCACCAAACACTGAGATGGTCTAATCCTATTTCTCAGCAAATGAACCCCCCAGTCAATAAATGGAACACTCCACCTTCCTCTGTTCCATTTTCTCAGGCAGACTGTGGGAAACAAATTCCAGAACTGAAAGCCACAGAAAACACCAAATGCACATAGAAAGAGGGAACAAAATTCCCAAGACACCCACAGAGATCTGTTCCTTCTGTTTAGGTTCAGTGTAAGATATGACACAGGATAAAATATATGAGAAGCTCCTGGAACAAGTGTAATCTCTGTTGATAGGGGAAATGGGAAGTGATCTGGAGCTGGTAGAAGAAGTTTAGAATGGGAAAGCAAGATAAGCTGTTGACTACTTCTAGCTTAAGGTTGATGTTGCATGCTTTCTAGGTGTACTCACACTAAGAAACAAAGCTCAAAAACCACCCCTCAAGCAACACTCATCAGGCTGCTCAGAGGTGGGTCAGGTCCTAAGTGAAGATATAGTAGACCCCCAAATCTGGAAGGACCCTAGAAGTCTGGACCACCTAGGCAGAAGGAAAGGGTGCAACTAGGAATGAAGGCAAAGGCAGGGCTTTCCTTCCATGCCCACAAAGTGAGATACACAATGAGGGACAAACCCTATTCCTTCTCCTAGTCAGGGAGTCAGATATCTTATCTACTTACCCAACTCTTCAAGCATAACATCAACACCCAATTCTATGACCTTGGGGAGGTAGTTGCATTAAACCACACATGAAATCGGACTAATTCTTCCCCCATCATTTTGCCCATTCTTTTGGATATACTCATGACTCCCTGTTGTCTAGCGGTCTGTCCCTCCAACCTCACCTTATGTTGGGTTGGCATCACATATGCAGAGTAGATCTTCTGTCCTGGGAGCCTCCATTCAGTTTCTGAGGGGAATTAGTGGAATAGGTCCTCTAAAATTTGAAGTAAAAAAGGAACAAAAGGACATGGGAATGGAAGGAGGAAAAAGAGTTCAGATCCCAGTCTCACTGGGAAACAGAGCATTGTAAACTCTTCTGTTAACTCTGCTTTTTCCCTCTTGTGTCCCAAAACCTTAAGGAGAAGGAGTTGGAGGAAAAGGAAAAATGAAAGGGGGAAGCCTAACCTTCCTGTAAGACTCAATCCTCTGCTAGGTTAGCATGTATTCTTTCTGACCCTCTCCCTTTTTCAGTCCATCAGTTTTTTACTCTGCCTTCCTCCTTCCTCTCTGTCTCTGCTCTAAGAAGCCCTAGGGACTTTCAGGTAGGTTCTGTGTCTCTTTTCTCTGACTTCTCTCTGAATTCTTGGTAATAGTCAGAGGGAAAAAAAGCCTCTAATCATGGGACCCAAAGGATAGGGGACTAAAAAGTAAAGTGGGAAGAGTAAAGATTAATTTAATTTAAAAAGATTTGTTGAGCATCTACAGTGTTCAGAGCCCTAAATTAAACATTTGGAGGATGAAATTGGTACAATCTCTATCTTCAGGGAGCTTCAAGCACACAAAATGAAAACAGCTACAAAGTGACAGATTAAGTACAAAATAGCACAGAGTCATGAGAGCTGAGGGAACACAGACTAAGGTAGAGATCCGATACAGTTAGGATTGAGAGGCAATGAGGTAAAAGCCAAAGAATTCTGGACTTGCAGTCCAGCTCTCAGCTCCCGTACTTGATTGCTGTATGACCATAGTCACTTAACCTTTATGAGCAAGTTTCTTCTTGGTAAAATGATAATACTTGTGCCACCTACCTTATAGAGTTACTGCACCTTTAAGGTTTGGGGTGTTTTGAAGGTTGTTTTTTTGTTCAGACCTATGATTGACATAGGGAGTTCTGGGTGGTAGCACTACACACATGTTCATCACCAGTGAAGATCTGCCTCAACTTCTTTTAGAATTGCCTGGGGGCACTGAATGCTAACTTGTTCAGATCACAGAGCCAACAGGTGGCAGTGATGAGGGCTGGAAGGGGGTGTGAGACTCCCACAAAGACCAGGGTACCAGGGGTGGGTAGTCTGGAGAGGAATTCATGGACTCAAGCATTGTTGAGGTCAAGGTAAAGATTTATTATGCTTTTCAGTGGGCAAAAGTTCTTAGGGAACCTGCAACCTTAGAGGGGTACAGGGAAAGTTTATATAGGATATTCTATAGTGAAACATGTGCCAAATATGCTAACTATGTGTTTTGGGGTGGGATTAGGGAGTGGTTAAAGAGTGGTCAGTTCTTAAAAGAACATGCCTTTTTGGTATCTACTACAAAGGTATTTTACCCAAAATTCATCAGGAAATAGCCCAAGGGGAGGTGTGGTTTTAGGTCTGAAACAGCACTAAGTCAACTAGCAGTCAGGGCCGATTCAGAAATATCAGGTTGCTCTCTTCAGTGTCTTGTTAAACAAGAAGAATGTAAGGGAGTATACATATATCTAAGCCTAGGATACATATGATTGATCAGAGAGTAATAAATGTCATTACGACCCAGTGCACATCCAGTTCAGCTTGTTCAGACTAACAAGTTATATAAGTGCAGCTGACTGCCATATCAGGAAAGGAGATAACAGTTGTTGCTGGGGCAGGCTGTGTCCTTGAGCTGGGGAGAAACTGCCTGGGATAGTATTTTGAGGCTAGGGAGAAATGTGATTTTTAAAGAGAAATGTGATTTTAGAATTGGGGCCCAAGCACATGCACCCAAGCACCCCATCAGTAGTGTAGGACTAGAGTCTCTAAGTTTTCCTGGCTCTAAGGCCAGCTCTTCATCTCCTATCTCCTACTGCCCCTAAATTTACTGCTAAGTAAATGTAAGTTGTTCCTGTACCTGGGGTGGGGGTGGGATTCCCTCACAAAGGGGTTTCCTAGAAAGCCAACTCAGGTTAGGGGAACTTGGTGAGGTAGTCCCTAGAAAACTATAGCTCACAAATACTGATGTGCTTATTAAGCCAACCAGAACAAAAGGAAGCTCAAAATAAAAAAAAAATTTAAACATCTTAGTAAAATGTAGGACATAGAAGACATAAAAGGTCCTTTATAGACAATAAACATTTAATAAAGTCTACAATATAAAAAAAAAAGAGACATAAGAGCTTGTAATCTAATGGGGGAAGCCAAAACAGGTACCCAACAAAGGGGCATGGTATAGAGAAGTCAGGGAGAAAAGTTCAAAGTAGGGCAGCCAGGTTAGAAACGAGATTTCTGAGCTGAGGTCTCTCCTTAAATGGAGGTTTGAAGTTCATGGCTCCACCCTTCAGGATCAAAGAAGCAGAAGAAGCTAATGATGAGAGATAGCATCAAGGCTGATGAGATTTCATAGGAGGATGATATTATAGCAACACACACACACACAGACACACACAGACACACACACAGACACAGACACACACACAGACACACACAGACACACACACAGACACACACACAGACACACACACAGACACACACACACAGACACACACACACAGTACACTTTCCAACAGGTTACTACACCATCCTCAGAGGAAGAAACATGAGTAGAACGCACACATTTAGCTAGAACAAATCACACCACTGATGTTATAGTCTGTAATGTCCTTGGGTACTGTTATTGGGCAAACTGCTTTCTCCATTGACTTGGGATTTTCTGCTGCTCTTTTTTTTGTGGTGCTATTTTCCTCTGACTGTCTTCACTGTTTCCCTCTGCTAGAGGTAGCTAGGTGGTGTCGTGGATAGAGTACCAACTCTGGAATTATGGAAAACCTGAGTTCAACTGTGACCTCAGCCACTTACTAGCAGTAGTCATTCAACCTCTACCTCAGTTTCCTCCACTGTACAATAGACTTAATAATAGCACCTACCTCCTCAAGTTATTATTATTGCAAAGAGGTAATATTTGTAATGTCCGGAAATAATAGGTGATTAATAAATGTTTGTTTCCTTTTTCTGAAGTTCAACTAGTCTTAGGAGGCTATGTCTGTGGGTTCTCTGCTGCCATCTGGTGGACTACAAGTGACTAGGCAGCCTCTTGTACTGAGCCTTTTCGTTTTTAACTTCTTTGCAAGGGATTTCATTGATTCAGGTCACTCCAATTAAGTGAAGCAGGAGACTTGTGGTATTTACTGGCACAATCTACTGGCAGGGTAATACTGAACTTTGTCAGAATACAAAGAAGTTTGTGGGCATGTTAATTAGGTACTAATTTGCATTTTACCTTAACCGCTTAGCCACTGCTGCACCCAGTTGTTCATCACATTAGACCTAGGACATCTGGACCTTTAGAACTGAGGGATAAAAGGAACTCATTTAGAGGACTCTTAAGTGGTGAGAAAGATCAATTAATTCCCCCAAACCTTAATTTACTGTTTCAGCTAAAATTTGATTTCTTCTTCATCTGGAGAAGATTTGCTTACTCCTTAACTTTATGACTACAAGGGCCACCTAAGAACGCTGGTCAGCAAGAGAAGCCTTGAGTCATTCTTTTTCTTCTGACATTGGAGTTCCTCAGTCTATCCTTTTATCTAAAATATGATCTCAAATTCCATTTAACTCCTTTCATATCCCTGGGTTGCTCACCAGAGACTTCTCTAGATAATCCTAGAAATTCTGCTGCAATGGAACTGAATAAAGCTGGGGTGGTAAAAATCCTTTCAATTCCTTCCCCCTTCCTCCCATAATGTCCCATAATGCCTCTAGTTGCTTTTTCATTCAACTCAGAACAAGACTGAAGAGGGTCAAATGAAGCTTAGGAAGCTAGTAATTTTTGCCCTACTTATTACCAGCTATCCAAATTCCCTACACCATCATTAAGAAAAGTTTACTGAAGGAGATAAGTTTTGAGTCAGAATGATCTCTCATTTCTACAATTTTTTTTAATGTCACTAATATATACACAAGAGCATTCTTAATGTCGGCATGAAAAGGGAACAGAAAGCTTTCCTTTTTAAAAAATAATATTTTATTTCTCCCCAGTAAAATTTTAACATTTTCTTTTTAAAGTTTTGAGTTCAAAATTCTATCGCTCTCTCTCCTCCCCTCCGATCTTGCTGAGGCAGTAAGCAATCAGATATAGGTTATGCGTGTGCAATCATGTAAAACTGTCAAATAGACTTTCACAAACAAGTTTTTATAATGACCTTATCTTTCTAGTTACATCATTGACTGAGAGGTGTAGAGAATGCCAGATCTCATCATACTTACTTTTTATTGATTATAAAAAAGCATTTTATTTGGTAATTTATTTGATAAAACAAAATCATTTGGTAAAATAAAATGCTGCCTTAAAGAGCTCACATGTTTCAAAATCATACAAGATTTCTTTAAATATATAACAACAGATAACTTTGACCTTCTGCTTATTTAATATCAAGCAAGGCATAAAACAGGGAGACATTTACCCCCCAGGGATGTCCATTTATCACTATCTTGGCAGATATTCATCATAGAGAGTAAAAATGATAAGGTTCTCTGATTTGCAGACAGCACTGTGCTGACAGCATCAAGCCTTGAACCACTATAGAGTTTCCTCAATGAGATTCATAATCACTCCAAAAAGTAGTCCATTATTAGACACTGCAAAGAGTTGGGCAAAAATTAAACAGTAGAAAAAGATCAGGCTAGAATGCCTTTGGGTCCAATATATTTCTATCACATATTTAGACATCACACCTTTGCAAATGAAAAAGCATTAAGTACTTACTATGTGCCAGGCATTTTGTATCAGAGATAATGATGTGAAGTTTTTTCTCCCAAATAGGTTTTTTTCCTTCCAATTTTAGTTACACTAAATTTGTTAATGCAAAATCATTTTTTAATTTCATATAATTATAATTGTCTATTCTATATTTGATCTCTCCTATCCTTTGTTTAGTTATACATTCTCTCCCGAAATCATAGATCTGAAAGGTATCTCTTTTCATTCTTCTCTAGCAGGGTTATGTGCATGTTTTTTAATGCGTTCATTTGATTAAGGTCACTTATCCACTTAGAGCTCATTTTGGTTTATGGAATATCTAAATGAAATTTCTGCCAAAGTGTTTTTAAGTTTTGCCAGCAGTTCTTATCAGATAGGGAGTTCTTTCCCCTGTGGTTTATGTTCTTCGGTTTACTGAACACTGGGTTACTCTCTTGGCTTCTGGGTCTTGCCTATCTAGTCTGTTCCTCTTTAAAAATTTTTCTGTTTCTTAAATAGCACGAAAGAATTTGGAGATCTCTGATGTATGACATAAATAACTTAAGGTCTCATATTGTTAAGATTCCCTTTATTCTTTTTTTTGTTATTTCCATTGAGATTCATAACAATTCCTTCAAATAAATTTTGTAATGAATTTTTTCAAGTTCTATAAAGTAACCCCTTGGTAGGGTGATTGGCATGGCATTAAAACTGTAAATTTCCTTTAAGCCATAGCATCATTCATAGTTTACTTGGTCAGACATATTATGTATATCTTTGCCTAAAAAAGAATTAATCTTTTCATACCCTTTAAAATCAGCAATACCACTAATCAGCATATACTCCCAAAGAGATCAAAGAAAGAGGGAAAAGAGCCATGGGTACAAAAAAAAAAATTATTGAAGCACTTTCAATTGCAACAAAAAACTGAAAAGAATAGGTCACCAATTAGGTAGTGGCTAAACAAATTATGGTATATAAATGTAACCGAATATTATTGTGCAGGGGGAAAATGACCAAAAAAAAAGGACAGATTCAGAAAAACCTGGGCCAGCTCATATAAACTATTCTGGAGTAAAGGAAATAGAACCATAGAAAATTTTTATGTAATGACCACAACATCATAAAGGAAGATAACTTTGAAAGACTTAATAACTCTGATCAATGTGCAGTTCCCATCGTCACATTCATTTTTTTCAGAGCAAGGAAACACTGTCTCCTCCGGGTTCTAAGGATGTACCTGAAAGGTTAAGGATATCTTTCTCTAATTTGAGCCCCCACTGGTGTACTTTCAACAAATCTATAAATTGACAATCATTTTAGTCAACTAGCCTCAAGTAGCTTTTAGAAAAATAATAAAATAAGAACTGTTGTTCTAATACACCACACCTCCTGACAAAAGTCTGTCACATATTGTCCCATAAGCATGTATAGAGTCCAGGGGAAAGTGGGGTCAAGGTTAAGAGAGTATATGGGGTAAAGGGGTAACTTACACTTCCAGATTACTGGAAGTACTTTTCTCTCATTTGTGGGGATACTCAAACAATTCCCCTTAGGTCTACTGTAATTTCTTTACCAGGATCTTTGTGGAGCTGTGAATCCATATCTAGACTGTCTTTGGCTTTTAATGTAAAAAAATTAGCCATCAGCTAATCTGGATATGCCACTAGGAAACATATGGAAAGATGAAAAAGTATAGACATATATATATGTAGATATATTGTGCATAATATATATATATATACATACATGTATACATATATTTGTAAAATAATTTCAGGGGGCAGAGTAAGGAAACACTAACAAATGAGGGAGATCGGGAAAGGCCTTTTATAAGGTGCTGGTTTTTCAAAAGACATTTGAAAGCAGCTAGATGAGGCAGAGGTAAAAAGAAAGAGACTCCTGACCCTCGGAAACAAAAATAGGAAACCGGCAACCTACCTATCTCTAAAAAATCTCGTGTTGGATTCTATTAATAATATACAGAAAGGAAGATGATTTATTTCATCTTATTTTATTTATTTATTTCCTGCTACTTTCCTGTTATAAAGGTTAAGTTTTCTTTGATACCTTCCTATTATTCAGTCATTTTTTAGTCATATCTGATTCTTTCTGACCCCATTTGGGATTTTTTTGGTAAAGATACTGGAGTGACCATTTCCTTCTCCAGCTCATTTTACAGATGAGAAAACTGAGGCAAACAACTGAGGGTTGAGTGACTTGCCCAGGGTCACATAGCTAGGAAGTGTTTGAGGTTAGATTTGAACTTAAGAAGAGGAATCTTTCTCATTCTAGAGCCAACACTCTAACTACTGCACCCACCTAAGTGCCATAACTACATGAAAACATCTCTATTGAACCAATCAATCAAAAGCTTTAGACTGAGTATGAAAAGTCCTTGACAAATCCAGAAGTCCTTAAATGTCATTGGATGAAGTGGATTTTCATAGGAAACATATTTGAATGGATTAAGGGTACTTGGTCAGACCTTTGTGGGATTTGCATAAAACTAACAAGCTAATTTGGAATTGGGCAGTTGAGCCTCTGGCAGCTTAGTGGTAGAAACTGATCCAGTCAAGATCCTTCAGAGGAGAGTCACTTGGAGGGGAAGAAAATATTTTTCTCATTGAATTCTGAGATTTTCTCAGTAAACCTCCATGTTGCTGCAAATAGAAATAATTTCACCTCCTCTTTGCCTACATTCACTCCCTAGATTTCATTTTTTTTTAATTGCTATAGCTAGCATTTCTACCACTGTATCAAATAAAAGTGGAAGCAATACCTTTGGGAAATGGAGGGAGGCTTTCAGTGACCCCAAGCTTCTCCCTAAAACAAAGACCCATATTGTGAGCAATAATATTTTTTTCATTGTATGGCTGTGAGTCATGGAATGCCACCATAGTCATGGGTGTTTTTGCATCAGTAAAGATTATGGAAGCTCCCAGAGAGGGAGACAGAATGAGTGACATAATGGAAAGCTGTATGACACTTCTGGTATGCAGAAAGCCATGCCAAAGAACGACAGAAAAGGGCATGATCGTTAGTCACTAGCCTCCAGGATGGGCTGCTTTCTTCTCTACTTCTTCTGCTGTTCACATTCAGGGCCAATTTAACCCTATGGGCAAACAGCAGCTGATTTTGAGAGTCAGAATTCTCAATTGCGATGCAACTCAAATCAACTAGCATTTATTGAGCTCCTACTGTGTACCAGGCACTGTGCTAAGCACTGGGGATACAAAGAAAGGTCAAAAAAAAAAAATAGCCAGCCTCTGTTTTCAAGGAGTTCAGAGTCTAATGTGGGGGACAAAATGCAAACAAGTAAGTGCCAATTTGATACAAACAGGATAAATTGGAGATAATCAAAAGGTTCATTAAGGAAGATTAGGAAAGGCTTCTTGTAGAAGGTGGGATTTTAACTGGGATTTGAAAGATGCCAGGAAAGCCAGGAGACACAGGGCATGGGGAAAAGCGAGCCAAAATGCATGGAGTCAGGAAATGGAGCATCTTGCACAAGAAACTGCAATGTTAATGGCACTGGATCTCAGAGTATATGGTGAGAGGCAAAAGAACGAAGTCTGGAAAGGTAGGAAGGGACCAGGTTATTGATGAGTTTTAAAGTCAAAATGTAACCCTGGGCAAGTCATTTAATCCTGTTTACCTCAATTTCCTCCTTTGGAGCCACTGGAATTGATTAGAGAGGTGACATGATCAGACTTACACTTTAGGAAGATCAATATGGGAAGGATAGACAGGAGAGAGACTTGAGGCAGGTAAACCAAAGAGTAGGCTATTTGAGTAGTTCAGTTAAATACTAAATAGTAACTATTTCTCTTTTGACCAGGAACCCTCCCAGTGTGATTTTTTTTTTAAAGGGGCCATCCTTTGAATAGCTACTTACAGAGGCCTATTCATTGAATGGGCATTATCTCACACAAAGTGAGAACCTGAAAAAGGGCAGGGCCTCCCACTGCATCCTGGGCCATCTCGAGTTGTCTTGATGATCGTCCTGATGGCTCTAGAGGAGAAAGTGAGGCTGGTGACCTTGCACAATTCTCCCTCACTCAAATAACTGCAAGTCACGTCATCATCTCCCTGATATAATGGTCCTTTCCAAGGACAAAGGACAAACACAACAATAATATGAAGTGATGAGAGCCTAAACTAGAGTGACAGCAAAATCAGAGGAAAGAAGGGGGTGTATATGATAAAAATTACAAAGGGATAAATAAAAGACCTTGACAACAGGCCTTTTCTCTCCAGGTGAGAGAAAATGAGGAATCAAGGATGTCATCTAGATTGTGAGCTTGGGTAACCAGAAAGGATGGTGGTACTCTTGACAGGAAAGATAGGAAGAGGGGAGAATTTGGAGGTGAGGGGGGAGATAATGCATTCAGTTTTAGACATGTTGACTTTAATTTGCCCAGGGTTACACATCTAATAAGTGTCTGAGTCTGGATTTGAACTCAGGACTCTAGTCCCATCACTCTCCCCACAGCACCACAGCACTGGGCTTCCATTTAACTACAATAGTAATTGTTTCTCTTTTACCCAGAAACCCTGAGGGTCTTCCTCTCCCAGTTTGATTTTTTTTTTTTTACTAAAGGAGTTATCCTTTGAGTAACTACTTAAAGAAGCCTATTCATTTAATGGATGTATGTTACTCAAAGTGAGAATGTGATAAGACCTTAGCCTGAAAGGGCCAGGGTGTCACATTGCATCCTGGGACATCTTCAGGTCATCCTGATGAATATCTGGCCACTGGACCCAGATGGCTCAGGAGGAGAAAATGAGACTGGTGACCTTGCACAGCCCTCCCTCACTCAAATCAAAGTCAACTGCAAGTCATATCATTTGGATGTCATGGTCCTCAAGAACAAAGGACAAGCACAACAACAACAACAACCACAACCTGTTGAGTTTAAGATGTCTATGGGACATCCAGCTCAAGATGTCAATAGGCAGTTGGAGATAGTAGATTACTGGTCTAAGAATCATCTGAATATAAATGATAATTGAATCAATGGAAGCTGATAGGATCACCAAGTGAATAGTATAGAGGGAAAAAAGAAGAGGGTCCAGGACAGACCTTTAGGGGACTGCCATGGTTAATGATGTGACCTTGATAAAGACCCAGTGAAAGAGACAAAGAAGGAGCAATCAGATAGGTAGGAGAAACAGGCCAGAACCCTCTTCCTGAAATAACAAGGGACCTTGAGGGAGAGACAGGGGACAATACATTCCAGGCGAGTCAAACCATCACTGAAGATAACTATGTGGTACCTGGAGTCAGAAAGAACAGATTTCAAACCTTGCCTCAAACCCGTATGACCCTAGACAAATCACTTAACCTCCATATGCCTCAGTTTCCTCGACTGTAAAATGGGGATCATAATAGCACTTACCTCACAGAGTTGTGATTGGGATCAAATAAGATAGTGTTTTCCAAACACCAGACCTGATTCCAGTCCGATCCCTACAGCTATCATTGAGGAAAGAAATAATTGTAGAGAAGGGATTCACCTTCCTCACCACCACCAGCACCAACTGTTGACCAGCAGCCACCAACAGGCAGATAAATACAGGAGTCTTAGAAATGGTAGCCTCCCCACCCCACCCCTAGACCACTGTTCATGCTTTTAGCCCAGCCATCCATCCATCATTATCATTTCATCAACTGTGAAAAATCTCCACCAACTCCCATCTCCAACTCCCAAACAACTGCCATCCATAGAACTGGCAAGTCAAGCTAGTAAAGTTGAAAGGTATGCTGAGAGAGAAGAACTAGGAGGCAGTATATGTCAAGCAAGTCAAACCACTACTACTACTTTGACCACCTCCTCCCCTCAGGCTCTGATGGAAACAGCTCAGGACCATTAACCACAAGATCCCTGAGAGTAGCAATACTCTCAATACCCTCAGCCATCATTCTGGGAAACAAACCCTGTGCAGATGCAGCCTGTCCACTACTCCTGCAAGGGCTGCAGCCACAGCTACTGAAGACCCAGGGAAGAAAGTTCTTCTCACTAAAGTCCTTGGCATTCTCAAATAGTTCAATATCAGAAGCGGAAATGATTTTATTAATGGAATGGACTTTAAAGAAGAAGCATTATCATCTACTTTACCTCTGAAACCTAAGGAATGGGGGACCTTACCATCTGACTTGCAACTGAAACTTTCCATATTCCATATGTTCCTCAAGAGCAGAGTTAGTCTTGGTTTTCTATTTGTATCTCCAGAGTTTAACAATGCACACAGTAAATACTTAATAAGTGCTTTATACATTTATTCAATGTCACAAGAACCTAGAGAGAAGAGAGGATCTAGAAGAGAGTGATCTACAGCGTCAAAGGCTACAGAAAGATAAAGAAGGATGAGGACTGAGAAAAGTCCATTAGATTTGACAATTAGAGATCATTCGTAACTTTGGAGAGAGTAGTTTCAGTTGAGCGATGAGGATGGAAGTCAGACTGCAGAGAGCTTAGAAGAGCCTTCCCAAGGAGGTTAGCCACAAAAGGGAGGAGAGATATTGGATGGTGGAGATGGATGGAAGAATGAGGCAGGAAAATGAATGCAATGAAAATGAAGGAAGAAAAAAGGAGGTGAGAGCTCCTGCTTTCAGATTGAAATCTAGGGAAATATGTGGGGAGGTGACTCATGTTGAGGCAGAGAGAAGGACTGGGGCATGAGGAGGAGAGAGGACCTTGAGTCTAGAAAATCTCAAATTATTGAAACCCTGTTGGTTTAAGAGCAAAGAAAATGGCAAAGATTAGTTTGCTCTCTCTACCTTCCTCTGGTACACTCTATAAGCAGAAACCAAGATCTCTCTCTGTCTCTGTCTCTGTCTCTCTGTCTCTCTGTCTCTCTCTCTCTCTCTCTCTCTCTCACACACACACACACACACACACACACACACACACACACACACACACTCTTTCCATGATTTATGGATGTGAGTGATTTGGGAATTTCCTTCAGCTAGCTCCCAAGAACTGGGAGGGCAAATAGGAATAGCTGGGTAGGATAGTAAGGAGATAGCTGGAGGCAAACAGCAACATATATGGAGACTCCATGTAGGAGTGTTTAACCTTCCCTTCTGACTATGTTCAATATTACATGGCCATAATATGTTGAAAATTCAAATTCTGAGTGTACGAGGGGTTATGACTATAAAAGAAAAAGTCCAGATACAGGGCAGGGGCAACTGTTTAGACAACTAGGTGCAGTAGTGTATAACGTACTAGACTTAGAGTTAGGAAGAGCTGAGTTCAAATCTAGCCTCAGACTCTTACTAGCTGTGTGACCCTGCTGGTCACTTAACCTCTCTGTGCCTCAATTTCCTTATCTATAAAATGGAGATAATATTTCACATAATTGTTGTGGGGATCAAATAAGATCACCCATAAAATATTTTGCAAACTTTAAAATGTATTTGCAGTTAATATAGTGCTGTTAATTTAAAGTATATCTGCACTTAATAAGCTGCTGATTTCATACTTTTTTTTAAAGTTTTGAGCAGTATTCCATATTATTCCCTTGCTAGGTTCTGAACCGACAGTATGGGTTTAAACTGTTCAGAACTACCTTAAAGAGTATGATAGATGCTTAATCAGTCGAGAAGTGGCCCAAGCATTTGCAGACTGAGAACACTAGTGGTCAGAGGGAATATTACAACCTACTAATTTGTCAGAGAGGAGCAAAGTGACTTCTAGCCTGGAAGTCTGAGAGTGCTGCCTGGTGGACAACTCAACCAATTAAGGAAAGAACCTGTGGTGATTTGGATAGCTGCCACTACTGTAGTATCCCAAATGTCACATGCACCTCATGTCATAATCTCAGAAGAAACGAAGCTGAGAAATACCTAGAAAGTAAAGGAAATGACTCATAGTGAACGTAATCAAAACCCATTGAGGAATTACACAGAAGCAGCCACGTAAAGGATGTTGCCTCAAAAATGTATGCTTAGAAAAATGTCAGCCCTCTTTCACTGTCATCAACCCAATGTCAAGAGATCTAGAGGAAAGTTGATAGCATGCTGGGTGGGCCTCCTGTTGCAGATATATGGGAGGACATTGACAAGGGTCACCCAGGCTAAGCAGGCATGGACTGGTTGTGATCAACATTGTTGGTGAGAATACAAATATCGATATGATCATAGACCACCAAAGTAATGATATTGTGAAAGGCATTCAGAAATAAGTTGGCAAGGGGGAGTATGTTATATTGCAAAGTAGAAAAATACTGGGTTTGGAGTCTGTCAACAAGTATTTATTATGCACCTACTATGTGCCAGGCACTGTGCTATGGGATTTAAAAAGGATACTTTTGATTATATCAAATTAAAAAGGCTTTACACAAATAAAACCAATACAGCCAAGATTAAAAGGGAAGTAGGAAACTGGGGAAAATTTTTATAGAAAATCTTTCTGATAAAAGCTTCATTTATCAAATATATAAAGAATTGAGCCAAATTTATAAGAATACAAGTCATTCCCTAATTGAAAAATCGTCAGAGAATATGAAGAGGAAGTTTTCAAAAGAAGAAATCAAAGCTACCTATAGTCATATGAAAAATCTAAATCACTAAATCACTATTGACCAGAGAAATGCAAATTAAAATAACTCTGAGGTACTACCTCACATCTATCAGATTAGTTAATAGGAAAGGAAAATGACAAATGTTGGAGGGGATATGGAAAAATAGGGACACTTCCTGGAGGTGAGAACTGATACAATCATTCTGGAGAGCAATTTGGAACTATGCCCAAAGGCAATAAAACTGTGCATACCCTTTGACCCAAATACAAGGGATGTATAAATGACAGGATTTGGCAACTGATTGGATATGGAGAGCGAGAAACAATAGTTGAGGATGACTTCTAGATTTTGAAACTAGATGACTGGGAGAATGGTGGTGCCCGGAACAGTAAAAGGAAAATTTGAAAAGAAGGGTCTGGGGAAAAAATAATGAGTCCAGTTTGAACATATAGTTTACAGGTTCAAAATATTCAATAGACAGCTGGAGATGTAAGATTGGAGATCAGAAGTGGACAAACAGGTTTTAGAATTATTAGCACAGAGGTGATAATTAAATTCTGGTTCTACAAGTACTATTTTATCAATGCAGACAAATCCCTTATCCTCTCTGGGCCTCAGTTTCCTCGTGTAAAATGGAGCTGTTCTAGGAGGTCTATAATCAATCAGTCAATCAATCGACATTTATTTAAACATTTGCTGTGTACCAGGGACTCTCTGTTCTAAAAGCCTGTGATAGCATGACTAGAGAATCTCTAGGTTCCCATTTGGCTCTAAACCCAATGATCAATGATTGGGGTTGGTAGGTCCCCACCAGGGTGAGGATTAGGCCTTATTGATCAGGAGGCTGTTCCTCCTTCAGTGTAGACACTGGGCCTACATGGGAAAAAATTAGGGGTCTGTCAGTCATTTAACTGGCATAAGTACTAGGCAGAGTGTGAGGGCCACCTGGGGATAATGGGGCCGAACTCTAGCGAGGCTGTTGTGCACGGCTGCGAGGCTCAGGACTGGGACACGGGGAACCCAAAGAACCCATGGTCTCAGTTAAGTAAAGGGTCGTTTCTGCCCCCATCCAGCTGTACAGCTATACAGACCACCTTCTAACTTTCGGGATTGACCTCCTGGCTCCTCCCCCTCCCTAGGCTTCCGTTCCAGTGCGATCGATCGCGGGGAGCTAAGTTGCTCCTGGTTGCCAAGGAAATGACGTAAGCGCACGATGATGTAACTACGGGAAGATTTACTGGTCTTGGATTGGTTACCAGGAGGCCACTAGGTGAGCAACCACGGGAGGGGGGGGAAAGGAACTGGCGATGTCAACAGTCCTCTACATCCCTCCTAAAGGTGTGATCGAAGGGAAAGTCCTTGATAGAGACTCTGGTTGGGTGGGGACGCCTAACTTTCCCAACTCTCTCCCAGGTTGTATCACCTTGGCTTTTCCTGCGACTTTTGACCCTTCCGGCACGCCGTTTCGCCGGTGGGCTACTGTCATTGTAGAGAATTCTGGGACTTGTAGTTCCAAGCTGTCCGAGGCAGGACCGGGAGCCTGGTTATTTCAGAGGAGCAGGAGCTAGTACAAGCAGGAGAGTTTGAGGAAAAGATGCCCATAGCCCAGAAGGAGGCATAAGAGCCCATTCTGAATTCATTCATGACTCTTTCTGGTTCTCTTTGTAGGTGCAGAGCGGAGACGGAGCTCCTAAGGAGTACTCTTCAGTCTCTCAATCTGGAATCCTTACCCAAGATGGAGAGGATGAGCCAGGGCTCGGTGAAGTTGTCCTCGGGCAATCTAATAGGAGAGAAGGACATCCCTCAACAGCAGGAAGTTCAGCAGGGGCTTGACAACCCCAGAGAAGACAGGCCCATGGGGCTGAATCCTGGAGCCCTGCCTGGTGAAGCCCTTTCTTCCGCAGTAGACTCAGACCCACAAATTCCTCAAACAGAGGATCCAGGGTTTGATAGAGTTCCTGCTGGAATGAGAGGAGACCCTTTGGAGCCTTACCGATCCACCAGTGAGACTGCTGAGCCACTCCAGTCTCCCATCCTCTGGCACTGCCCTGATGGCAGCTTTGTCAAGAGGATCATGGTCCAGGGCCAGGGCTTGGACAAACCTAAGGGGGGCTCCCAATGCCAGGTTCTAGTGTCTGGGCTTCCCCCTGGAGTGGGTCTGCCTGAAGGCTGGACAGAACTAACTGTGGGATCAGGGTCATGGAGAGACAGTCCCTGGGGAGAGGTATTGGAGAAATGCCTGGAAACCATGTGTTCAGGTGAACAGGCAGAGCTCTTACTCCCCGGTGGAGCTGAGCCCCCTGCCTTGATCACCCTGGCCTCCTTCACCCTGGGCAAGGACTCTTGGGAGTTAACAGTCAGGGAGAAAGAGGAGCTAGCTTCAGAGGAGCGGGCTAGGGGCACAGAACTGTTCAGAGCTGGGAACCCTGAGGCAGCTGCTAGGTGCTATGGCCGAGCTCTTCGGCTGCTGCTGACTCTTCCCCCACCTGGCCCTCCAGACCGAACCATTCTTCATGCCAATCTAGCTGCTTGCCAGCTGCAACTAGGGCAGCCCACCTTGGCAGCTCAGAGCTGTGATCGAGTACTAGAACGGGACCCAAGACATGTGAAAGCACTATACAGAAGGGGAGTGGCCCGGGCTGCCTTTGGAGAACTGGATGGAGCTGCTGCTGACCTACGGAGGGTGCTGGAGGTGGAACCAGGAAACCGGGCTGCCAGAGAGGAGTTGGGGAGGGTGGTAATCAGGGGGAGAGAACAGGATGCAGGGCTGGCTCGGGGTCTTCGAAAGATGTTTGGCTAATTAAAAATTAGAACTTAGAGAACAGAAATTATGTGATTTGTGATCTGTGCTGTTAAGGAGAAGTCTTTGGAGTACATGAATTTAGAGGAGAAAAGGCTTGCTAGGTTTCACTTCATATCCCATTCTCCTGTTTCCTGACCTGGAGAAATATTGTTTCTCCCCTTCAGTTTCCATTCCTTTTCTTCACTCTGTGTTCTGGCTTCATTTCCTCCATTCACAATCTCTAGCCTGTGATTGATCAGTTCAACAATATACTACTAATTTCTACTTGAATCATTGCCACTCCTGACTAGTTACTCCCTAGCCCTGTCTTATCACCTGTCTTATTCTACTCCCTAGTCACATATTCAATACTGAGATTGACCCTACTGCAAATTTATGTTATCTAATATGATCTCACCTGAACCCTCACTGCTCGACTGCAATCCTTTATTTTCCTTTAATTGTTCATCATACTTCTTACAGTGGCTATTCCACTATTTCTCATGTTCTCTATTCTAGACCAACACAAGTCTGACCATGCTATAGCCTTGCTTAAAATATCTTCAGTTGCTCCCTAGGCAGTCCCTAGGAGAAAGTAAAAACTCCTTAACTTAGCATTTAAATCCTTCTAGAATCTGGCTTCACTGACATTTCTGGACTTATTTTATATTACTCTACTTGAACTCTATATTTCAACACAACTGGCCTGTTAACTGGTTTGTGGACTCAACACGTCTTCTCTTGCCTGTGTCCCTTTACACAGGGTGTCCAGTTCTTATAACTCAAATGCGTTCTCTCTTTACCTCTTAGAATAACTAACTTCATGTAAGGATCATCCTAGGGACCATGTCTGACAGAAAATCTTTCCAGATTCTCTTTAATTGTTAGTCCTCTCTCCCACCTCAAATTATCTTTTAGTTCTTTATCAATGGACATGCAATAATGCTATGTTTCTTGTTTTGTTATCAATATCCACAAAGCCTTGCATATATTCAAGAGAATCTGTAATCTCATTGGTTTGGTATTCCCCTTCTCCCCCACACAGTGATGCAGATCACAACCATCCATAACTGATGAGCCACTCTTTTTCATGTCCTCCACGGTTTATCACAAGGTATCCATAAAATGTGATTTCTCTTAATGTGAAGAAGATGCCAGTAGAATATTCAAACTGTCCATCTATATTATTATCCCTTGCCCTGGCCACATGACCTGGCTACTTGTTTTTGCTTACATATTTATTTACTTGGTGACATCCTCTATTCCATTTCTTTGAAGTTCTTGACTTGCTATAAGCTCTAGCCTTTTTACACCCAACATGCATCTCTCCATTTCCCTTTGTGAAGGGTTCATTTAGAAGGTTTTAGACTATAAACTTGTCCGTGTATATAGCAGGTCCCTGAAAAGTGTTTGTAGAATTAAGTCAGATCACTACGAGCAATTCAGGAAGGGTCAAGATCAGACTGACCAGGGCGATGGAAAGCCTAAAGCCAGCAGAGGTGGGGAGAAAGCCTAGGGTTAGTAGAGGTGGGGCCATTAGTACATACAGAAGAAGCAATGTAGGGCTAAGAATACTTAGGGGGATACTGAGAGGATGAGCCATCTTCAAGTATCTGAAGAGTAGTCATGAGGAACAATTGGTTCCAGAGGGCAGAATTAAGGAGCAATAGGTGGAAGTTGTTGAGAGGTAGATTTTATTTCAACATAAGTAAATATTTTCAAAATTGGAGCTGTCCAAGTAACCACCAGCTGCTTTGAGAATTATCAGAAAATTGAGTTAGAAGGACATTGTTCAACCAAAGTGAGGGCTAGGAAAGTTAGGTCAGTTAACAAACATCTAATGTGTCAGGCATTTCAGAAAGTACGGATGCAAAGGCAAAAACTGTCCCTGTTCTCAAGAAGCTTACATCCTAGTGCAGACATGCACAACAAGCAGGGCTAATTAGAGAGAATCTCAGGGACAGTCGCTAGCGTCATGGGCACCCAGACAAGCTTCTTGCAGAAAGTGGGATTTTACCTGAGACTTAAAGGAGACTGGGTCACACTCTCCATATTACTGAAGATCTGCAAGCCAAGCTTGTGGACTCTTATTCGATTCTAATTGAAGTTATGGGTTGTATTTCTTTGCCCTTTGAGGTCCCTTCCAACTCTGAATTTTGCGAAGAAAGAAAAGAAAAGGAGGAGGAGAAATAGAGCTTTACATGCTATTTGTCAGAAGGAACCAAGAGGTCACATTAAAAAAAGGTAACTGAAGAGGAAACGGCCTCTGACTCCTGAAAATTACCATCATGAAGTCCACGCACGGCTCACCCGAAAGCACCGGTGACACCCACAGTCAAGATCTCTGACCTCTAAACCCCAAATCCCTTGCGATTTCCTCCATGTTCTCTAAGGCTACAGGGATATCAGGGGGAAGAGGACTACAGTTCCCAAGATGCCTCAGCTGAAATTCAAAATATTTGCTTCAAAGAGGTTCTTCGCCCTGAGGGATGCTACACATGCGCGATGGGCCAGTTAGTCTTTTCCTAATCATTTTTTTAATCTTGCTATTGCCCCGGAGACGCAGAAACTCCCTCCTATTGGCTCACCCAATAAGCATTGCAATATTTTATTGGTCAGATGGGCTTCCGGGGAGGAAAGGTTCATAATGGCATTATGATTGGTCTATATTGGGGAGAGGGCGGGGCCTCGAACCGGCTCCGGGTTGGGGGGGTGGGGGGAAAATGGCGGCGGAACTGCTGCTGCTCAGCGAAATCGCCGATCCGGCTCGTTTCTTTGCCGACAACCTGCTCAGCGCTGAGGACTGGGGTCCGCGGGGAAGGGGCTCGGGTGGTGGAGGAGGCTACGGCGTGCCGTTTCCATGAGGAATTTTGAGGAGGGGACCAGGGGCTAGTATGAGGAATACTATTAAGGAATCTACCATCCAGGGGAACATGGGTGGGGCGTGGTTTCTGGGCTGAACTATCTAAGAGCGGAGAAGGGGAGGTGTTTTCCCCCTGCGGGTTGTCCTCCTTGGTGGGGTGCCCGTCGTGGGAACCGTTGAGCTGTTCCACTGTACTTCTTTTCACGTGAAACGGGTGAGGAACCCCCCTCCCCCTCTCTCTGTTGGAAAGGTGCAGGGGCCTAGAGAAGGATTGTACCACTTTTACTACGGGGAGGGGTTGAGCTCTTTGGATTCTACCACGGTGGGAGTGGGGGGGGTGCTGTGGAGGATACCACTGAGGCTGGATGGGGTAATTGCTGTCATATCCACCCTTGCAGACCACACCCTCTATAACTGCCTTGATGAAGTAACTGAGGAGCAAGCTCAGCTCTTCAGATGTCTGGAGCAAGATGTCCCGGTAAATTTAAGAGCCATAAAATGTCCCTGCTGGAAGAGACCTGAGCAATCTGGTCCAGCCTCCTTATTTTACAGAGGGGAGGAGAAATAACTTGCCCCAGGTCATCACCCCTAGCCCTGCCTAACATCTCTGGGAGCTTACAGTTGCAGTCCTGGGGCAGATCTCATCTTGCTGGGGATTCTTCCTCTCTCTTACCTCTTCTTCTCATCTCTCACACAGTTTGATAGCGGCCCCCTGGACATGGGCATGGACATCACCTCCCCTGAGCCCCCATGGGATCCACTGTCCATCTTCCCAGGTGAAGAATACCTTGTGCTCCATCCTTATCTTGTTTAATTACGCTTGTACCATCACCTCCCAAACTTCTGAAGCTGCTTTCCAGCTGCTTCCAAATCTCATTTCTTCCCAAGATATCATCTTTGGGGGAGGTACCCTATCTTACTCCCAACAATTTTCCAGAAACCCTTATGTTTTCTTCTGTTTCTTCAGACACCTCTTTGTACCCCTTACCCTTAGGCTTCCAAGATCCTCCCTCTAAAGGCTCTTTCTTCTCCCCTCTACTTTTCCATTCTCCCAAAGACATTTTTAGCTCTCCTTTTATTTTTTTAACATAATTTTTATTGGTAAATGTTGACACCAACATTAGAAATGTCAGTAGGAAAATAAAATTTCAGTTTTTTTCTCTCATACAAAGATTCAATCTTATTGACTGTAGCAGTTAGTGAAATAGTCTTAATACAAAAGGGTAAGCTGATTTGAGTTACAACCGGCATACACAGTGTATGCACAAGGGTGGAAGAACCTTCTGAATGTGGACAGTTAATGGCACCAATGCTTTACATTCAACAAAACTGTTCTTTGGTGTTTCTTTTTTTTTTTAAATTAGACTTTATAACACCACAAGACCACAACTTAAACCACTAACTCTCCTTTTAGACCCTTGTATTTTACTTACCACCCTCCCACATACCCCTTACTTCCAGACCTACAGGTGAAGTCAGAACCTTCTTCCCCATGCTCCTCCTCTTCTCTCAGCTCCGAGTCATCACTTCTCTCCACAGAGCCCCTTGGCCAGGTGAGAGTTTCATTTCCTTTCTACTCTGGATGACAAATAGTCTTCTTAGTTTCATTCACACGTTATTTGTGAGCTTTTCATACATAGTATGAGAGCCTTCTTTCCCATCTCTTCTTCCTCCTGATTTACTCTCTTTCCTTCCACTTCCTGCAGGCCTCTGTGGGAGAAGAGGTACTTGGTGTGAAGATAGAATCTCCTAGCCCTCCACACTGCCTCTTGGGGAATGTTCTGAAACCTTCATTTGGAGCTATCCAGATTAGTTCGGGCCTCACCCCAGATGACCCCTCAGGTAGTCATTATTTTTTCTGCCCCCTCACTAGGCTTCCATTGTGTGATGGCAAGGAAGAAGTAGGGGATGGCAGACCACTGAAAAGGAGACCATCAGAGAAGGGAGATTAAGGTCTAGGGCTATGTCTGGGAAAACAAGACCAGAGAGATGGGATGTCCTAACCCTGTCTCCCTTCCCCAGTCCATATTCCAAACATTCAACCAGGTAATGAATCTCATCTTACTTTGCATTACTTCAGCCTTTACAGATTCCGCTTGTGTACTATTTTGCAAATGTTCTTAAGTGATCTGAATTGTCCCCTTCATGATTGATTATTCAGAACATATTCATGGAGGGCTTAATATGTGCCTTACACTGTGGAAAGTGCAAGATGTCTTTCCCTGACCCCAAAGAACTTTAAGGAAAGATCAAAATAGAGAAGTTATTAAGTGTTTGCTAAGTTCCAGGCTATAGATGCTGGGGATACAAATACAAACAAACAAGGTAGTTGCTACCCACAAGGAGCTTTTCTTCTAGAGAAGATGGAACAAGAAGGGGATCTGGAAAGTAGTGGGGAGTGTGGCATGGCATAATATTGATGTCTGAGTAAAACCCAACCTTGAGGTTAAGGGGGAGGAGGTGAAGTGACGGCCTTAGTTAGTGGCAGCAAGACTGGGGTAGGCAGGGAAGAAAATACGTTGAAGTAATATTACAGGATCTCATGATTCAGTATCAGATTCAGAGGGCAGGTGTAGTGCGGTAGGGAGTAGGAAGGAGGCCCTCTTATTGCAAGTACAGTTGCTAGGGAAAATGTCATTGGAAAAGATAGAATTTAGTCTAGATCCTGGAAAACTGAGAGAATATGGAACAGGTGGAGAATATTCTAGTTAGGGTAAGCAGTATTACTAAAGGAGCAAGGGTTTAAATGGACAGTGGAACAATGAGGCATTAGCCTGGCTTGGAATGTAAGGTTTGGGTTGTTAAGTAGCAGAAGACAGAGTTGGTTATAGCCTTAAATATGTTTATTGAGTTGAACTGAATTGTGAAGGGCCTAGATTGGCAGGATGAGATAATGTATGTGAAAGTGTTATATAGCCATAAAGTACTCTGTAAATACAGGCTGTTATTGTTATTACTCTTTCCTATAGGTAGTGGGAAACAGTGGGAAGATTTTGATCAGAGAAGAACTTGATAAAAGCAGTGTATGAGAGGAAGATTGTGGTAGTAGTGGTGGAATATTGAGTGGATTTTATTTTAAGAGTTGAGAAGGTAGGGTGGGGGGAAAGGACAAGAGGCTAAAAGCAGAAAAACCAGTTAGGTTATTACAGTATTCCAGGATTAGAGGTGATCGAGGACCTCAATTAGAATTACAGTAGTGGCAATGGAAAGGGACAACTATAAGATATTTTGAAGGTGCAATTGTCTCTCACTCACCCCGCATATCCAGTCAAGAGCTAAATCTTTATCTTTTCTATTTCCACAGTATCTTGTATGTACCCTTCCTTTTCTCTACTCACATAGCCATTATCCTAGTAGAGGCTCTCATCACGTCACACCTTGCAAGTCTCAGCCCATTCCAATCCATCGTTCACACAGCCACCAAAGTAATTTTCCTGAAGTGTAGGTCCAACCACGCCACCTATCCCCCCCAAACCTCTTTTTTCCACCTTGCAGATATACAGACCAAGACAGAGCCCATCTCACCTTCTTCCCCTCTTAGCTCAGAAGCCTCATTGCTCTCCACAGAATCCCCCAGTAAGGTAAGCTTCACTTCTTACTTTCTTCCCAACCCATTTACTACCCTCTCATCCTCTTATACCCAGATATAAGAAGTTTTTTCCCTAACCAGAATACCTCCTGATTGTTCCTCTCCTTCTCTCCTCTCCCCTACTCCTTTATCCATTTACACTTGCACTCTGCTTTCTCTGCAGCCCCTTGTAGAAGAGGAGGTGTTAGGGGTAAAGACAGAATCACCAGCCCCTCAACTCTGCCTTCTAGGGGATGTCCTGACTTCCCCATTTGGATCAGTCCAGATTAATGTGGGTCCAACCCCTGACGGTCCTTCAGGTAACGTCCATCTTACCTCCTGAGTTTTCTACTTTAAAGGGCCTGCCTTCCTGATAACTCTTCTTTTTGTCCCTTCCCCAGGAAAGGCACCACCCCACCGGAAGCCTCCACTGCAACCAAAGCCTGTTGTGGTGACAAATGTCCCACTGCCTCCCCGAAATTCACCTCCCAGTACCACAGTCTTGTTGCAGCCCCTCGGTCAACCCCCACCAGGTATGAAAGAATGGAGCCAGGGCAGAATCCAGGAAGACCACCACTTCTTGAACCCTTGAACTAGGAATGCTCAGAATAAAGTATAGGCTGCCTACCTTACTATACTCTCTATATTCCCTCTCTCCACTCAGTCCCATCTGGGCCTTCTGTAGTCCTTTTCCAGGGCCCTGTTCAAGTACAGCCACCTGTGGGAGAGGGTCCAGCTCCTCCCACACCCCGCTTGGAGAGGAAGAGCATTGTTCCAGCTCCCATGCCTGGGACTCCGTGTCCCCCAGAGGTGGATGTAAGTATTAAGGAGAAGTGAGGGTGGTAGATTAGGGAGAAAACCTATTGTAAGAAAAGGAAGTTGAAAAAGTTGGAGATGAGACATAGGATAAGGGAAGAGATAGGAGGTAAAAACAGGAGGCCAGTGGGAGAATAGGGCCAGAAAGGATGGAGTCCTGGCCTAGGGATGCAGGGACGGGAATGTAGGACATGTGCTGGGCAATGGTTCTGAGGAAGGGGAGAGACAGGGGCTGAAAGAAAGACCTATTCCAGCAGGGTTGAACTTTGTACCTTGAGGAGAGGATTCAGAAGAGAAATTTCGTATGCAACTGTAGAGCAAGAAAAGCTAGAGGTGCAATAAGAATTTTTCTTACTGGGGATTGTTGTCATTCAGTTGTTTTTAGTCATGTCCAACTCTTCATGACTCCATTTGAGGTTTTCTTGGCAAAGATACTGGAATGGTTTTGCATTTCCTTCTCCAGCATATTTTACAGATGATGAAACTGAGGCAAACAGGGTTAAGTGACTTGCCTCAGGTCACATAGGAAGTGTCTGAGGCCAGATTTGAACTGAGGAAGATGAGTCTTTCTGACTCCAAGCTAAGTACTCTCTCCACTGAGCCAGAACAAGGGGAAGTTATGGAAAATTCTTCCCTCAGAGGGGTTAGGAGAGGGAAGAGAGACTCCCCCTAGCTGCTAGGGTAAGGAAGCCAGAAAGCAAGTCAGTCAGAGGTCTTGGGAGGATCAGCTCACTGGACTTGGGAGCGGGGCTGAGGTCTGTGGGGAGGGAGCATCCCTGACTTCTTCACCTTCAACACACATCCAGGCAAAGCTGCTGAAGCGTCAGCAGCGGATGATCAAGAACCGTGAGTCAGCCTGTCAGTCTCGGCGAAAGAAGAAGGAATATCTGCAGGGGCTGGAGGCCCGGCTTCAAGTGGTCCTCGCAGACAACCAGCAGCTCCGCCGGGAGAACGCAGCTCTCCGCAGACGGCTGGAGGGGCTCCTGGCCGAGGTGAGGGCCCTGGGGCCCAGGATACCTGGCCACCAAGAGTAGCCTCATGGATGCTCACTCCACCCCCTTTATCTTCTCTCTTCTAGAACAGCGAACTAAAGTTTGGGTCTGGGAACAGGAAGGTCGTCTGTGTCATGGTCTTCCTCCTCTTCATTGCCTTCAACTTTGGGCCTGTGAGGTAAGGGCCCCATTTCCTCTTCACTTTGTGTTCCTTACACTTGAGCAAGGTGAAACAGGACTGAGGCTTCCCCTTCCCCTGCCTTGGGGCAGAGCCCATCCTGTCTTCCTTGGAGGTTTCTTTTGGCTGCCTTCTCATTCACCTTTCATGTACTCAGGAAGCTCCAGGGGTTCCCTTTTGCCTCTAAAATTTCACATAAATTCCTCAGTTTGGCATTCAAAGCCCTTCACAGTTGAGGTTCCACGGGCCTTTCTCATTCCACTATTTCCCTTTATATGCTCGGCTCCTCCCTCCTTCAAACAAATGGATTTGCCTTCTGATCGCACGTGGCATGCTCCATCTCTACCTCCATGCCTTTCTACTAGGTATGCCTCTACTCCTCCCCATGCCCAGGTCAGTTGTCCCTTCTTATCCCTGAATGGCTGTGTATATATCTTACATTGATTTATCTGTAGATAAATTTCCCCACAAAATGTAAGCTCCTTGAGGGCAGGGATTGTTTTCCTTTTTGTGTGTTTTTATTGTTGGCCTATAATATAGTACTTGACATATAAGTGTTTGATGATTGTTTTCTGAATTTAATTAAATTGGGTTTAATTAAATAAATAGGAGCATCAGGCATAGTTGTTGGTTCTTTCCTGCCCATGAGTGTTCGTCTTCTGTCCTTTACAAGTTTAATGATATAGATCATCATGACTCTCAGGTCTGCTACAGCCAGAGATGTAGAACAGGAGGGATTGAGAGCCCAGTGGGTTAGTGGATCCTTTCCCTAAATTCCAAGTCCCACATGGGACACGTAGGAGCTTGGATTCTAATCTGGGCTGTCACTTCCTAGTTTTGTGATTGTGGCCAATTAACTTCTGTGACTCTTAGTTTTGTCATGTGTCAGATATGGATAATAATATTTTCTCTCCTTACTCCACAGGCTTTCTGTAAGGAAAGCACTTGATAAATCTTCAGGTGCTATATAAATATATGTTATCATTAATATTATTGCTTTCTCATCTTCCCTAGCATCAATGAATCACCTCCACCTCCAGCCTCACCTCAGATGGGCAAGGAAGAGTCTTGGCCCCAGAGGCACCTCCTGGAGTTCTCAGAGCAAGGAGTAGTTCCTGGGGAGGACACCCAGGGGACACCACAGGGCCATAAAGACTCACAGCCCAGGCCCTCTGGCCAGTCACATTTCAAGTAAGATGAGAGCTCCTCACTGGCATGCCTGGAATACACTCCTTCCTCACCTCCACATCTTCAGTCTCTGCTTTTTTTCCCAATTCAGTTTAAGTACCATCTTCTGCATGAGACTTTTCCTGACCCCTCCTCCTTCCCATTAGTGCTTTCCTCTGAAAATTTACCTTGTATTTATTTCCTGTATTCTTATATAGTTCCATGTCACTCTTAAATGAATGTGAGCTCTTTGAAGGTACTGACTTTCATTCCCATTGTCTGGCATTGTGGCATATCTCGATCCTTAATAAGTATTTGTTGATTGAGTGAAGCCCTGTCTACTGAGCAAGGATGTACCCAAAGCTACTCCTCTCTCTTTGAGCATCAGTTTTGCCACCTTCTGCCTCTCTCCTTGTCCTAATTCTAGAAGCCTCTGATCCCCCATCTCTCTTGTTAGAGGCAGGATTGTGACAGTCTCTAACTGTGTGCCCCTGTCCTGCTCTACTTCAGGAACCTAACAACCTTTCCTAAGGGAGCCAAGGAGCTGTTGCTGAGAGACTTAGACCAGTTTTTCCTCTCCTCTGACTGCCGTCACTTCAACCGGACTGAGTCTCTCCGGTAAGGGGGAGGGGCAAAGGCCCTCTTGGGGTGTTCTCCTCATCTCTTTCTTTTCCCCCTGGCCTACACTGATGATAGGCTCCCCTCTACAGAGAGATCATGTGGCCATCCTCATCATTCCCAGACCTAAGTTCTTCATTGGCCTTTTCACAAGTTGACCCTTTGTTCAAGGCTTCTTTACTTTGTACGTGTGCATGTGTGGACTTTTTTTTGTGGTGAAGTGACAGGGAGGTGACATACTGGAGTGGGAGAACATCTCAGGGACTCTTATTCCAAGGGAGAGCCAGGGGATGGTGTTCAGTCTGTTCCCTGGCTCACTCCTAGGCTTGCAGATGAACTTAGTGGCTGGGTCCAGCGACACCAGAGTGGAAGAAAGAGAAGTCCTCAGCCCCGGAAGATCAGAGAAAAACAGGTAGGAGATGGATGTGTCAATGGAGGTTTTAGTGGGCCAAGCAGCAGTGGTTTAGAAAACCAGGTGGGGAGGGTCTAAGGATCCTGGAGGGCAGAGGGGAAGCAGGAGAAGTGGGAGTAGGGTTTGAATTATGAGGAAACTCTGGATGGTTAGGAATATCAGACTTAGTATGGAAAGGCCTAGGAATTTGAATTGGAGAGAGAGACGCTTGAGTATGGACAGGGCGGTAGCAGCTTCCAAGGGCTACCTTAGGGATGCTGCTCTCTCTCCACCCATCCCTGTATCCTTAAGTTCCTCTTTTTGCAGAAGTCTCACCATTGGAAGAAACCACCTCCAGCCTGGTCAGTCCCTCCCCGGCCCTCTGACCCCACTGAAAGGTGAGTGGGGGCTGCTTGTATCCTCTCGGATGGAATTTGAATAATGTGTTGGGATGTCCTCCTGTCATTCCCAGTCCTCTCTCCACCCTCACTAGGGACTCTGTGAGCCAGCTGCAGCTGTATCACCACCCCAGGCGTCCACAGCCCGAGTTCCTAGATGCCATCGACCGTCGGGAAGACACATTCTATGTTGTCTCCTTCCGAAGGGTGAGCCTCTCAGCCCTGCTGTAGTTGGTATTCACCAGCGGAGTGGGGAGCAAGGCCAGGGTGAGAGGGCTGAGTTCAGGCTCGTGCTCTGCATCGTCACAGTCAGGCTTCTGCTCACTCCACTGGTCTGACAGGGTCTCTGGGCAGAGGGACAGGGGAGGGAAGGACAGACAGGACAGACACCCCTTCCTTCGCTTGTTCCTTTCTCATTTGCTCTGCACGTAGTAGATAAAGTAAATGTCACGAGTGATTATCATTCTCTAGGATCACCTGCTGCTCCCAGCGATCAGCCACAACAAGACTTCTCGCCCAAAGATGTCCCTGGTGATGCCAGCCATGGCCCCCAACGGTAATTCTTCTTTCTTCTAGAGGTGGGGACAGGATAGGAATAGACTTCAAAATCAGAGTGCCTAATGGAGTATTCCTGGGGAAATGGGCAGCAGAGGTATCAGTGTTAGGCAGCCAGGAAAGCACAGAATCAGGTAATAACTGGGGTCGGAAGGAGCCTGGACCTGAGTGTTCCAGAAGCATCGCTCACCTCTTTTTTTCTCTTCGTTTCTTCCTCATGTAACCTTCATGGCTCAATACATGTGCCTTCTATTCTGTCCCATTTCTCTCTCCTCCGATGCTTGTCCTGTAGCCTGCTTTTTTCTTCTTTCTCGTTCTTGTTTGTTTCTTCCATTATTTGAATTCCGATCACTGAGAGCCTAACCTTCTCCCTTCCTCCTTCCATAGAGACCCTGTCAGGCCGGGGCAGCACAGGGGACTATGAGGTGATGATGCAGATTGAATGTGAGGTCATGGACACCAGGGTCATCCACATCAAGAGCTCCACAGTGCCCCCCTCCCTTCGAAAGCAGCCCCCCCCTCCTCCTGGCAATGCTTCGGGCAACCCCTTGCCTCCTCCAGCACCCAGCTCCTCTAGGCAAGCTCCTCACCAGCCCTTCTACCTCGGTCACCCCTAATAGCTCGAGCTTGCACTGACTTAAAGCTGAGAATGTGGTGGGGTTTGCCCTCTGTTTCTCTAATCTAGGGCTTGGCATGAATAAGGCACTTATTTGGGGGTGGGACTGTCCCCTCTACCTAGTTACCTTTTTTGTACAGAAGATTCAGCTCTTCTCAGTCCCTACTTCCTTCTTGGAGGAAGGGATAATGGGTAAGCTCCATTTTTTTGTGGGCTCCTAAACATATCCCTTATTCTGCTTTTTCTCCGGTGTTAGGGGTGGGCACGGGTGGGAGGAAACTCGTCCCCAGGTGGGACTAAGGTTTTTACATTTTGTGGGGAGGTTGGGGAAAAAAGGGAAGAGGGGATAATTGGAAGGCAATTAAAGTTTGTGTGTTCTCTTTTTTTATTATTAAATAAATGGCTCAGATGGAGTGGAGGAATAGTGCTTTGCTTTCTGAGTTTTCATTTGGGTTTTAGGGGGAAAGTGTATTCTGTGCTCCAAGGGGTGTAATCACAACCAGAGAGAAAACAGAAAGACAGCTGGATTTGGGGTGGAGTGGGTGTATCATCACAGACCTAATGTCATCACCTACCCCCTTCATTCCTCCCCCCTGCTGTGGACTATGTCTAGCTCTAACACAGGGTGTGGGGAAAGAAAGAGAGGGTGTCCTCAGAACTGACAGACTGATGGATGCACAGCCCTGGACTGTTTGTATAAACAGGATGAAATGGGGACTTCCCCATCCCTCGTGACCAGCAGTCATTAGACCCCTACACTGGGACAGGTCTTGCCTTCCTACAGTCACCAGCCTCCCACAGTCACCTTAGCTGTTCTGCCTAGACAAACATTTAAAAGAGGTCAGAGGGATCTATAGCTGGGAAGGAGGGGCCACTATAGGGTAGTGGGTGAGATTCAGAGTAGGGTGGGGTAGGCTTGTACTTCAACTCAGAGAGATTTGGAATCCTAGGAGTGGGGGGGCGGGGAGGAAGAGAGAGACCTGGATTGGATGGTACAAAATACATTGTCAGCCCTGATTTTGTGGGGAGAGGTTTGGGGTGGGGAGAAAGGGGAAGTTTGCCTGGGGGCAGTGCAGGGGTGTTGGGGGGGGGGGGGTCTCAATTGTTCCTGTGAACCACCCCTGGGACATGACCCTGCTAAATTATCCCTAGGTCAGAAAGAGCCTGTAAGCTGGGCTGGGCTGGAAGCTCATAAGACTGGACATGGGCCACCCCGGGACTGGAGCCCAGGTCTACAGGGGAGGGACAGGACCTCACGTGTCCAACCAGGCCCTGCCTCTGCGTCACCTCCCCCCCCCAAAAAAATACATGTTTGGGGTGAAAACAGATTGGGTAACCATGGCAACCTGGAACAGGGGCTCCCAGGAACTAGACCTTTTTTCCCTCAGAAAGGCCTCTCTGGCTTCTCATCCCTTTTCCCATAGTCCCCTTGCCCTTTTCCTTCCAAACACTTTTCCCCTTGTATTCCTTCTTTTTCCTTTTCCATTTCTTTTCCCTCTCTCCTTTTACTTCCCCTCTTTATTCCCTTCACTCTTCCTTTCCCTAATCCCATTCCCTTACTTCTGTCCTCTCACCTATCCATTTGTACCCATACCAGCTGATGACAGACTGGAGATGGCCTTGGAAAGGAGTGGTCAGGGTTGGGGTCTCTTAGAAAAGCTGTGGGGGAGGGAGAGGGGCACTTGGGGTGGACAAAAGTGTGGAGGGTTATGAGCATTAACCCACAATGAACATGGAACATGTTTCTTCATTTTCCTCCTGCTGTCCTCACTTCCTAGGGCAGGGCCCTACCAAGCCTCTGCCTCTCTCAGGCTGGGTGAAGAAGTAAGAGCACACCCTCACCTCCCTTCCCTCATCCTCTGATCCTTTCCCTTGTTAAGTTCCCTCACCCACATTCATGGCCTGCTCATCTCTCCTTCCAGCCCTCCTGCCTACCTTTAGTTCTTCTCACTTGAGAAGTCCACACCTTCCCTGCTTTTTCCTAATTTTCTGATTTCCTTCTTGCTCCTATCCTGCATTTTCCTCAGTTTCCTTTTCTCCTTCATTCCTTTTATGTTTCCTCTGTTCTTCCTACCAATTTTCCTTTCTCTGCTTCTCCCCTTTAACCCCCTAAATTTCTTGTTTCTCTTAGTGACTCCTGTTTCACCCTCTCTGTTTCTTTGTCCCCTATCCCCTGTTCTTTTCTGGTTCTTCTCCTTCACTTCTGTTCCGTCTCATTCCCCCAACCCACCCCTCCCCACTCCAATCCCCTGTCCCCTTCCCAGCTGTGGGGGCCAGGACTAAGGCGCCCAGTGTTTGTCTCATCGCTCTGCTATGGCTTCTGGATACACCACATCTGGATTCCGGGGCCCAGATGTGTGGTTGCCACAGCGACCCTGGCCCTCTGGTAAATATGAGCGCCCACCCTCTTCACAGCAAAGAAGAAAACAATTGTGTGACTTTCATTTGTCACGAAATTGAGATTCTCCCCCACACCCATTTCCTTAGATTAAGGAAGTCCTAAGGGTCCAAAATTCTCTCTCCCTGTCACTTTCTCCTCTTTTTTAGACTTTGACTCTGCCCCCCCACCCTTTCTTCCCTTAGTCTTTTTTTCTCTCTACTCCTTGCAGTTCCTTTAATTTATCCTACTGAATCTGTATATTAAACTGCTTTTTAAAAAGGTAAAATAAGGGTCAGATTCCTCATACCCCAGCCAGGCCCCTTTTCTGGGTGAGTCAAAAAAAGCCATTCCATTTACACTCATTTTATGTTTCTCTCATTGCTAATGAGGCTCATGTCAGTCCTTAGGTCTTTCACTTTCAATTTTGGTTCCTTATTTTTCTCTCAGTAGTCATCCTCTGGGAGATCTCACACCATTTCTCCTTCCTTTTGGAGGAATTTTTCCCTTTAATTTTTTTCCCTTTTGGCCTTTTCCCTCTTCCTTCTCCCTCTTGCACCTGTTCCTCTCTTTCCTTCCCGTCTTCTGTCCCTATGCTCTTTTCTCTCTCTAACATCTCTTCCCTTTTCTTATCTCTGCTTCTCTCTTCTGATTCTCCATACCAGTCAGTCTGACTTCCCTCTCCCTCTGTGGTTAGCAGAAACCTGGGGGAGGGAACGAATTGGTAGTAATGAAATCTCAGAGGTGGAGAACCTGGGACCAAAGCCCCCAAAGACATGCAACCCAGGGGGGATTTGAACTTGGTATTAAGGAAAGACTTCTTAACAATCACAGCTGTCCAAAAGTAGAAGGGGTGTCTCAGGAAATAGTGGGCTCTTTGCAAGAAAAGACTGCGTGACCACTTCACTGAGGTTACTGTAGAGAGATTTCTTGGGGGTCTTTTGTAAAAATGAAATTTCTTAGCTACATCCCCAACTTTGTTACTCTAGCAACCACATAGGAAGCTCCACTGAGCTTCCTACTCTGAAAGTACGCAGGTATTCAACCTCAGAGGCACTGCCTCTGTTCTCCAGCCTACCCCAAACCCTGCTATCCATTAGAAACTTAGTCATTCTTTCCCTACCTCTCAATCTTTAATTTCTCTCCCTCAATAAAATTCCTTTCTCTTCCCAGGTACTCTATCCCCCAAACTTATGATGTCCTTCCTAAATCCCTTCCTAGTCACTAGTATCTTTCATCTCATCTGTCTCAGGCATCATTTTCTTTTGATATATTCAGATCCCACTTTGACTGCCTCCTATCCCTATCCCTCCTGATTCCTGCTTCTGTCAACCAAGATTATGGTACTCCTAACCTGGTCTTTACCATGTATTGCTTCCAAACCTCAATCCACCTTCCTTGAGTTTTATTTTTTTGCTCAGAATAGTATAGGGGTGTAAAGTTGGAAGGGAAGTGCTGTCACCTTGCCCCCTGGCTCTGATAGTCGTCAGGCAGGAAAGAAGACGCTGAGGCTGGAACTGGCCAAAAGACTGACTTCGTCCTTCCTATCATAGCCAGGAAAAAATGATCCACACACATCCACACCCAGACACCAAGGCACACACACGGGGACACCCACGAGAGGGCTGGCACAAGCACATGTCCTTGAACACGGGAAGCTGGGTACAAGACTACAGCCACGTACTTGGAGGTACCCATGAATGTTCTGACCGGAACCCGTGGACAAACACGTTTGTATGTGTGGATTTGACCATATGGTCAGACACCTACACCCAGCTACACGTGTTCCAGAAACATGAACATATAAACTACACATGCATTGAGGTGTATTCATGCTATGCACAAATTGACATAAGAGTGTGTTAAGTCCTATGTGATATCTAAGAGAAAGAGAAAACAGCATTAGCACAGATACTTGTTCCCCACCACACCCCAATCTGTAATAAGAAAAGATCCCCATTGCTAATCCCTCTGGGGCTATGGAAACCTTTGAGCATCACCTAGAGCTAGCCTTGAACCACTGGTAAAATGGTGCCAAAGAAACACCACAAGGTCTGGAGAGACAGGTTCTGACCTCTGACTATGTGAGCAGCCTTCTCACATAACAGCTTTCTTAAGATCTGGGTGTTCTGCTCCCTAACCCCTGACTTTCACATCTTTCCCCACAATTCCTATGTCAGGACTTGGAGTCCAAAGACCTGAATTCAAATCCTGCATCAGACACACTACACTAGCTGTGTAACTCTGGTGAAGTCATTTAACCTGTGTCTCAGTTTCCCCACCTATAAAATGGGGATTGTAGCACCTACATCTCAAGGTTGTGAGAATGAATGAGTTAACGTCTGTAAATAATTCACAAACTTTATAGCATATGTGTGTGTGTGTGTGTGTGTATTTACACTAGCTCTTATTATTTTCCTTGGGTACCTAGACACTGTGTTCCCCAACCTCATTGCTGTCCATTTTTTCCATCCATAATTCATGCTGCCCTAATCTGCCCCCAGTTTCTGGCTCTGTCCCTAAGCCTTCGTGACCTAGTCATTCTCCCCCTACCATTTCTTAGTCGCTAGATATCCTGGCTTTTGTCCCAGGATTTGCTCAGTGCATATGCCCCAGCTACCATTTCTCTAGGGCATCTAAAATGAGGAGGGAAAGTTAACAAAGTATTATGGGTTTCAGGATAGGAGGTGGAAAGGACAAAGGGGAAAGACAGTTTGGAAAGAAATGAAAGTCAAAAATGGGAGGAGGGGGGACAGGGGAAGGAGAAGAGGGATCATGAGGTGGAAAGAGGAAAATAGAGATGTGGGAATGGAATTGTAGGTCAGGGGGAATGTGTGTGTGTGTGTGTGTCTTTAGGGGTGTAGTCAGCCAAATGGAGAAAACCTTGAACAGGTATAGAATGATAAATAAGAAGATGAAAGAGAGGGGCAGATTTGTAGTAAGAGAGGTGAGGAGAGGCTAGAGTGAAAGGGAGAGAAGGAAGTAACAAGGAAGGGAAGAACGTAAGGAAGAGAAAAGAAGGATAGAGGTCTAATGTGATGTGATGAGAAATTCCACTTGGAAGGAAAGAAATTATGGGACAATGAAGAAGATGCCAAAAAAAGAAAAGAGTTGGGGAGAGGAAGTGAGAAACTGGGCTTGAGAAAAGGGGAATAATAAGTTTTTGTTTAATTGAATTGAATGACAGTGGGGAGAGTGAGAATAAAGGATAGCATGACAATATAAGTATTGGGGGCCAGCAAAGACTGAGGAGAGGGGGAGGACTTAGGGAAGACCTCAACGCGGGGCTGAAAGATAAGGGGTTCGCCAGAGCAGAGGGGAGACAAAAGAGAAGAGGCTAGGGAGGGGCCAGCTGAAGGAGGGGATGAGGAGAAAGGGGGAGGGAAGACCTGCCCTATCTCCTCTCCCCTCCCTGACCTAATGTTGTTCATCCTCTTCTCCTCCCCCTACTTGCTGCCAGGCTCCCTCCTTCTTTCTGTCGCTGCCGAGACAGACGGACGCAGCTTAGGGAGCCTCTGCTCCAAGGGAAGAGTGACGTGTCTACAGAGGAGCCCTAAACTCCTGCTGCACTTCCCTCAGCCTCCTTCAGGACGGAGAGCAGGGCAGGTGCAAAGGCTCAAGAAAGCAGCCTTCAGTCACCCTCCCTGCTCCCCCAGGTAGGCGAGGGACATCATTGCAGAGAGGTGCAACTGGGGGAGGAGAAAGAAAAGGGAATTGGGGTGCTCCCTTGATCATTGTACCATAGTGATTTAAGAGAATCTCCTATAACAAACACTTTCAGTTGGAAGTGGAGGGAATAGGAGCAAAAATTAGCAAATAGGATACCTGGGTTCTTGTTAGAGGTTTGGACTTTTGGGAGACAGGGAAAATCTAAGGGGGTGGTACTGGGGGGAGAATGCTTGAGAACTGAGAAGGAATCAGAGAAGGGAACAGGGATCTGGATTCTGGGATGGAGGTGGGAGAATGGCAGGGAATTAAGGGATAGAACACCTGGCTCCCTGAAGCTGGTAAGGTTGGGAATAGTGATGAGTCAGAGGTTGGATCCACTGAATGGCTGGATTTCTGAACTAAATAGCAAGAGCTGTGGGATGGATAGGGTTGGTGCCTGGGTTTCAGGCAGGTAGCTGGTGGTAGCTGAGACCAGATGCCTAAGTTTGGGGAGAGATGGAAAAATTGGATCTGTGGAACTTGGGTGGGGAGTTCTGATTTCTCATGGGGAAACTGAGTTGGGGAAGATCCAGGAATTGGTCAGGGAGTGGGGGAGGGGGGGGAGCAGGCTGGATCCCCGAGTTCTTTGGGATGGGAGTGGGGACTCTGGGTAGAGGGGACGCCAAAATCTTGCTCTTGACCCAGAACTCCAAACTCATGACTCACGCTTCAGTGGGGCTGGGACCAAGTCTGAGTGAGATGCCCTCAGGGTGAAGGGGATCCTCGGTCTTCCTTTCATTCCCTTTCCAGGGTTCTCTTCAGCTCCTGTCTGTCTGAGGCTCTCCCTTCCCGCTCCGCCCCACTCCCTCACCAACCCCCCTATTTTCACCCCCCCCCCCATGGCCAGCTCCGGGTGGGGCGGGCGGGCCCCCTTATCTTGCCTGGAAAGAATTTAATGGCTAGAAAACAGCTGGAAGTGGAACTAAGAGGAACTGGGAAGCAACTCGGAAATGCTGCAGCTGCTTTGGCCAAAGTGTCCAGCACTCCCCATTCACCCCCCTTCCTCTCTTGGCCCCACCCCCTGCTTCCCGGATCCTGCAGCCTCACCCTAGCTTCCCCAGTCCTGATTTCCCCTGATTTCCCTTCCTTTCCCACTCCAAGTCCCACTTTCTTTAGCAAGTCAAGACCCTTGTATTTCCATCTTATTCTCCACTCTCAAATTCTACCTCAAATCCCCTCACTCTGCTTCCACTGAGAATCTTCCTTTTACCCTCTCTCTATTCTGGAAAAGAAGTGTTGATCCCCCCCCAACTTTCTCCTCCAATAAACCTCTTGCTCCTGTCTTTGGGACTGAGGCATTTCACTCTTTCACTCCAGACTTGATCCCTGATCTAAGCCCTGGCTATTCTGGGATGCTAGGGGTTGCATGTTCTAGTTCCCATGAGTCTCTTGCCTTATCTTCCTTCTGCTACTGGGAACTAGACATACCTAGTGGTCTCTTCCAGTCTTTAGTGGGATTGGGAAGGAGAGAGAAAGAGAGACATGGAGAGACAGATAGAGACAGACACTGGTTTTTGATGGGGTTGCACTAGGAATGGCCTTGATTTGAGGCTCTCTCCACCCCTCTTGGGAGCTGCTGTCCCTGATGAGCAAAGTGTCAGAATTGGCCATGAATTGTAAATACCGGGGAAGCTGAGTCACAGCTTGGGCAGATGGGTTTCCTTTGCTGGGCCCCTCCAACAAAGAGAAGGAGATAAAGGAAGGGGATGTCACTCCTCCTCAACATATACCCAGTATAAGAGGGATGCCCCAGAACTACTGCAGAAGAAATTTATATGAGGAAAGGTCAAAATAAATGATCCAGGAATACTCTTAATTCATGGTCTACCCAGATACTGAAAAAGGACAGAATTCCCCCAGTGATTTGGGATTATATTGGATCTCTGGTAAGCCAGAAGTAGGGAGTGAGGGGGATTGCTCCCCAACCCTCAAAGCTTTGGCAATAGGGTCCAACAAGGTCAATAGCAGAGGGCACTATTTTTAGCCCCATTTAACAATCCTGCCTTTCTTTCCAGTGGTTGACACTTTATCAAGAGCATCAGCTGTGGTAGAGAGCATATGCCAAATCCCCAAGACCTCCATGGATATGTGAAAAGACTGAGTACCAGACTAGGTTGAGGAAGAAATTCTTTTCTTGATCTTGGGGTAGTCAAGAGGTGGTCAAATTAAGGGGTTAGAAACTAAGACAAAAATGTTGATGGTATCTTGAATGACCCTGAGAGTTTCTAGGAATAAACATGTATTAGTCCCATTGTACTCTGCCCTGGTGAGTGCACATCTGGAGTAGTGTTCAGTTCAGGGAAAGATGTAGGCTAAATATTCTCAGTTCTTTCAACATATCCTCACATGACATAAACTCAATGTCTTCCAACATCCTGGTTGCTCTCCTCTGGACCTTGAGTTCGCATGATGAGGATTAGTTGAAAGAACAAGGCATGTTTAGCCTGGGAAAAAGGAGACAAGGGAGACATGATAACTGATTTCAAGTATTTGAAGTATTCAAGTATTTGACAGTCTCATTGGCTGTCATTGCCAACAACTCTATTAACTTTCCAACTCTAAAGTTCTGTGATTCTGTATGTTTGAATCTGCTTTCTACTATAGATGCCTGTCAAGAAGGGCTCTAGGAGGTCAGGGAGTGCTTTTTGCCAAAATAATTTCCTCTGTTCCTGAGCACCATATTACACTGTAGTAGCTGTTTGACCATGTTTTTCGAACTGATAAAGAAAGAGACATTTTTGAAGAGATGTTTCTCTCTTGGATACCTCTCTTTAGACAAAGGGATGAGGAGTCCTTCTCTGCCCTCTTGAGCCTGTCATCAATCTCACCAAGGGAGACTTTGTGTGCAAGCCTGTGTACCACACTCAACTTTCTCTCTTCTTTTTAAAAATTTATTTATTTTTAGCTTACAACATTCAGTTTCACAAGCTTTTGAGTTCCAAATTTTCTCCCCTTCCCTCCCCTCACTCCTCCCCAAGACTGAAAGCAATATAGGCTCTACATATATATTCACATTAAACATATTTTCACATTAGTCATGTTGCGAAGAATTATAACCAATGTAATGAACTACGAAAAAGAAGAAACAAAACAAAAGAGAGAGAGAAATAGCATGCTTTGATCTACATTCAGACTCCATAGTCTGGAGTCCATTCTCTGGATGTGGACACCATTTTCCATCATAAACTTTTCGGAATTGTCTTAGAACCTTTCATTTCTGAGAAGAGTCAATTCCATCAAAGTTAGTCAGGGTACAATGTGGCTGTAACTGTGTACAATGTTCTCCTGGTTTTGCTTCCCTCACTCAGCATCAGTTCATATAAGTCTTTCCAGGTTTTTCCAAAATCTGCCTGCTCATCATTTCTTATAGAACAATAGTATTCCATTACATTCATATACCACAACTTGTTCAGCCATTTCCCAATTGATGAACATCCCCTCAATTTCCAATTCTTGGTCATCACAAAGAGAGCTGCTAAAAATATTTTTGTACATGACTCACCTTTTCTTAAGGAACAAATGTTAGAAAGTGTAAATGGTCCTTTGCTGCTGCTTACAGGCGACCCCAGACTTTCCCTCCCTTACTGCTCTAGTCCCCTCATTGCTTCAGCTGTGTGTATCTGAGGTCACAAGGTACCCTGACCTTTTTCCCTGTATGACCTTTCTCTATCTCTCCCCAATACTTCTCTATGTCAACCTAGAAAAAGTCTGGCCCAGCACCTAGCCCTATATCTTCCTCTGTCCCCCAGTTCCTTGGTTTCTGCCTTCACTCTTTTGGTCATTATTGTCCTCTGCCCCCCCCCTTGGGGGCAGCCTGGTGGTACAGTGGTTAGAGCACCAGTGCAAGAGTTAGGAGGACCTGAGTTCAAATCTCACCTCAGACACTTGACACTCACTAGCTGTGTGACCTTGGGCAAGTCACTTAACCCCAATTGCCTCATCCTGGGTCATCTCCAGTCATCCTGATGAATATCTGGTCAGTGGATTCAGATGACTCTGGAGGAGAAGTGAGGCTGGTGACCTGCACAGCCCTCCCTCACTCAAAACAGAGTCAGGTGCAAGTCATGTCATTATTTCTCTGATGGCATGGTCTTCTTTGGCAACAAAGGACAAACACACATTATTCCCCATAAACTATTCTTGTTTTCAGTTATAGTGCTACCCAACACCTAAGCAAGCTCCCTCCCCTTCTCACATCCTTTGTTTAGTCCTAAATCTTAGCCCTAGCCTTCTTCTTCCTTGGCCCTACAGCCCCTTTCTGCCCTTTACCCTAGGTCACTAATATTGGTGCTATATTTATTCAGCTCCTTGACCCATTATGTCAATGCTCATTGATGGTCTTATCTCATTCATTTCTACCCAGTCCTCTAACCCTGTTTTGATTTTATTTTTAATCCTAGCTCTAACCCACTTTAAAGCTTAAACTCTTGCATGTAGCTTCTTATTTGTTCCTGTCCCAGGCTGTGCCCTAACCCAAAACCTGACCTTGTTCTTCACCCTCTCTCCAGTTAATAATTCTGCTTCTCTTGTCTTGCCCTGTCCTTGGTCCTAACCAAGATGCTGGGCTCAAGTATAGTCTTGGCTCTGTTTTTAGCCTTGACATTTTCCCTACCCTTACCCTAGTCATTCACCTTGTCTCTTTAAGTGTTTGTATCTGTTTATAACTTCTTCCTTGTCTTTAACCTTGGACATTGCCATTAATTTTGGCCCCAACTCTACTTTAGTACCTACTCTAAGCCATGATCCTAAGTGGTCCCCAGCCTTTTCCTTGTCCTAGCCCTAACCACATCTCTACATATTTCACTGGCTTTGCTCCTGGAAGCAAGGGAAGGGAATAATCATTAATTAAATGCCTACTATGTGCCAGGAACTTGAGTGCCAATCCTCTTCCTTCCCTTATCCCTAGCTAACTTTGTTTTGTCTCTGCCTAAACCTAGCCCTGGCCATGTCCCTAATACTGATATTAGTTTCATTTCTAATTCTGATCCTGGTTGTAACTCCAAACCAACTTTGTAAATTTGTCATTTGCCTGGCCGTTCAGTCAATATATTTAGCCTTTAAGCAGACTAAATTCTATTCATATGGCTCAGGTGTTTGGTTCATTTTTTTTTTTTTTTGGTTTGCTTCTGATGGGGAAAGGTAATAGTAATGTCCAGTCTGAGTTGGGTCTATATTGGTTCTTTTGCAAAGCCACTCTAACAACTTGCCTTCTTTCCCATAGGCCCCTGAATGATATCCACCAGAGACCCCTTGGTCCCCAGCCTTGTCCTTTTGGTGCTGCTGGGGGTAGCACAGGCTGGACCCTTCCCTCCACGTTCCAATGGGACAACCTCACGACTCCCACCCCGTCCAGGCGGGCGGACAGCAGGTCCTGGAGGTGGAGGATCATCCCCTAAGCTCTATGAACATACAGTGGAAGGAGGTGAAAAGCAGGTGGTATTCACACACAGAATCAACCTACCTTCTTCAGCCAACTGTGGCTGCCCCCCAGGTGCTGAACCCCCTGCCCCTGCCTCGGAGGTGCAGGCCTTGAGAGTGAAGGTTGAAGCCCTAGAAGAGCTGGTGAAGGGTCTTAAGGAACAATGCCATGGGGGGTGCTGCCCTGCTGCTGCCCAGGCTGGAACTGGTAAGTGACCCCAGTGGGTGTTGTGTGAGGAGAGCAGGGCAAACCAGTGAGAGGAGGGACATTTGGAGAAGAAACTGTCCAGATGGGAGAAGTCTCAGAGGGAACAACATAATCTGGAGAAGAAAGACCACATGTGATGTTTTTCTTCCATGCCTTCCCATCTTTACAGGGCAGACAGATGTGCGGAGCCTATGTAGCCGTCATGGTGTGTTTGACCTCGGCCGTTGTGCCTGTTCTTGTGAACCTGGCTGGACTGGTCCCACCTGCTCAGATCCGACAGGCGTTTCAACTTGCCCTGATGATTGCAACGACCAGGGTCGCTGTGTGGAGGGCCGTTGTGTCTGCTTTGAAGGCTACACTGGACCATCTTGCAGTTGGCCCACCTGCCCAGGAGACTGCCGGGGCCGGGGCCGGTGTGTCCAGGGTGTATGTGTGTGTAGGGCTGGCTTCACTGGTGAAGACTGTGGGACCCGGGTCTGCCCCAAGGGCTGTAGCAAAAGGGGCCAATGTAAGGATGGGAAATGCATGTGTGACTCGGGCTACAGTGGAGAGGACTGTGGGGTGAGAAGTTGCCCCCAGGACTGCAATCAAAGAGGCAGGTGTGAGGATGGAAAGTGTGTGTGTGACCCAGGGTACAGTGGAGAGGACTGTGGAGTGAAGAGTTGTCCCCGAGGTTGCAACCAGAGGGGCAGATGTGAGAATGGGCGATGTGTGTGTGACCCAGGATACAGTGGAGAGGACTGTGGAGGTCGGAGCTGCCCCTGGGACTGCGGTGATGGTGGGCGCTGTGTGAGTGGGCGCTGCGTATGCTGGCCAGGATACTCTGGTGAGGACTGTAGTAGCCGGACTTGCCCCCGTGACTGCCATGGCCGGGGTCATTGTGAGGATGGTGAATGCATTTGTGAACCTGGGTACAGCGGAGATGACTGTGGGGTACGGAGCTGTCCCCAGAACTGCAACCAACGTGGGCACTGTGAGGATGGGCGCTGTGTATGTTGGCCAGGCTACACCGGTGATGACTGTGGGAGCCGAGCCTGCCCTCGGGACTGCCGAGGCCGAGGTCGCTGTGAGAACGGGGCATGTGTCTGCAATGCTGGATTCAGTGGTGTAGACTGTGGAGTTCGGAGCTGCCCCGGGGACTGCCTGGGCCGGGGCCGTTGTGAGAATGGCCGTTGCTTGTGCTGGCCTGGCTACACGGGCAAGAACTGTGGAACCCGAACCTGCCCAGGGGACTGTCGGGGCAGGGGCAGATGCCAGGACGGGCGCTGTGTCTGTGAACCTGGCTACACAGGTGACGACTGCGGGATCCGTCGGTGCCCAGGTGACTGCCGAGGCAGAGGGCGATGTGAGGATGGCGTGTGTGTATGTGACAGGGATTATACTGGGGAAGACTGTGGGCAAAGGAGCTGCCCTGGAGACTGCCGGGGCCGGGGTCAGTGCCAGGACGGGTTCTGTGTTTGTGACACCGGCTACACCGGAGAGGACTGCGGAACAAGAAGCTGTCCCCAGGACTGCAACCACCAAGGGGTCTGCCACGATGGAGTGTGCGACTGCTGGGAGGGCTTCACAGGAGAAGCCTGCAACCTGCGGACCTGCCCAGGGAACTGCAACCTTCGGGGTCGCTGTGAAAATGGCCGCTGCGTGTGCGCCCCTGGCTACACTGGCCCCTCCTGCAGTACTCGCACCTGTCCTGGCGACTGCCGAGGCAGAGGCCGGTGCGTCCAAGGAGTCTGTGTGTGTCAAGAAGGCTACAGCGGGGAAGACTGTGGCCAGGAGGGGCCCCTGCCGGGAAGCTGCTTTGGGGGCTGTGGACCTCGGGAGCTCTGCCGAGCTGGCCAGTGTGTGTGTGTTGAGGGCTTCGAAGGTCCAGACTGCGCCACTAGGACGTGTCCCGGAGCCTGCCGGGGTCGTGGGTCGTGCCAGGAAGGGAGCTGCGTGTGCCACGAGGGCTATGCCGGAGAGGACTGTGGGGAGGGTGAGTCCAGGGGTCCCAAAGGCTAAGGGCTAAAAGAGGGGAGAGGAGGAGGAGGAGGAGGAGAAGGAGGGCAGATCTAGATCCTCAGAAGAAAGGGCAGCTAATGGGGGGACGCCAGGGTTGTGGAACCCTGCTTGAGAGGACCTGGGAAGGATTCACACCCCAAAATGCCAAAAACCTTATAAGAACCTGCGTATTGGAGGGAAGAAAGATATGAGACGGCGGGATGAAAAGAGCCCATGGAGAAAGTAGGAAGCCAGGCAATGAAAAGGGCTGAAAATCTGGAGCTGGCTGATTCTGCTCTCCTAGGAGCCTACCTTATAGAATCTATTCTCCTTTTATCCCGTGTCATCTTACTTTTCATATTATCATTATTATAACTGGCATTTATATATCACTTTAAAGTATGCAAGATGCTTTACATACATTATCTCACTGGATCCTCACAGTAACCCTGTGAGGTACCACAGGTATTATCGTCCCCATTTTAAAGATGAGAAAACTGAGGCTCAGACAGGCTGAGCAACTTGCTCAAAGCCACCTTGCTGTTAAATGCCAGGAACAAGATTCAATCCCAGGTCTTTCCTGACTTCCATGCTTAGCTAGGCAGCAAAGTGAATTAGAGAGCCCTGGATCTGGAATCGGGAAGACCTGAGTTCTACCTCATGCCTACCTCAGACAATTACCTGTGTGAACCATTGGCAAGTCATTTAACCTCTGCCTGCCTCAGTTTCATTAACCGTAAAATGGGGAAAATAATATCTCCTGCTTCCCCAGGGTTATTGTGAGGATAAAATGAGATATCTGTAAAGTGCTTTAAAACCCTAAATGTGTCACATAAATGCTAGCTATTGTTATTTTTGCTATTCTCCCTGCCCTAGTGCTTCAAAATCATGTGGAGTCACTTCAGAGAGATTAAGGAGATGGCATAGGGTCCTGGCACTGTGAAGTGCTTCAGTTTGAGTGGGTCCGTAGTTCCTAGGCAGGGACTGAGCAGCAAGGCTCTCATCCACACTCATTCACAATTAGGAGGGAGGGATCAGGACACTTGCATTCCTGGAAAAAAGTAGGAGCTGGGCTTGGGACAGCTGGAGATTGGAGAATAGGTCCCTTGGGTCCTCCTCTGAAATGAGCCACTTATTTTATCCTTGCCCTAGAAGCATGGACAGACATTTTTTTTCTCCTTAGATTCAGGGTCTAACACCATGCTCCCACTCTCCCTGCCACATACACTTCAATGCAGGTCATGGATTCCACAGGGATGAGAAGGGTTCTAAGGAGAAGGGATCTAGGGTGAATAATGGTGAATTGTCTCCTATTTTTCCAAGCAGAGATACCTCCAATTACGGGAATGAGGATGCATTTGTTGGAAGAAACAACAGTTCGGACTGAGTGGACTAGGGCTTCAGGACCTGTGGATGCCTATGAAATCCGATTCACCCCTACAGTAAGAGGAACATAAGGCCCATGGGTTTGGGAATAGATGGGAGAGGGAAGGAAGTCACATTCAGAGAAGATATGAGCTCTTTTAAAGGATTACCATTATTTGGTCCCATGCCCTTAGAACTCTGTTTCTAAGTATGGCAACCAACAGGCAAACAAATTCCATTCTTTTCCACCTAGATTTTATTTCTAGTAGTTAGAGAATCCTAGAGTTTAGACTTGGAAGGATTCTTGGTAATTATCTCACTCACAGTAAAAAAAATCCCCTCAACAGAATCCTGATGATGATTTATCATCTGGATGAATACTCCTAGTAACAGGGTGTAACCTCTTGAGGCTACTCATTCCATTGTTAGAATAGGAAGGGGAAGGACATAAACATGTGCCAGGGACTGCATTAAGCACTATTTAATTGTCACATTTGATCCTTACAACCACTCTGGGAGGTAGGTGCTATTATTATCCCCATTTTACAATTGAGGAAACTGAGGCAGAGGTTAAATGACTTGCTGGGGATGGGGGGGGTGTCACACAACTCGTATTTGAGATTCAATTTGAACTTCAGTCTTTCTGACCTCAAGTCCAATGATTTATCCTGTGTTCCACCTAACTGCCTCATTCATCTTTCATCTGAGATAAAATATTTGTCTTTTTTACATCTACCCACTGTTCATAACTGTGCCCTTACTCTGTCTTATACCTTGATTCTGTCAGCTCTGGGATAGTACTGGCTATCCCATCAAGTTTTGTATCTTTAGGATAGCAGATAAGCTGGCCATCTGTTTTTACCCAAGTCACTGACAAAAAAACTGAAGGTGACAGTCCACTAAAGATATCCTTCCAGGCTGACATTCCTTGTGTATGACTACTCTACCAGCTATGGATATTCCATATTTCAATCATCTAGCCTGTATGTTACTATCTTATTCACAGGGATATCATGGGTGACTTCAACAAGTGTTTTCCTGATGTCCAGTTGAATCATATCAATGTCATTCAGTTTCTTTTGAGTGTCTACTATATGTAAGGCACTGTACTGTATCCTGGGGGTGCAAGGGGAACCAAATGTAATTCCTACCCCTGAAGAGCTTACATCTCTAGATAAAGAAATAGGTATACAAGAAAAAATACATAACAGTATGAGTGATTCTGTAGTATATGAGAAATGGTATAGAAATTTAGAGGAGATAGACTTCTGTTTCCTTCTTTGTAAGGTGCCAGCTTTGAAACTACACCTTCCAGGGTGTGATCACTGTGGGCTAAGGCAGCACTTGAATAGGGCCTTGAAATACCATATTCTACAGTGGTGGGATTAATAGCCCCACTTTACTTAGGTTATTTTTTTAATCCTCACATCTCCCTTGAGGCAGATGTTATCTCTGCTTTGCTGAAGGGGAAATCTCAGAAAGGTTAAGCAACTTTCCCAAGGTCACACAATTAATAAGATTCTGAAATAGGATTGAAACCCAAGTCTCCCTGACTGTCAAGTTCAATGCTTTACCCATTCTGTCATGCTGCCTTCTTACCCACTACTTCTTGGGACTCTTAGGGTGGCAGATATTATTGGGGGATGTCCTTAGAATCAGGGCAGAGTGCCATGGAACAGGAAACTGAACTGATTCTTCTCCCACCAGCCACTTTCCTCTTTCTGATTTCTTTAAAAATTGAAACCAAAACCCCCAACTCTGCTTTCCAGTAAACATCATGCCCAATTTTGCCTGATCCTCATTCTACCTTCTATAGTTAAGAGGAATTGAGATTTGAGCCATTAGGAAAAGCAGGGATGACTTTGGGTAGTAGGATAAAGGTGTTCCCCACCTTGACCCTGTGCTGACCCTCTCTTTCCCACAGACAGAGGGATTAGGCCGCCCATTCTCTGCTCGGGTCCCCAGCTCGACTTTAGCCTATGACCAGAGGGGACTGTCCCCAGGCCAGGAGTACCAGGTCACCGTCCGTGCCCTACGAGGTTCTAGCTGGGGACCTCCTACCTCCCAGACCATCACCACCAGTGAGAGCTGGGGGCTTGGGGTGGGGGAGATGGAAATGAAATGGGGAGGGAACAACTGGGGAGCATGCCAGTCAAGAAGGAAGTGGGAATGGTGGCGTGGAGGGAAGGTGCAGGATGACTGAATTCTTGAAAGTTGGGGTCTGAGGGAACTTAGAGCCTCTCTGCTGCCAAATTCCTGACCCCTCCCCCCCTTCCTCCATTCTCTCATGGGACCCTCTAGTGATCGATGGCCCCCAGGATCTTCGGGTCACGGCTGTGACTCCCACTACTATGGAGCTAAGCTGGTTACGTCCCCAAGCTGAAGTGGACCGCTTTGTGGTGTCCTATGTCAGTGCTGGCAACCAGCGGGTACACCTGGATGTGGCACCTGAGGAGGATAGAACGCTGCTGACTGAGCTAATGCCTGGTGTGGAGTATGTGGTGACCGTCACTGCTGAAAGGGGCCGAGCTGTCAGCTATCCAGCCTCTGTCAGGGCCAACACAGGTACCATCTGGCCAAGTGAATGTGAAAGGGTCAAGGGAGAGAGGGAATCACAGGGTTTTCTTTATTTAGATCATAGTATCATACCTTTAGAGACCATAAGTCCAGTTAGATTTTATAGATGAGGAAACTGTGGCCCAGAGAAAGACTGACTTTCCCAAGGGTCACACAGTGAGTGTCTGAGGAAGGATTTGAACATGACTTCAAGTCCAGCACAACTAAGCCACATTGCCTTTCCACTCCCTTTTCCCTGCCTAGTCTCTTTCAGATTCCATTAAGCAATCAAACTTCATGCATTTATTAAGCACTTATGTGCCATCCCCTTTCTTGAGCACTAGAGCTACAAAGACATTTATGAAAGAGCCCCTGCTCTCAAAAAGCCATATTCTTTCCAGTCCCAGGGCTAGGAATTACGGGCTCATTTGTACAGCAAGCTAAGAGAGAGAGCAGAGGTGACAAGGGGCATGTTAATTACACTTCAAGAAAAATTGACTTCTGGTGAAGTCTCTAGGGAGACCCTGGAGCAGAAGTGAGAATGTCTGGGGAAACACCTGCTCTAGGTAGACTGGTTTAGGTTAGTCCTTTTGAGAGGTGGGGAAAGAAAGGTCCAGCAAAACCCTAGGTTTTGTAGGAGATGACTTTGAAACAGAGGTTTGAATTTGAATGGGGTAGGGGCTGGAATCAGGTCAGTCAGAACTGGAAGTCTGTGATAGGTTAGCTTTAAGAGAGGGGGTTAGGGAACAGATTGGTGGGGGAGGTAATATGGCCAGCACTGGGGACATGGTACCTCTTAACAGATCCCTGGATCTTCTTTCTTTTTCTTCCCCTTTGGCAGGTGGGAAGCCCACCTTATTGTGGCTCTCAACTTCTTCTTCCTTTGAAATCTCTTCCTAATCTGTTTTCACTCACCCCCTCTCCCTGCTCCAGACTCAAGGATCTATCCACTGACTTCTTTTCTTTCTAGGGGGTCATCAGATTTGGGGGCTTGGTAGGTGGGAATGAAAAGGGCTCTGGGGACAATAACATTTCTTTCTTTCCTTTATTATTTCAGGTGGGACACGGGCTGAGGGAGGACAGGCCTCTCAACTCTAATGACAAGAGTTGAGAAGGGAGGGACTTGAGAGATTATTGGTTGGGAGACCTGGGGGGTGGGGGCAACCCACTGATTCATTCTTTCCCCCCTCCTTTTTTGCCCCCTGGCAGCACCAGCCCACCACAATTACCAGGACACCCGTCCCCCAGCCCCGCCCCCTCGGCCCCCAGCCCCTCGATCTCCACCCCGATCCCAACCCCGACCAGGTCCCCGACCCGACCTGGACCCCCGGCCACCTCGGCCTATGGAAGAGGAAGATCCAAAGCCCAGGGAGGTGCCCTTGGGGCTGCCCCCACCACGGTTCTTGCGGAACCTCACATCAAAGCTAGGTCCTTCCTGGGCTTCCGTGCAGGATGTGGAGCGATACCTCCGGGCCTCTGGCTACCCCCTCCGTGGCAACCAGACCTACACCTCAGTGGCCCGCTCCATCTATACCTATCTGCAACGCCGGGCTATGGGTCTCCCTGCACCCCCATCATCACTGTCCCACAAGCCCCGAACCTCTGGCAACCTGGACCCAGATACCAGGAAACCGAACTCTGCCAGAATCATCCATGGCCATAACCCCGAAGGTGTGGACCAGGTGGAAGGGAAGCACTACCCCCTCCTCCCCTCATTACTTCCTGGCCCTTCCCCTCGACACCCCAAACCTGAAGTACTGGGCACCTCAGCTGATGGGGCCTTGCTGGTCTCCCTGGATGGTCTTCGTGGCCAGTTTGAGCAGGTGGTGCTGCGCTGGCAGCCCCTCTCTCCTATGGAAGGGCCCAGTGGGGAACTCGCAGTACCAGGGGCAACACGCACCGCCCGCTTGCCTGGCCTGAGACCTAGTACTACCTACCATGTGGAGGTCCATGGGGTCCAGGATGGGCAGGCCTCCAAGTCCTACGCCTTCATCACCACTACAGGTAGTGTGTGTTGTCTGCCTTGGGGACCTCCCCTTCCATTCACATATCTTGCCTTTTCAACCCAGAAATTGCTTACCCAGCAGTGCAGATCTTTCTCCTCTCACTGTAAAACGCCTACACGCCCAGGAAATGCACCGTCCCTGTCCAAGTTTGCCGGTTGCCCCTCAATTCATTCCCTTCTTCCTTCTCCTTACTCCTGCATCACACCAGGTTCAGCGATACCAGCATCTCCCTACAATAAAAATATCCTCCCCCCAAACCAGGCCCAGCCACAGGCCTGGGGTGAAAAAAAAAACAAGTTAAAGGCAATTTCATGTGCTTGAGATGGCCGCCAATTTTCATTCAAGTACTGGAGCACCCCTATCTGATTTTCAGGGTAGTGTGGGAAGCAGACTGTGAGAACAGGAAGGTTGTTGTACACATACCCAGGGAGGATAAGCCAAGGAAGGGGGAGTCTTTCAGGTCCATTTGTTGGTTGTTACTTGTCTGCAAGATTGGTCTGGACCAAAAGAGGGAAAATCAAGGCCACTGGAAGAGACTAGCCTTGATTGGGTGGCATTGAAATTACTGTTTTTTCTTCATCTGCCTATCCCAGGCTGGCTGGTCGGCCCTCCTCTCATCTTTCTCTCCAACAGACAATACCTGGGGCCTGGAGGAGGGAGCTGTGGCACCTATGAGCAGTAGGGTGGAAATCTTCTTTCCTCACAGGGCACAGATGTCACCTAGTCCTGGATGGAACATTTCCCACCACCCCCTTCTTGCTCTCCTTCTCTCCTTCATCCTCCGCTAACACCACCATCTCCTCCTTTCTTCCAGGCTTCTCACTGCAGCACTAATGGAGGCCAGGATCCCCCCTACGCACAGTTGGGAGGGGTCTGAGGGAATATGGGACCAGAAGGGCCAGATTCCACAGGGCACCTGGGAGTGGGGTGGGTAGGATGACTTCTTGGTCCTCTGGGAAGACAAGAGGGAAATGGGAGCCTTTTATGGGGGACATGAAGGATGCACAAGAGCCTCTTAGGAGAATGGGGGATACCATTTATTCTACAAGTATGTATTGAGCACCTACTATGGTGGTATTCTCACCTCTTGGGACTCTGGAGGACCTGGACATCTCTGTGGGAACAAAGAGGAGGTAGGGGAATGTGGGTTGTAATGTAAGGAAACCAGGGAGCAGGCACAAATCTCTGGATAAATAAGAGCTTTTCAGAGGAGGACAACTTAGAGGGGGCATGATGCTCAAGACAATGAAGGCCAGAGGTCTGAGGTGCAGTTTCTAGTGTTTACTCTCTTATCATCTCTTTCTCTCTCTCTCTCCCCTTTTCTTCACTAACCCTCCTCAGGCCCCTTTGGTGCCACAGATGAGCCTCCTATAGGGCTGACCCCACCGCCCACGACCCAGGGGGCTCGGGCGCCTATCCTGCAGCTCCCAGGTGAGTTGGTAGAATTTGTGGTGATAGGCACAGATGGAACAGGTGAGCTCCATGTCCTGGAGAGCCCAGCCGAATACCTTTGCCCAATCCTTGCTTCATCTGCTGGTGCCTGAATGGCCCAGGCCCCACAAGAAGCAGCTGCTTGGGAAAGTTCAGCAGGGCCAATGGCCAGTTTCACCCCTGTGGGGTCCTCCCTGAAGGAGAGTCCACTGCTCTTCTCACTTACCAAGGCATTCTAGGTACAACTTGCCCAGATAGCCAAGAAGTGGGACTGTAGCTCAGACAGTCTCAGAGGAGGGGTGGACCAGGGAGCAAGGCGACAGAAAGAAGAGGCACAATAGGGCTGGTGTCAAGAGAGAGAAATGAGAGAGTCAGAGATAGTACATAAAAAGTGAGAGCTGGATGATGATCTAAAGGACAAAAAGAAGGAAGAAGATGGTAATGGGTATATAGGAAAGAGTCCTGGTTGAGGAGTCAGAGGACCAGAGTTCAAATTCTGATTTTCTTACTTCCTTGAGTAAATGGTGGTGTTAGACTAGAAGATCTTAAAGATCCATTCGAGTTCTAAATCCTCTGACTGAGGGATTGGAGAGGCTAAAAAATAATGAGAGAGAGAAGACAGAGGGATAGGGAGAGCAGAACTGAAGGACAGAAGACAGGAAGAATTGGGCAGACTAAACAACAGAGGAGAAAATAAGCTGAAAGGCAGAGAATGGGAAAGAAAAAGATGAAGGTGAATAAACCCCATAAGGAGGGAGGGGAAAACAAGCACTGAGGAGACAGGAAAGAAAGGCTAAGTGACAAAGAGGCTGATGAGAGGAAAAAGGGGTGGAAATTTGGAGATTCATGACTCCAGGTTGCAGGCCTCATGCTTTTAAGTTCCTTCCCCTATTTCCTTTCTAATACTCTCCCCCTGATGTGATCCTGCCCCCAAGAAACTCTTGCAAGGAGTGGGAAAGGAGAGGCCCCTGTGGGGCTCAGACCCCAATGATGCCCTCCACTTTACTCCCTCCAACCTTTCCCCATATCCCCCACTACCTCTACACTAGGGCTCCCAGCATTGGGTGAGCTTCGGGCAGTGGAAGTAGCCCCAAGAGAGCTGGGCCTGCAGTGGACAGCACCATGTGGTCATTTCAATGAGTTCCTGCTGAGGGAGGAGCCCTTTCATGGGTGGGGAGGGACCCCCCAGGAGGTGATGGTGCCAGGGGACCTGAGAGTAGCCAGTCCGTCAGGGCCCACACTCCCTACACAGTCATGCTCTATGGGGTGCAGGGTAGCCTGCTCTGCCCACCCCTCTGGGCCAACCTTACCACATGTTTCTTTTGGGGGAATTGGATAGGGAAAGAATCAAAAGGGAGGGACTTTAAACCTATTACTGATGGTAATACCCAAAGGAAATACTGTAGAAAGGTGGTGAAACTAATAGAGGAAAGGGATGATGAGTAGAAATGGAGAAGGGTATTAAAACCTTCTCAAGAAAATAAACCACTAATTTCTCCCCTTATTACCCAATAGAAGGGATCACGGGATCCCCAAAAGAGAGAAAATCAATAAACAGATTCCCAGGACGATGGAAAATAAGAAACTGGGGAAAGAAAGAAGTGGAGAATATGAGGGAGGGGTCTTTGCTAGAGCACAGGGACCTCTTAGGTCAGAAGGCCCGTCCAGGTCAGGAGGGAGCTGTCCAGGAGAGATGAGAGAGGCAAGAGAGAAAAGGAAGGGAAACTCATATTACCTATTATAATTTATCCCCACAGCTAATGAGTCTAAGAAACTTTCTGTCCCACCTCGACTTGGAGAGCTTCAGGCTCTAGGTATGTCCCCAAACTTCGTCATCCTCCATTGGACTGTTCCTGAAGGCCAATTTGACTCCTTTTTGGTCCAGTATCAAGACAAGAATGGACAGCCCCAGGCGGTGCCAGTGGAAGGTCTCCAGCATGATGTCACCATCTCCTCTCTAGATCCTGGCCACAAGTACAAATTCAACCTTTATGGGCTTGTGGGTGAAAATCAACATGGCCCCCTCACTGCTGAGGCTAAGACACGTGAGTGTGAATGACTGGGCTCCTTTCTTCTGGCCGCCCCCAAACTCCAAACACCTTCCCATTCTACCTCTTTTATCTTGTTCCTCCTTCTTTCAGATAACCTTCCAGTCACTTCACATCTACTGAGCATACATCCACTGCAGTGGCATACATAGGGTTATGTGGGAGGGTTGGCTGCCATAGACCTTAAAGTTACAGGGCTCCTTCCCCATTGTCTATTCTGTTAGGGCTGAGGAAATGAGAGTTTATGGGGGAAGGGGTGGAAGGAGTGCCACAAGGATACTTTTCTATAAAGAAATGATCCCAGACAGGAAGGGGACTTGTTGCAGTAGAAGGAAGGACAAGATACTTTATTCCCTTCTTGGGAATATGTCTGGGATGTGTTTGGGAGTTGGGAAGAGACTTTTTCCTTTTTCCCTGTGACCTATACCTTATTCCTTCTTTCTTTGTCTCCTTTTCTCAGCTTCTTTCCCTCACTCAGGGACTCTGCCTCGCCTTGGGGAGTTGTGGGTAACAGACCCCACCTCTAATTCCCTTCACCTCTCTTGGACTGTCCCTGAGGGACAGTTTGATTCCTTCCTGATCCAGTACAAGGACAGGGATGGGCAGATGCAAATGGTTCCTGTGGAGGGGCCTGAGAGGTCCATCACTATCTCCCCACTGAATCCCAGCCGGAGGTACAAATTCATCTTGTATGGACTCATCGGCAAGAAGCGCCATGGTCCCCTCTCTGCTGAGGGTACTACAGGTAAGCAGAAGCAAGGATGTAACTTGAAACCCTTGTAGATCCCCAGCTCTTAAATTTTCCTTTCCAAGGAATCTCTTCAAGTTTTTGATACCTTGGCCTCACTCTCCAGATTTCAGGCTATCTATGTTTTCCATCTGTAGTGCTAGATGGTATCTCTGTCTGTTAGCTGCTCACCCTGTGAGCACAGGTCACACATAGCTGATCATAACAGGTGGGTCAGGCACTAAGTAAGTGGTATTTCCTAGACATCTTTCTATACTCAGGTAATAATTTTTTCCTCCTCAATTCTTGGAACCTCAAGCTCAATCTCACTTTTTGTCTTGCTCTGTCCCAGCCCCCAAAATGATAGACCAGGAAACTCTGCCTTCCACAACTTCAGACCCTGAGTCCCCTGGGGAACCTTACCTTGGAGAATTGAAGTGACAGATGTGACTTTAGCTTCCCTTAGCCTCTTCTGGACAACCTTCCAGGATCCCTTTAACTCCTTTGTGGTTTAATATAAAGATAGGGATGGGAAACCCCAGGTAGTGCCTTTTGGAGGAGACCAGAATGAAGTCACTATCTCTGACTTAGAGCCCAACAGGAAATATAAAATGAAGTTCTATAGGCTCCATGGCAGACCTTGTGTAGCCCTCTTTCTGTGGTTGCCATCCAAGGTAAGTAAGAGTAGGTAAGACTTCTTCTCTCTAGAGACCCCTTATCTCCTTTGAATCTGGCTCCTTTTCCCCTACTCTGTCCTTGCTCCTAGTCCAAACAAGCTCTACAGACCCCACGAGATTCTTAAGTCTTATTCTGTTTCTGTACTTTTTCTCATTTGTGCTTTCTCTGCTTGGACATCAACAAATTCTCTACCCCTTTCTGGCTTCCTCTCTTCTTCTTTCCATTATATTCAGGACTCCTTAACCAAGTCATCTCCTTCTACATTCTAGCTTTAATCTCTCATCTTTACTTCTCAGCAAAGAAAACTTCTCACTTCCCCCATATTTGTAGGAGTTGACTCCCTTCAAATCTGCCCAAGCCATTCCTCCTTAACTTTTCCCCATTATATCCTCATCTTTCTTCCATTTTCTTTTGTGTATTCCCAGTCAATCCATTGACTCCTCTGTTTCTCCTGGATTCTCTATCCACCTGCCATAATTAAAACCCCAGTTCAAGTCCTGGTTGCCTCTTCATGTCTGGTTTCTATTGCTTTCTCCCCAGTCTGCAATTCCTCCTTCCCTTTTCCATATTCCCCTCTCTTCAACTACCCCCTCACACTGTCTTGTTGGTTTGTCCAAAGGATCCAAGAAAGGTCATGCAATTGTATTTCCCTGAATGTTTTCTAAGATGGATGAGACCATCCCTTTGTCTTGACTTCTAGCCAGTTTGGGTTGAGTTTAAGGTAGTATGGATGGACTGGAGGGAGAGGAAAAGACTATCTTTAGAAAGCCTTATCAGACTCTGAACATGCTTGTTATTTTAATTTCAAAATTCTTTCCAAATTCCTCAACCTCATCCTTCCCTCAGTATATTTTGCCTACTTTAGTTGCTTATGGAGTTTTTTTGCTCCTGTCCTATATTTCCTCCCTCATCTCTCCTTGCCCTTTATCTTTCCCTTTCTCTAGAATTGCCTTTCCTCTTTTTTAAACTTTTCATAACTCCTGTCCTCCTTGTCTTCTCCCAAAACATCTCTTTTCCACTAACTTCTCTCCTCTTGTTCTGGCTCAGCTTCTCCTTGTTTGCCTCTTATAGAGTCTGGAGGATGACTTTCTCCCACATGCACTATAGCATCTCCCCTCTTCCCATAACTTCTCAGGGCAACAATTCCACAAAGGTAGAAATCCTACCATATGGATTATGTGTAAGGAACAGGGCCAGCTTTAGCAACAGATAGGTAAATATTTGAGGAGAGAGGGAAGGTCCCCTGCCTCACATAACTCCCACTCTGGAGTCTGAAATTCTACTTTTAGCAAATCATTGTTTTACATCTTTTATAATTTAATACCTGTATAGACAGTTGCATTTTAAGTCCCATAGAAAGAGTGATTTTTTTCAGGCTTTTTCTTTTGATTGGAGGGAAGTAGAGCAACTTGGGCTGTAATTCACTTATTTGACCTCACAGTTACCCTTCCTGCCATTTCTGCTACTGGATTTAGCTCCTAGGTATGTCCTGAATTCCTCAAGATATAGTGGAAACACCAGTGGATTTGGAGTCAGAAGACCTGGGTTTGGAGTTTAGTTCTTTTACTTGTATCTGTGTGACCTTGAGCAAGTCACTTGAGTTGAATAGGACCTTAGAGTCATCTAGTCCACCCCCTTCATTTTACCAAAGATACCAGTGAAGCAGAGAAAGGTGAAAAGTCCAAGATTACATAGGTAGTAAGTAAGAGGGCCTTGATTTTTCCCTTGGGTTTCAGATCATCCTAGATGAATGATCTCATTGTTCCCTTTACCCTCTCCTAGAGGTCTGTATGGCTCTGGGCCCTTGGAAGTCTTATCCTTGAGCCAGTTTTCTTTGTCTTATTTCTATTACCTGAAGTATATTCTCTAACTAATTATTAAGACTGGTCCTACTTATTGTTTTAAACTAGCCTATGGGCCTTAGTCTCACTAGCAGTCATGTGGACTGCTTCATGGTGGACACCATCTTTCCATCATTCCCCTCTGGAGTCTGTCTCAATTGCTCTCATTAATTTTTTTCAATGGTAATAAATTAACCTTTCTCCCCAATCCCACTTAGGACTAGGAGAGACTTCCAGGTATGTCTGGTTCCCAATAGCAGAAGCAAGATAAAGAAAGAGACTTGTGGGAACTAGAACATGCAACCCCTGGCATTCCAGAATAGCCAGGGCTTAGATTAGGGATCAAGTCAAGCATGAAAGAGTGAAATGCCTTGGTCCCAAAGATAGGAGCAAGAGGTTTATTGGAGGAGAAGGCTGGGGGGGATCAAGACTCCTTTTCCAGAAGAGAAATGGGGTAAAAGGAAGATTCTCAGTGGAAGGAGAGTGAGGGAGTTTGAGGTAGAATTTGAGAGTGGAGAATAAAATGGAGATGACTTGTCCTGAGCCCAATGACTGATCAAACCTTTTTCTGGCTCTATCTAGTATTCTGGTTTCTCTTGACTCAGGTGTCCTGCCCATATGATGGAGTTTATAATTTTATAATTATTTTAAAGATTTGGTTTAAAAACATCAACATAATTTCCACTAAAGGAAAAGAAATAGCTTCTATCTCTATTTCAGCTCCACAATGGGAAGAGGACACTCCACCAGCCACTGAGAGCCCCAAGCCTCGCCTGGGGGAGCTGACTGTGACAGATGTGACTCACAATTCCCTGCATCTCCTCTGGACCATCCATGAGGGGAGGTTTGACTCATTTGTGGTCCAGTACAAAGACAAGGATGGACAGACCCAAGTGGTACCTGTTGAGGTTGGCCAGAATGAAGTTACCATCTCTGACCTGCAGCCCTCCCGGAAATACAAGATGAATCTCTATGGACTTCGAGGCAAACAAAGGGTGGGCCCCATTTCTGCGATTGCTACAACAGGTAAATAGTAGCCCAGACACATTCTTACACCCCCAGTCCCATTCACCCCCATTCTTATTTCCTAATCCTCACCATCTCCCCCTCACAGCTATCTTTTTAGTTGTCTTTTTCTCTTTAGTCCTCTGTCCACCTCTGTCCCAGGGTCTGGATCAAAGCCGAGAATTCCTTGTCCTTCAGGAAAAGTAAACCGATCATTCCTAAAGTCATCTCATCCTGCCAGCCGTCTCCAGGCAGAATGGCTCCTCCTTCAGAGTAGACAGAGAGAAGCCTCCCTTTTCCCAAATCAGAAGTTCCTTCTCCCATCTAACCTAAATCCTGCCTAAAGCCAACTTGGTACATTTCCTGGTGATTGAACGCATCTGGTTCTTGCATTCCTCCTTGTGATCTTGTGAGGCTTGGAAGTATTTAAGACACCCCCTGTTTTTGCCCTTTCTTTTGGGGTCAAATAATCCATGTTCTTTTAATCTCTTTAAAGACATATCCAACCTCTATTTTTCTCTGTCTTCTGGCCTTCTTCCAGGTTCTTCTTGTCTTCCAAACTGGCCTCCACTGCTGTTTCATGTCTTCCTCTTGGCTTTCCTGTTTCTGAGAGCTGCTCTTTTCTCTCTCAAGCCAACTCACCATTCCCACCTCCCACCCCATCTTAGGAAAATTTAATTTGCTCTTCAGTAAGAGACGAGTAGTGATTTTTTTTTACCCTCCATTCAGGGTGTAACCATTCTCTCTTTCTTTCCTTGTTCCAGACCCATTATCTGTAGAGCCTCATCTGGGAGAGGTGACAGTAACAGATGTGACCCGAGACTCCCTGCGTCTCTCCTGGACTGTCACTGAGGGCAAGTTTGACTCCTTTGAGGTTCAGTACAAGGACAGGAATGGGCAGCCACAGGTGGTATCCACAGAGGGCATTCAGGATGAGGTTACTATATCTGGTTTAGAGCACTCCCGGAAGTACAAGTTCCTTCTCTTTGGCATCAAAGATGGCAAACGCCATGGGCCCATCTCTGTGGAAGCAAAGACTGGTGAGTAGGAGAAATTGGCTGTCATCTATGCTGCTTCACTACCCTTCCTCCTTCTTTCTGCATTCACTCTCTTTTCATTTCTGTGATTGCTACAATACCTGTCACCTCTTCCTTTCCTCTACTTTTTCTTCTAAGGTAATGGTTCTCAAACACTGGGGTCTCAGGATTCCTTTAGACTCTTAAAAATTATTTACATCCTCAAAATTTTTTGCTTATGTGGATTATATCTTCCAATACTTACTTCATTTTATTTAAAGTTAAATTTTTAAATATTTATTAATTCATTAAAAATAACAACAAATCCATTTCATGTTAACATAAATAGCATTTTATAGAATAGGATAGGATAGTAGTATGATGTAGTATAATTATAATATGCTATACTATTGTATAATTGTAGTATAATATTGTATAATTAGTATAGTATAGTCAATATAGTAAATTACAGTATATTATAGTAAAATAGAGTGTAGTATATAATATAATGTCGTTGTATTTATTATTCAGTCATTTTCCATCACGTCCAACTCTTTGTGACCCCATTTGGGATTCTCTTGGCAAAGCTACTGGAGTGATTTGCCATTTCCTTCTCCAGTTCATTTTACAGATAAAGAAACTGAGGCAAACAGGGTTACGTGACTCACCCAAGGTCACACAGCTAGTAACTGAGGCTGGATTTGAACTCAGGAAGATGAGTCTTCCTCACTCCTGGGCTGGCACTCTATCCACTGTGCCACCTAGCTGCCCATGACATAATGTAGTACTGTATAATTAGTGTAGTATGATATACTATTATATATAATATAGAATATACATGTATAAAATATAGGATATTATAATAGATATAGGACAATACAACATAGTATAATTAATGCAGTATAGTAAGTATATTATAGTATTGTATAATTAGCATGGAAAATATGATAAAGTATACTATAATAAATAATGTATGGTATAATATAGTATAATTACTATAGCTAATATAGTATAACATAATTAATATAGTATTGTATAATTAGCATAGTAAATATAAAATAATATAGTGTAATGTAAAATATCTGTTGTTGTCGGTCTGTCATGTCTGACTGACTCTTCATGACCTTATCTGGGATTTTCTTGGTAAAGATACCGGAGTTGTTTACAATTTCCTTCTCCAGTGGATTAAGGCACAGAGTTTAAGTGACTTGCTCAGGGTCACTAAGCTGACACTTACTTACTTAGTATCTAAGGTCTATTTAAACTCAGGTCTTCCTGATTTCAAGCCCAGCACTTTATCTACTGTGCCACCTATAATACAGTATAGCTAAGTATAGCATAGCAGAGTATTGTATCATTAGTATAGTATAGTAAATATAGTATAATATCATATAATTAATATAGTATAGTAAATCTCGTGTAGTATAGTACAGTATATAATACAGCGCTGTATAGTTAATATAGTACAGAATAAGCCAGGACAGTAGGGATCAGTATCGTGCAGAAGAGGGTTACCCTTCTCTGGCATGGGAACTGCCTCCCCCACCCCTTTCTGGAAGGTGAGCACCTTATACAGTCTCTTGGAGTAAGGGCAGCCCTGGAGGCTATAGAGGAAGACTCTGCCTCTGCTGAAGCTGGGGGTCTTTGGTAGAGCTGTCAGGATCCCCCCCGCGCTTCCCATGCCTTCCCCTTTCCTTTCTCTCTTAGCTGTCTGTCAGTCCCATCTCTAGCTACTCAGAGGCCACCGGAGCGCTCCCGCCCCCCCAACGCTTCCTCCACCCCCACACATCTCCATGCTTCCCTCCTCCTCCCTCCCACAGGGCTTTGGAAACTGGGAACCAGAAGAATTAGAGGGCTTGCTGCCCAGGCCAGCCCAGGCCAGATGTCTCCCCTTTCCTGGGGCTCCGGCCAGTCCCTCCCCTGCCCCTGGGGGCTCTCAATCGCCAGAAAAAACTCAACAACAACAATGCCGTCAGCGCCCTCGGTATCCAGGGAGGCAGCCTGCCAGCTCTTTCCCAGGCCCCAAGACTCTCCTCCTAACAGACACCTGATCAGTTTCCCTGTTTGCCACTTCCTTCCCACCACCTCCGCAAATTAATTCCCTATGCATCCTATCTCTAGGTGCAGCTGCGCCCCCAGCTGGTCTGTACTGGGGGTCTCAGGTTCTCAGGGTCCAAGTAGGCAAGGAATAGAACGGTGGCCAGCTGTAAGATCAACTCTTGTCTCCTGTACCCAGCCAGTGTCCGCTCACTGGTGTCAGGGACTCATTGTCCTGTCTTTCAGCCCTCCTCCGAACCCTCAGTATAGGAAAGGGGAGAGCCCTGGCAAAGGAAAATGGGGAGGGAGGAAAGAGACAAAGAGATCTGGGGTGGAAAAGAAGGAGCTAACCAGCCCACCCCCCCATCCCTTACTGACCTACTAAGGAACTGGGCTCTCAAAGGTGGGATTTAACATCTGGATACAAGAACCTACTGAGTGGGAGAGAAGTAAGACACCAAAGGGAAGCTGGAGAATCTTTGTCCAGCTAATAACTTTCAGAGTAGGTAACAACTTCATCTGTCTGCATGGGAGAGGGCTTTTGTGCCAACTAGGTGGCACAACGGTTAGACTACAAGGCCTGGAATCAGGAATACTTGCATTCAAATCCTGACTCAGACACTACCCGTATGACCCTGAGCAACTTACTCTGTTTGCCTTAGTTTCCTCATCTCTAAAATGGGCATAATAATATCACCTGCTTCTCAGGGTTATTATGAGGATAAGATGAGACAATTTTGTGAAGCACTATATACATGCTAGCTACTAATATTGTTACGGTTTAGAGGTAGGAGGGAGGCGGGATACGATAGCCAGCTAGTCTGTATTTCTAACACAGGACAAGAAATGAATGGGATGGAGATCGTTTGGGAAGTAATAGGGAGTTCTGCATCAGCTATCAAAAATTATTCCTGCCTAGGTGACAGGACCCATCGTGAACTACCCACTCTTCTTTTGGGCTATCCTTGAGTCTTCCCCTTTATGGTCCAGTATAAAGACAGGGATATATAGGATAGGATAGGATAGGATAGGATCTGTAGTATTAGTATAGTATAGTATTACATAGTATAATATAGTATTGTATGGTTTATATTAATGTCCAACATGGATGGTTAGTCACTATTCCCAATCTGGGACCTGGATGCAAGTACAGGGCTTTAGGCTCCTTGGAAAGAAATATTGTGACCCTTTCCTTTCTGCTGGTACCACTACTGAGTGGGAGCACGTGAGCTCTCATTTTACCTACCTGTATGATTTAGGAAAACCCGGGCTTTCCTCTTTCCCAATTGCTCTTTCTCTTAGCCCCTTGACTAGGAGACTTCCACCAAAGCCCTCAGCCCTAACCCAGGCAATGTGTTGGGCTCCCGCCCCTACATCTCCTGTTCTCTGAAGTCACCCAGCCTCCTGGAGACAACTCAACTTCCTCTCTTTCTCTCTCATTCTCAGACAGCCCTAAAGCTTCAGGCATCAAAGTTACTCCACGTCCGCTGAAGCCTCGATTAGGGGAGAAACTGACAGCAGTGGCTGTGGCCAATGCTGCCGTGCACTTATCATGGACTGTCCAGCAGGGATCCTTTGACTCCTTTGTGGTTCAATACAAAGACAAAGATGGGCAGCCTCAGATGGTGCCTGTGGAAGGAGAGCAGAATGAAGTTGTGATTTCTGGCCTGGAGCCGAATCGCAAATACAAGATGCTTCTCTATGGACTCTACTCGGGGAAGCAGCTGGGCCCCCTCTCAACTGTTGTTATGACAGGTGACCGTGAGTTGTTAAGGCTGCTAGCACTTGCTAATCCCTTTTTTCTGGCACAAGAGCCTATGAACCCTCCTGTCACTCCTTGTTAGTTCCTCAATTCAGTGCATACGGGTCTAGCTTCAACATACGAGAGGGGGAACAAAGATAAATAGGACATGGTCTCTGGCTTTTTCATGAGGCTTCTAGCAAAACAGGCAATGTCAGACATGCACGCCTATAACCAAGCATAAAATAGGATATCCGAAGTGTGAAAGAAATGAACTGAACTAGGTGTTCTGAAAATTCATGGGACAGAAAGGTCACTTCCGGTTGTGGGTTTCAAGGGATGGGGTATTGATGGATGAGGAAGCATTTGAACAGGATTTTGAAGATGAACAGAATTTCAAAGAGTAAAAACAAGGAAATGCATTTGGGACATTGAAAACAGTGTGATCAAAGACTCAGGATGTTTTCAGAGGATAACAAATGATCCTGTTTGGCATGAGTGTGGAGTGAGGAGATAACTTGGAAAAGTAGTTTTGATCAAGATTCCAGAGGGCCTTGAATGCCAGGCTAGGGAATTTGGACTTGAGTTTCTCTTCTTGCATATTGAATTCTGTGACTTCCCTGCTTCTGTCTAGAGAAGCAGTGAGGGGTTGGGTGGAGGGGAAGCCCTTGACCAAGAGTTCAGAGGAATCTCATTAGGATCATAGATTTAGAGCCAGAAGGGCCTTTACCTCATATATCTAATAAAACCCTCCCCTTTCCCTCTTCCCATTTTACTGAGGAAGAAACTGAGGCCTAGAGTTCATGCATGTAAAAAGTGATTAAGGCAAGATTTGAGTCCAGGTCCTCTGACTTCAAAGCCACCTGTTGTATTGAATCCCATTTCTACCACTTAGCTGTGTGTTCTTTGAGCCAAATCACTTATCCTGCCCTGACTTAATAAGGAAGTTGAATTAAATTATCTCTAAAATTTCCTTTTGTCCTTTAGAGATGTTCTTTCCCCTAGGATGTCAGGTAGCATTTTGTCTTATAACTCTCAGATGTACTTAACATGCAATGTTATATATCTAATCTATGTTGGTCTTATATACCTACTAGATGATAAATACCTTGAGGACTGGAACCATGTCTTATCTAAACTGTATATCTCCTTAGCTCCTAGTAGGATACTTTGAAAAATTAGGCCTTAAACAAATATTTGTTACATTGTGCTGTTGTGTTGTGCTATAGATACCTGATAAACAAATCCCTGGAATTTCTCCACTAAATAGTGAGTCCCTTATCTGTCATCAGTCTTCCAAGTGAATGAGGGGAGTTGTCATAGGGCTAGATTCAGTTTCTTTGCAAACAGTGACCAAGTTCAAAAAAGGAACAGACCCATCTTTTCTGTCTAATGCAATCCTCTCATTCCTATATCTGTCCTAGGACCACGAGGGGAAGAAACTTCAGTCCCCACATCTCCAACCACTGATATCTCACAGTTACCTGCTAAACCCCACCTGGGAGAGCTAATGGTGACAGATGCTACTTCAGATTCTTTGCATCTCTCTTGGACCATTCCAGAGGGCCAGTTTGAATCCTTTGTGATCCAGTACAAGAATGGGGATGGACAGACTAACGTCGTACATGTTGAAGGTGACCAGAACACGGCCGTCATCTCTGGCCTGGAGCCAGATCACAAATACAAAATGAATCTCTATGGTCTGCATGATGGACAACATGTGGGTCCCAGCTCCATTGTCGGTGTAACTGGTGAGTAAAAGCAAACAGATCCTGAGAGGTGATGTCTGACCCAGACTAGGTCTTCCTTTCTTTGTCACTGACCTTGTGTCTTACTTCATTTAGCCCCTTGGGATCCAGTTTCCAGTTCTCTCCCAAGAACTCCAATTGATCTTTGAGGAGTTTGGGCTTCCGCTGCACTTCCAATTCCTAAATATTAGGTTCAGCTGGAGATCCTTAGATACTGCCAGTCGATCAATAGAACGTATCAAAATACAACACAGAGTGTCCCTAAATCACATGCTGTGACTGATTCTAGAGTCCAATGCTCTAATGACGGGTTAGAAAAATTCCGTTTTAGTAGGTGTTTTTACAATAGCATTTGATCTCCAAGGGAGCCAAGGAACTCTCAAAATTCCCACAGAGAGAAACAGACTTGTGAGGCACCAGCATGTAACGATCTCTGTGTATGAGCACACAGGATGAAAGGTTCCTTATTTCTTTATCCTTTGCTCTTGAGAGAGACAATCCCTTGGCTCATTCAGGATTCATGGAACAGAGTTGCAGAGATGAAACTGAGTCTCCCATTCTGCCATGTGTCTGATGAAGGCACAGTTTTCTGATGCTTGAAGTTGTCTGGCATGATGGTGTGGGGCTGTGAACAACTGAACAAATTTGAGCCCCCCTTGATTAAGTTCAGAACTCGGACTATGAGATGACATGAAACATTGCTCAGAACTATTTAGAAAGAGGAAATATACACCTTCACCCCGACCCTGCATTTAGAATTTCCTATCTCTGTCAAATGACCCTTTTCATGTAGCAGACATGGGTAATCAAGGTTTTGTGGCTACAGAGTTTGTGAGGCACACTCAGAATGAAAGGGAAATTTGTTGAATTTTTCCATGGGGAATCCTTTATCAAGCCATTTTCCAAAACTCCTCTTAACTCTCCTCTCTTTGCTTTCTGATGCAGGCAGGGGTGGAAGTGGGAGTGGGGGGTCTAAACTATATTTAACCATAGATCATGAAAAGGTAATAAAAAAAGGTGAGGGGTGTGTGTGTGTATGTGTGTGTGTGTATGTGTGTGTTTGGGGTCCAGCTGTGGACCCCAAAGTATGAACAAGAAAATTGGGGTAGCATTGGGAAAGGGGGCAGTCTCTCTTTGGCCCACTGATGCACTAGGCTTTGAGGGAGCTGATGGTCTAGTCCTAGGGGCCTTCTCCTACTGCCATAACTGCTTTCTGCTCCTCTCCTGGCTGCTTCTACAACCCTGGTCACCCCCGTTGATCTCATTTACCTCAGATAAAGGCTTGAGCCACAGATCAGCTGGCAGTCCAAGACACTAGCTCCTACAGTATGCCACATTCACCCATGTGACAGGTGGAAGAGACATATAGTCCAATCACAGTAACTCTGGTCTCCCTGCTTCTTGAATTGTCATAGGAAGTCTCTCTCAAGGGTAAAGGAAGAGGAAATAAGGAATCAATTTCATCACATTCCAGTATCTCACAATTCTGTTTTCTCCTATGAGAACTTGGGGGTCCCTTGGCTCCCACAGAAATGAGATTCTATTGCAGAAATGCTCACTTCATCATATAGTCCTTAGAGACAGTAAAATAAATATTTTACTCTCATATGAGGAACATGAAGTTTCTAGAGATAATTCCATCCTCAAACTTGTCTTTATGTGTTTCCTTCTCTCAGCACTATATGAGGGAGTGAAGGAGGTTCCAGCTCCTACAGTACCCACCACTGAGGCCCCTGAACCCCCAGAGAAGCCCCACCTAGGTGAGCTGACAGTGACAGGGGCCACCCCAGACTCCTTGAAGCTCTCTTGGACCAACTCCCAGGGAAAGTTTGATGCCTTCTCAATCCAGTACAAGGATAGGAATGGGCGACCCCAGGCCGTGCGTGTTGAGGGCAACCAGAATGAGGTCACTGTCTCTGACCTGGAGCCTGACCACAGATACAAGATGAATCTCTATGGTTTCCATGATGGACAACGTATAGGTCCAGTGTCTGTCATTGGCGTAACAGGTGAGTTAAGGTCAATAGAATAGACTCAGAATAACATTTACTGTCTTTCCTGTTGGGCATTAACTATTTTTTCAACTCTGATTAGGTCCAAGCCCTCATTAGTTGTTGTGTCCAGTATATGCTGTGTCTATATTCCCCATGCCCACAGAAAACAAGTCAATCAATCAGTCAGTAAGCATTTATTAAGCACCTATTATGTGCTAGGCACTTTTTCCTTTGGGGCTAAACACCAAGTTCAAAGCAAGTTGGATTGTAGGTTGATCCAGCACTAGACATGAGTGCAGGCAAGGGTGCTGGGGAAGAAACGCCAGAATCTTGAATTTTTCACTGCTGAACACAATAAATGTGTAGAGGAGCTGTTTATGCCAGGAATTTTGAATGTGCCCTCCCTAGCCAGAAGGTGGCAGAGACCAACTAAGCCACACTCCTCTAAGAGTAACCTAAAGCCTTTTCAAATCATCAACCCTAACTGTTTTTAAAATCCAATGATATGCTTCCCCATTTTGGAGTTCTCAATATTTCTAACACCTATATCAGTATGCCTAAACAAAAGAGGGGGTCACCAGGGTAAGCCACCCCTTTCTCTCAAAGTCATTCTCAGTTTCTCTCTGATCTCTTTATCAGCCCCTGAGGAGGAGACCCCAACTCACACAGCCTCAACCACTGAGTCCCCTGAGCCCCCTTTTAAACCTCGCCTGGGAGAATTGACAGTGATAGATTCAACTCCAGATTCCCTGCGCCTCTCTTGGAGTGTCCCAGAGGGACAGTTTGACTTCTTCGTTATCCAGTACAAGAATGGGGATGGACAACCTAAAACGAAACGTGTCAGAGGTGACCAGAATGAGGTCACTATCTCCGGCCTGGAGCCTGATTACAAGTACAAGATGAATCTCTATGGTCTCCATAACAGGCAGCGCATAGGCCCCGTCTCTGTTATTGGCATAACAGGTGAGTAAAGAGTAAGGAGAGTGGATCCTTGGGTGTGGATCTGGACCAGGCTCTGCAGGTTAGGGCCAACCTGAGGCTTTCTCCTCAGCAGTCATTATCCCTGTGTCTCTGCTTCTCCTTCCACTAAGTTTCCTGTGTTTTGGGGCCACAGATTCATTTTCTGAGAACTGAGATTCCTTGAATCTGCTTGGATCTGAAGGGAGGATGACATCCTGACTTGAGGCAGGAAGGAAAGGCTGTTTCTCAAAGAGATTATGAGAGGGTCAATGTGGAATTGTGGATGCTTAGTGTCAAGTGTCGCCTTCTACAGTTCACACAAGTGAACTACAGCCATGTTCATTCATAATATATCAGGCATCAGACAACAACTAAAGATCCCTGGAACTTCAATAGGCATAATATGTAATTGGTTCTCCATGAATTGAATCCATAAGTCAGAAGTTCCATGTTCTAGAGGCATATATGCATCTTTAAATTTAAAAAAATTGTAAATGCAATTATTTACAATATTTATTGTAAATAAAATACCTTATTATTAAAAATTATTTTTTTCTACATTGCTGGCAATACCTCCCTACCCAATAAAGCCTTCTCCTATAAAAAAGAATTATAGTTAAGCAAAAAATACTAACATATTAACACATCTGACAGCCTATGCCTCAATCTTCACCTGTAGCCCACCACCTCCCTACTAAGAAAAAGTAAGTATCATCAGTCAGGGGTAGGTAAGTGGCACACTGGGTGGAGTGTTAGACATGGAGTCAGAAAGCTTTTTCTTATTGTTGAACTGTTTGCAGTCATGTCTGGCTCTGAATGACCCTATTTGACATTTTCTTTGTAAAGATACTGGAATGGTTTGCCATTTCCTTCTCCAGCTCATTTTACGGATGATTAGACTAAGGCAAACAGAGTTAAGTGACTTGCCCAGGGTCACACAACTAGTAAGAGTCTGAAGCTGAATTTGATCTCAGGACTCCAGACCTCTTGCCCTATCCACTGTGCTGCCTTGGACAAGTCACCAAACCTCTGCTTCCCCCAGTTTCCTCATCTGTAAAATGGGGATAATAATAATGCTTTTTTCCCAGGGTTGCTGTGAGGATAAAATGAGATAATATTTATAAAGTGCTTTACTAGCGTTAGAGCACGATATATGCTTGCTAGCTGTTATTATCAGCACTCTGGAATCAATATTGTTCATTGTTTTCATGACTGAGTTTTTATATTTTCAACATGTTTTCCTTAACATTATTGTGATCGTTATGTGTGTTGTCTCTTGGTTCTGATAACTTCATTCAATCCATGTAAATTCTTGCAGTCTTTCCAAATTTCTCTGAATTCCTTTCATCCTTTATTTCCTGTGGTGCAGTAGATTACATTCATTTATCACAGTCTGTTCAGTGTGTGTGTGTGTGTGTGTGTGTGTGTGTGTGTATGTATGTATTTGTATTCTTAAGCAGGGAGTATCTACTGGTTGTAGGATCCAAAATGTCACACTAAGTGTGTTGATGTCAATATATCCTCTTAGCATGAGAAATCCCAAGATCCCCTCTCAAGCAGAAATGATGACTGGGGGTGTTTAAGGTACATTCACATTGCTTGTATCTCTTTTTTTATGTCAGCCCCAGAAAGAGATGAGGAAATGACTCCAACTCCTACAGTCCTAAGCACTGAACCCCCTCCTAAGCCCCGCCTGGGAGAGCTGATTGTGATAGATGCCACCTCAGATTCCTTGGACCTCTCCTGGACTGTCCCTGAGGGTCAATTTGATTCCTTTGTGCTCCAATTTGAGAATAGAGATGGACAGCCCAAAGTAGTAAATATTGGAGGACAAGAGGATACAGTCATCATCTCTGGCTTGGAGCCTGATCACACGTACAAGATGAATCTTTATGGTTTTCATGATGGACACCGTGTGGGCCCAATCTCTACTACTGGTGTAACAGGTCAGCGTTGGGGTAGGGGTGCATGCAGGGTGGGGAAAGTAAAGGAGGGGGAAGGGAAAAGCACCCAGGGTCGGAATACTCAGGGTGAGAATCAGTTTCCCTCCCCCTGGTGTTTGATGCTACTTCTCTGTTCATTCTAGGACCATGGTTTTTCTCATTTATTTATTTTTGTTGAGGCATGACATTCTGAAAGTCTTCTGGTGCAAGAGATATTGCGAAAGTAGAAATGAGAGGATTTAGCAACTAATTGCTTGAGTGGAGTGAGGAAGTATTAGGAGTCAAGGATAACTCTAAGGTTGTCATTCTTAGTGGAAGGATGGTGGTAGCTTTGACAGAAATAAGGGAGTTTGGGTTTGAGGAAAACAATGAGTTTAGTTTTGGACACATAGAGCATTAACTCTTTATGAGACATCTAGTTTGAAATACCTGATAGGTAGTCAGAGATATGTAGCTACAGTTCAGAAGATTCTGTATATAGAGTTGGGAGTCAGCTGCATAGGAATGATAATTAAAGTTATGGGAGTTAATGACGTCCCCAAGTAAAAAATAATAGAAGAGGATCTAGAACACAGTCTTCTGTACGTGCATACTTGGGGCAGATGATACAGAAAATGAATCAGTTAGTAGAAATCAAGAAGGACCAGTCAGGCAAGTAGGAAACCAAAAGAAAGCAGGGTCACAAAAACCTGGATAGGAGAGTCTCTAGGGGGAGAGGATGGTCAACCATGTCAATCGCTGCAGGGAAGTTTAGAAAGATGAGGACTGAGAAAGGGCCATTGTATTCATCAAGAGATCATTTGGGGAAAGAACAGTTTCAGCTGAGTGATGAGTGAGGAAAGTAGACTACAAAGAGCTGGGGAGGGAGGGAGAGGAGAGGAAATGAAGCTTTTTCCAGGAGTTTTTGAAGCAGAGCAGAGAGTTATATATCGGATGGGATGGTAGCTCAGGGGAATGATGTAATTTATTGAGGTGTTTTTGTTCAGTGCTTTTCTTTGCTTTTTTTTTTTTTAGAATGGAGATTTGTCCACGTTTGTAGGCAGTGAGGAAGGAACTAATACGCAGAGAGAGGTGGAAAATTGGGTAGGGGAGAATGATTGTGAGGACCATGTGCTGAAGAAAATAGGAGAAAATGGGATGGAAAGCACATGACTTGGTTGAGAAGAGTCACCACTTTATCAGAAACAGGAGAATGAGGAATGATGTCAAGGGGTTTTGAGATTTAGAGAAAGGGAGAAGAGGGAGTCATTGTGAATGGTCTCGATTGTTTCATTAAAGTATGAGGCAAGGACCTGAGCTAAGAGGGGAAGGGGAGAAGGGTGGCATGGAAGGCTTGGGCAGAGCAGCCTCCAGGAGGAATGGGATAGGAAATCAAGAAGGAATTAAATGACTATCATATTGAGGTGAAGGTCTGGTTGGGATTATATAACATGCATTTGTAAAGGACAAATTTATATTAAAATTTATAGTTCCCACACTTTAGCTTCCCTTCTCTCTGTCTTTCCCTTCTGCAGCTCCACGAGATGCTGCCCCCGCAGTACCAGCCACAGAGGCTCCTGAGCCCCCAGAGAAGCCTGAACTTGGGGAGCTGACAGTGACAGAGGCCACCCCAGACTCCCTGAAGCTCTCCTGGACCATCTCCCAGGGAGAGTTTGATTACTTCACAATCCAATACAAAGACACAGATGGGAGACCCCAAATCAGGCGTGTTGAGGGAGACCAGAATGAGATCACTTTCTTTGGCCTAGAACCTGAGCATAGATATAAGATGAATCTCTATGGTTTCCATGATGGACAGCGTGTGGGCCCAGTCTCTGTCATTGGTCTAACAGGTGAGTGAATGGTATTGGATCATCTCAGAATGAGAATTTGTTTACTTCATGTTGGTGATTGACTTAATGTCTAGGTGTCTCTTGAAATTGTGATGTCCAGTATGTTTGTCAACTCTTCCCATGATCCCTGTTCCCATTTTATTTCATTCTACCTATATAACAAGCAGTATAAATTCTCTAGAGCTGAGTATCTGGATCAGATTACTGGAGAGCTGGAGGCTTCACTGCTGTGATGTTGGCTTTCCTGGATTCTCTCTGTCCCATTAAGCTGCTCATCCTGGGATGTCTAAGCTTGCTCAGTTATTCAGAACATACGTTGAGACACTGGCCAGGCATCACTCCCTACAATCCAATGTAAAAGCTTCCCTAGATTACATCCCATGACTGACTGGCATCCAAACTCACACCTGGGATGTACAGTGATTAGAGCTTTTTAAAAGGAATCAGGAAGGCCTGGGTTCAAATCTGGCATCAGTCACTTACTAGCTGCATGACCTTGGATGAATCTTTTACCCTCTGTCTGCCTTCTTCCTGACAGTACTGTTGTGAGGTTCAAATGAGATATCATTTGTATAGCACTTTGCAAACCTTAAACCATGATATAAATGCTATTTACATAGCATTTTATTTACATACCTATTATTATTGTAGAATGTGTTGGCAGTCTTCTAATCTCATCCTTACCTGAAACAGCCCTCTCCTCTATGTCATCCCTAACAAGTAATCACCTGCCTTCCCCATGAAAACTCATGTTTGGAATTTAGAATTCATTCTCTCCCAAGGCCATCCTTTCTATTTTTATACAGCTCTGGTTAAGAAGTTATTTTGCTTTTCACAATTTCCACATATTTCTCCCACTTTTGCCCTTAGGTTCCACATGCGTGAAAACCCTTCAGGCACTTATGGAAGCAATTATGTTCCTCCTACATCTTCTGTTTTTCAGGATAAATATTCCCAGCTTTTTGACCCCTATCTATCATTATATGGCTTTCCTCTCACCATTCTGGTCAAAGAACTTTGAAAATCTTCTATTTTGTCACTCACTTTGCTAAACCATGGTGCTTTAGAATTGAACACTATCCTCTAACTATGGTCTGAGAGTACAATGTTCTGCTTGCTGGACCCTACCCTTCTTCTAATGTTGTCTTAGCTATGAATTAACTTTATGGCCAATTATATCCCATTGTTAATTTATATCAAGTTTGTGGTCCACCAAAACAACCAAATCTTTTTTATATGCATTGTTCTTGTCTAACCATTCCTCCATCCTGTCTTTGTTCAATTTTTTTAAAAAATAAAAACGTATAACTTTATCTTTGTTAAATTTCATCTTGTTAGCCTGAAATCTTTGGATCATGAATGTATCATTTAATGTGTGAGCTAAGCTTCCCAGCTTTGCATTACCTACAAGTTTGATGATCATGTCAACTACTTCATCATCCAAATCACTGATGTAAATGTTGAACAGAACAAGGCCAAGGGGAAGTCTTTCAATCACTCTCCTGGAGACCTCATTCAGGTTGATCTTACTGTTCTTTGGGCCTGGTCATTCATAAAGCTCTAAATCCTCCGTTATTGAGATCCTGTCTTTCTACTTTGCCCTTGATATCATGAAAGACCTTTGTCAAATGCCTTTCTAAAATTCAGGCATGCCACACCTATGATCTAACAATCTAAAAACCTGATGAAAAATGAAACAAAGTTGGTTTAGTATAACCTCTTCTTTGCTTCCCTTTCTCAGTGTTCCTAAACTATCCCTTTAGGATGACATTCGATAAATTTTTCAGGAATCAGCCAAGTTCACTGGCCTTCTTTTCTTTGTTCCAAATTGGTACATTTGCTTACCTACAGTGCTTCAGACTTGTTGAGTTCTCTTGTAATCATTCCCATATCACTAGCAAGAACTCATCAATCACATTAACCTAGTTCTTTTGATTCAGGAGGATATCACAACCCGATGGGATGATTCATTGAGAGAAGTCAGATGTTCTCTTAACATTTTGTCACTTTTCCTGAATTTCAGTTACCTTGTAACCATTGTTGGTCTGTCCTTCTCAGCCCAGAGACCATTTTCCTTGAAAAATAAACAGAAACAAAATAGATCCAGTATTTCTACTCTCATTCTTCACTATCATTACTTTATCAGTCCCCAAAAGCAGCTATCACATGTGGATCTTCCTTTGGCCTCAAATATGCTAGGAAGGAAATCAATCAATTCCTGCTACTTTCTTCAGACACATGAGAATTACACCCTGCTCATAGGAGGGACAGAAGAAACTAGTGATGAACCCCCTTACTAAGGCTGACTTACCCTTTTTCCATGTCTCTGCTTCACAGCTCCACATGAGGAAGAGACCCCTGCTCCCACCGTGCCAGCTACTGAGCCCCCTGAGCCCCCAGAGAAGCCTGAACTTGAGGAACTGACAGTGACAGAGGCCACCCCAGACTCCCTGAAGCTCTCCTGGACCATCTCCCAGGGAGAATTTGATTACTTCACAGTCCAGTACAAAGACACAGATGGGAGACCCCAAATAGTACGTGTTCAGGGAGACCAGAATGAGGTCGTTATCTCTGAGCTGGAGCCTGACCACAGATACAAGATGAACCTCTATGGTTACCATGATGGGCAGCGTGTGGGGCCAGTCTCTATCACTGGCAAAACTGGTAAGTGAGGGACAATAGAATCATCAAGGATGAGGCTCAGAATGATGACTTCTTTGTCTCCCAATGAGTTGTCCTCCAGCCTCTATGTCCTGGTCCCTTAAAACCACCATGACCAGTTGGATTCCTCACTTAAAAGGTCAAAATCCATAGATCCTCTAGCACTCAGTGGAAAATGAAAGCAGATCATGGGAGAACCAGAACCTTCACTGGTCACACCTTTGCTCAGAGCTGTCTTCTTGTGACCACCCTCAGCTCCATCTTGACAGTTCTAGGTGTTCATGTGTCTTAGACACTGCTTTTGATCATACAGGACTCCTCAGGATCCAATGTAAAGATTTTAATTAAGGCTATTCAGTGACTTACTGTAGACCATAAAATCGAGACATGAGATAGAGAAATTCCTTTTGATTTCTGCAGAGATTAAATCCTTGAAAGAAGAACAGGGTGGAGGGTCACTATTTGTGTTTGTCTTTCATTCTTGAAGAGGACCATGACATCAAGATGATGACATGATTTGCAGTTGACTTTGATTTGAGTGAGGGAGGGCTGTGCAAGGTCACCAGCCTCACTTTCTTCTCCTCAGGGTTACTATTAATGAAATCCCCAAATCCAATTTGTCTTCCTTGTGTGTTTCTCCTCACAGTTCCATATGAAGAAGAGACCCCTGTTCCCACAGTGCCAGCTACTGAGCCTCCTGAGCCCCCAGAGAAGCCTGAACTTGAGGAACTGACAGTGACAGAGGCCACCCCAGACTCCCTGAAGCTCTTCTGGACCATCTCCCAGGGAGAATTTGATTACTTCACAATCCAGTACAAAGACACAGATGGGAGACCCCAGATAGTACGTGTTGAAGGAGACCAGAATGAGGTCACTATCTCTGAGCTGGAGCCTGACCACAGATACAAGATGAATCTCTATGGTTACCATGATGGACAGCGTGTGGGGCCAGTCTCTGTCACTGGCAAAACTGGTAAGTGAGGGACAATAGAGTCATCAAGGATGAGACTCAGAATGATGACCTCTGTTTCTCTCATTGGGTTGGCCTCCTCTGTCTATGTTCTGGGCCCTTGAAACTGTTTCATGAGACCAGTTTGATTCTTCACCTAAGGGGTCAAACTCCACAGATTCTCTAGCACTTAATGGAAAATGAAAGCAGATCATGGGAGAACCAGAACCATCACTGTTCTCTGCTTTGCTCAGGCCTATCTTCTTGTGACCACCCTCAGTTCCATCTTGGGAGCTCTGGATGTTCATGTGTCTCAGACATTGTTTATGATCATTCAGGACTCCTCAGGGTCCAATGTAAAGATTTTAATTAAGACTATTCTGTGACTTGACTGTAGACCACAAAATCTAGACATGAGAAGGAGAAATTCCTTTCAACTTCTGTAGACAGTAAATCCTTGAAATTAGAACTGGGTGGAGGGTCATTATTAATGAAATTCAGAAGACTAATTTATCTTCACATTGTGTTTCTCCTCACAGTTCCATATGAAGAAGAGACCCCTGTTCCTACAGTGCCAGCTACTGAGGCCCCTGAGCCCCTAGAGAAGCCTGAACTTGGGGAACTGACAGTGACAGGGGTCACCCCAGACTCCCTGAAGCTCTCCTGGACCATCTCCCAGGGAGAATTTGATTACTTCACAATCCAATACAAAAACACAGATGGGAGACCCCAGATTATTCGTGTTGAGAGAGACCAGAATGAGGTCACTATCTCTGAGCTGGAGCCTGACCGCAGATACAAGATGAACCTCTATGGTTTCCATAATGGACAGCGTGTGGGCCCAGTCTCTGTCATTGGCAAAACTGGTAAGTGAGAGACAATAGAGTCATCAAGACAGTGAGACCCTATTTCCTTCCCATTGGTCTGTATCTGTAAGTCCTTTGAAATATGACCAATATACCTATCACCTCTTCCTACATCCCTTGTCTCTTGCCACAATTCCCATTTTTCCTCTTCCTACATATTTAATGAGCGTGACATGTGCTCTGGAGCTGAGTGGAAAAAGGACCAGATCACTAGGTTGACATGTCTACTCTACTGACTTCTCTGGTCCATTATCTTCTACATCTTATGGAAATCTTAACATGCTCAGTTATTCAGAATGCATTTTGAGACACTGGTCAAGCATGACTCACCATGTTCCAATGGAAAGGGTGCCATAGAGTACATCCTATGAATTAAATGAAGGCATTCCTTATACTCCTGGAACACACTTGAGGAACAAAGATGCCCTGCTCACAAGGGACAGAGGAAGGTGAACCCCTTCTTATGACTGACTTACCCTTTCTCCATGTCTCCCCTTCCCAGCTCCACATGAGGAAGAGACCCCTGCTACTGAGGCTCCTGAGCCCCCAGAGAAGCCTGAACTTGGAGAGCTGACAGTAACAGAGGCCACCCCAGACTCCCTGAAGCTCTCCTGGACCATCTCCCAGGGAGAATTTGATTACTTCACAATCCAGTACAAAGACACAGATGGGAGACCCCAGATTATACGTGTTGAGGGAGACCAGAATGAGGTCACTATCTCTGAACTGGAGCCTGATCACAGATACAAGATGAACCTCTATGGTTTCCATAATGGACAGCGTGTGGGCCCAGTCTCTGTCATTGGCAAAACTGGTAAGTGAGGGACAATAGAGTCATCAAGGATGAGATTCCAGTGAGACTCTATTTCCTTCCCATTGGTCTGTCTCTGTAAGTCCTTTGAAATATGGCCAATATACCTATCACCTCTTCCTTACACCCCTTGTCTCTTGCCACAATTCCCATTTTTCCTCTTCCTACCTATTTAATGAGCATGACAAGTACTCTGGAGCTGAATGGGAAAAGTACCAGATCACTAGACTGACTTGTCTACTCTACTGACTTCTCTGGTCCATTATCTTCTACATCTTATGGAAGTCTGAACATGCTCAGTTATTCAGAATGCATGTTGAGACACTGATCAAGCATGACTCACCACGTTCCAATGGAAAGGCTGCCGTAGAGTACATCCTAAGAATTAAATGAAGGCATTCCTTACACTCCTGGAACACACTTGAGGAACAAAGATGCCCTGCTCACAAGGGACAGAGGAAGGTGAACCCCTTCTTATGACTGACTTACCCTTTCTCCATGTCTCCCCTTCCCAGCCCCACATGAGGAAGAGACCCCTGCTACTGAGGCTCCTGAGCCCCCAGAGAAGCCTGAACTTGGAGAGCTGACAGTGACAGAGGCCACCCCAGACTCCCTGAAGCTCTCCTGGACCATCTCCCAGGGAGAATTTGATTACTTCACAATCCAGTACAAAGACACAGATGGGAGACCCCAGATTATACGTGTTGAGGGAGACCAGAATGAGGTCACTATCTCTGAGCTGGAGCCTGACAACAGATACAAGATGAACCTCTATGGTTTCCATAATGGACAGCGTGTGGGCCCAGTCTCTGTCACTGGCAAAACTGGTAAGTGAGGGACAATAGAGTCATCAAGGATGAGGCTGAGAATGATGACCTCTATGTGTCCCATTGGGTTGGCCTCCTGTCTCTGTGTCCTGGACCCTTGAAACTACTGTGACCAGTTTGATTCCTCAAATCCTCTAGCATTCAATGAAAAATGAAAACATGCTGAGAGAACCAGAACCTTCACTGTTCCCTCCTTCGCAGGGCCTATCTTCTTTTGACCACCCTCAGATCCACCTTGGGAGCTCTGGATGTTCATGTCTCAGACACTGCTTTTGATCATACAGGACTCCTCAGGGTCCAATGTAAAGATTTCAGTTAAGGCTATTCAGTGTATGACTGTAGACCACAAAATCTAGACATAAGATGGGAGAGATTCCTTTCAACTTCTACAGACAGTAAATCCTTGCAATTAGAACTGGGTGGAGGGTCATTATTAGTGAAATTCAGAAGTCTAATTTATCTTCTTATTGTGTTTCTCCTCACAGTCCCACATGAGGAAGAGACCCCTGCTCCCACAATGCCAGCTACTGAGGCTCCTGAGCCCCCAGAGAAGCCTGAACTTGGGGAGCTGACAGTGACAGATGCCACTCCAGACTCCTTGAAGCTCTCCTGGACCATCTCCCAGGGAGAGTTTGATTACTTCACAATCCAGTACAAAGACACAAATGGGAGACCCCAGATTGTGCGTGTTGGGGGAGACCAGAATGAGGTCACTATCTCTGAGCTGGAACCTGACCACAGATACAAGATGAATCTCTATGGTTACCATGATGGACAGCGTGTAGGGCCAGTCTCTGTCACTGGCAAAACTGGTAAGGATGAGGCTGAAAATGATGACCTCTTTGTGTCCCATTGGGTTGGCCCCCTGTCTCTGTGTCCTGGATCCTTGAAACTACTGTGACCAGTTTGATTCCTCAAATCCTCTAGCACTCAGTGAAAAATGAAAGCAGATGCTGAGAGAATCAGAACCTTCACTGTTCACTCCTTTGCAGGGCCTATCTTCTTTTGACCACCCTCAGATCCACCTTGGGAGCTCTGGATGTTCATGTCTCAGACACTGCTTTTGATCACACAGGACTCCTCAGGGTCCAATGTAAAGATTTCAGTTAAGGCTATTCAGTGAATGACTGTAGACCACAAAATCTAGACATAAGATGGGAGAGATTCCTTTCAACTTCTACAGAGAGTAAATCCTTGCAATTAGAACTGGGTGGAGGGTCATTATTAGTGAAATTCAGAAGTCTAATTTATCTTCTTATTGTGTTTCTCCTCACAGTCCCACATGAGGAAGAGACCCCTGCTCCCACAATGCCAGCTACTGAGGCTCCTGAGCCCCCAGAGAAGCCTGAACTTGGGGAGCTGACAGTGACAGATGCCACTCCAGACTCCTTGAAGCTCTCCTGGACCATCTCCCAGGGAGAGTTTGATTACTTCACAATCCAGTACAAAGACTCTGATGGGAGACCTCAGATTGTGCGTGTTGGGGGAGACCAGAAAGAGGTCACTATCTCTGAGCTGGAACCTGACCACAGATACAAGATGAATCTCTATGGTTACCATGATGGACAGCGTGTAGGGCCAGTCTCTGTCACTAGCAAAACTGGTAAGTGAGGGACAATAGAAAATTAAGAGTGAGGCTCAGAATGATGACCTTGTCTCCCATTGGGTGAGCCTCCTATCTCTGTGTCCTGGATCCTTGAAACTACTGTGATTCTTCTCACTAAGATGTCAGACTTTACCAATTCTCTGGCACTTAGCAAAAAAATGAAAACAGGTTGTAGAAGAGCCAGAGCCTCCGCTGTTCTCTCCTTTGCTGAGACCTGTCTACTTGTGACTGCTCTCAGTTCCATCCTGGGAGTACTGGATAGTTACATTGTCACTTAATCAATCAATAAGCATTTATCAAGCACATGCTGTCCCCAGCACTGTTCTAAGTTCTGAGGATACTAAGAAAGACAAAATAATTAGTTCTCAGGAAGCTCACAATCTCATGGGGAATACATGGAAATAACTAGGTACAAATAAGCTACCTAGACCAGATATATAATAGATAAGTAACTGAGGGAAAGTACTAGAATTAAGGGGGAATTAAGGAAGGCTTCATATAGTAGCTAGGATTTAACCTGGGACTTGAAGGAAGCCAAGAGGCAGAGATGAAATGGGAGAGAATTCCAGGTATGAGGTGAAGCCATTGAAAATGCCCAAAGTTGGGAGATGAATTATCTTTTAAGGGGAGCACCAAGGACACCAGTGTCACTGGGTTGCAGAGTACTAAGCAGAGGGGAGGCGTAGGATGTAAAAAATCTGGAAACATCACAAAGGACTCTGTTAGAGAGGACTTTGAAGGCCAAACAGAAAGATTTATATTTGATCCTGGAGGTGATAGGCAGCCAACAGAGTTGATTGTGGTGGGGAAGAGGGGACGGGGCAGGGTAAGGGTGGGGGGGTGATGTACTGGTTAATTATTAATAATTGAGAGAACAATCTAAGTAATATAATTCATTAGCAAAAGAGGCATAATAAATGGGTTAGTGGACTCCTTAGTCAGTTTTCATCATCATTATCATTATTAATTCAGCAGAAAGACATAATCCGACTTGAGCTTTAGGGAGGTCACTTTGACAGCTGAGTGGAGAATGAACTATAGTGAGAGAGGCTTGAGGCAGGGAGACCAAGCAGTGGCTGTTACAATAGTGTAGACAAAATGATGAGGATGTGTATGAGGATGGGGGCAGTGTCAGAAGAGAAGGGGGTATCTAGTAGAGATATTATGAAGGCAAAAATCAACAGGCCTTGCCAATTGATTGGCTATGGGAGGTGGGAGGGAAATAATATGTTTATATTATAATATAGTGTTATTTATATATAATAACATATGTTATATGCTATATAATTATATAACAATTATACATAATTGTGCGAATAGTTAACAAATAATAATAATTAATAAATTTGTAAGTTAAAGACCCCTAGGTTTTGAGTCTAGGTGATTGAGAAGATGATTATAGTAATATGGAAGTTAGGAAGAGGGGAAGGTTTGGGGGAAAATGTATTATGCAGAGTTTAGCTTTGGATCTATTGAGTTTAAGATGTCCATGGGTCAGTCAGTTCCTAATGTCTAATAGGTGATGCAAAACTGGAAGTCAGGAGAAAGTTTAGGGGTGATAGGTAGATCTGAGAGTCCTCTACATAGAAATAATATTGAGTCCATCGGAGCTGATGAGATCACCAAGTGAAATAATATACAGGGAGAAGAGAAGAGGGCTCAGGACAGTTTTGAGGGGGATATCTCCCCCAAGGTCAGTGGGTATGACCTGGAGGAAATTCTGGGAAGGAGGACTAAGAGAGACCCACCAGATGATTAGGAAGGGAACAAAGATGTGAAAACCTAGAGAGGAGAGAGCATCACAAAGAAGAGGATGATCACCAGGGTCAAAGGCTACAGAGGGCTCAAGAAGGATGAGGATTTAGAAAAGGCCATTAGATTTGAAAATTAAGAGATAGTAATTTTGGGAGAGCAGTTTCAGTTGAATAAGGAGTTAGGAAGAGTGTAGAGAGTTACATATAGAGTGAGAGGAAAGGAAGTTGAGGCACCTATTGAAGATGGCCTTCTTAAGGAGTTTAGCCACCAAAAAAATCAGAAAGATATGAGATGATAATGAAGATGGATGGATCAAATGAAAGTTTTTTTGAGGGTGGGGAAGATATGGACAAGTTTGTAGACAGTAAGGAAGCAGCCGGTAGACAAGGAGGGACTGAAGATATGTGAGAGACTGGCAGTGATAGGGAATGTAGTTTCCTGGAGAAGCTGGGATGGAATGAGATCACCTGTACAAGCAAAATGGTTCTCTTTGGTAATGAAAATGACTACCTCTTCATGTAAAATGGGATGAAGGTTGAGATACTGTCAGAAGGAATATGGAAGATGTGATTTGAGGAGGAAGGAAGATGAGGAAGGTTTTGGTAAATAGCCTCCATTTTTTTCCCCAGCACAATAAGATGCAAAGTTCTCAGCTGAAAAAGTTGGGAAAGGAGGTATGGGAGGTATGAGAAGGGGATCACTATGGTGAGGGGGATACTGAGTCAATTACTTTTAATTAAATGGGAATCCTCAGATTCCCATGTAAAGATTATAATTAATGTCATGCTGTGACTGGTGATAAAACCCCAAATTTTAAGAATGAGATGATACTATTAATAATAATCATATTTGTATAGCACTTTAATGTTTCTAAAGTTCCTTACATCTGATATCTCATTTGATCTTCACAGTAGCCCTGGGGGATAGGTACTATAAGTCATTTCCATTTCACAGATGAGGTCACTGAAACTTAGAGACATTAGGTGAATTGCCCAGGATGACACAGCTTAATGTCTGAGGCAATGTTTGACCTCAAGTCTTTGCAATTTTAACTCCAACATTCTGTCTACTTCAAAACCAAACTGACGTGTATAGACTAGAGCAGCTCCTTTTCACTTCTGGATGAGGAGCAGGAGGTCACTGCCAGTGAAATCCTCAATTCCCCAATTTATTTTCTTTTTGGGTTCCTCCTTACAGCCCGACATGAGGAAGAGATACCTGCTCCCACAATGTCAGCTACTGAGGCTCCTGAGCCCCCAGAGAAGCCTGAACTTGGGGAGCTAACAGTAACAGAGGCCACCCCAGACTTCCTGAAGCTCTCCTGGACCATCTCCCAGGGAGAGTTTGATTACTTCACAATCCAGTACAAAGACACAGATGGGAGACCCCAGATAGTACGTGTTGGGGGAGACCAGAACGAGGTCTCTATCTCTGAGCTGGAGCCTGACCACAAATACAAGATGAATCTCTACGGTTACCATGATGGGCAGCGTGTGGGGCCAGTCTCTGTCACTGGCAAAACTGGTAAGTGAGGGGCAATAGAGTCATCAAGGATGAGATCCAGAATGATGACCTCTTTGTCTCCCATTGGGCTGGCCTCCTGTCTCTATGTCTTTGGCCCTTGAAACTACCGTGACCAGTTTGATTCCTCACTTAAGGGGTCAAACTCCCCAGATTCTCTGGCACTCAGTGGAAAATGAAAACAGATCATGGCAGAATGAGAACATTCACTGTTCACTCCTTTTTCAGGCCTATCTTCTTGTGAACACCCTCAGCTCCATCTTGGGAGTTCTAGGTGTTCTCATGTGTCTTAGACACTGCTTTTGATCATGCAGGAGTCCTCAGGGCCCAATGTAAAGATTTTAATTAAGGCTGTTCTATATCTGACTGGACACCACACAATCTAGACATGAGGTGAAGAAATTCCTTTTGACTTCTGCAAAGATTAAATCCTTGAAAAAAGAATGAGGTGGAGGGCCACTATTAATGAAATCCCCAAATCTAATTTATCTTACTGTGTTTCTTCTCACAGCCCCACATGAGGAAGAGACTCCTATTCCTACAGTGCCAGCTACTGAGGCTCCTGAGCCCCCAGAGAAGCCTGAACTTGGAGAGCTGACAGTGACAGGGGCCACCCCAGACTCCCTGAAGCTCTCCTGGACCATCTCCCAGGGAGAATTTGATTACTTCACAATCCAGTACAAAGACACAGATGGGAGACCCCAGATAGTACGTGTTGAAGGAGACCAGAATGAGGTCACTATCTCTGAGCTGGAGCCTGACCACAGATACAAGATGAATCTCTATGGTTACCATGATGGACAGCGTATAGGCCCAGTCTCTGTCACCGGCAAAACTGGTGAGGATGAGGCTCAGAATGATGACCTCTCTGTCTCCCACTGGGTCAGCCTCCTGTCTCTGTGTTCTGGTCCCTTGAAACTACCATGACCAATTTGATTCCTCACATAAGGGGTCAAACTCCACAGATCCTTTAGCACTCAGTGGAAAATGAAAACAGATCATGGCAGAACAAGAACCTTCACTGATCACTCCTTTGTTCAGACCTATCTTCTTATGAACACCCTTAGCTCCATCTTGGAAGTTCTAGGTGTTCATGTGTCTTAGACACTGCTTTTGATCATACAGGAGTCCTCAGGGCCCAATGTAAAGATTTTAACTAAGGCTAGTCTGGGAATGACTGAAGACCACAAAATCCAGACATGAGATGGAGAAATTCCTTTTGCCCTCTGTAGAGAGTAAATCCTTGAAACAAGAATTGTCACTATTAATGAAATCACCAAATCCAATCTTTCCTATTGTGTTTCTTCTCACAGCTGCATATGAGGAAGAGACCCCTGCTACTGAGGCTCCTGAGCCCCCAGAGAAGCCTGAACTTGGGGAGCTGACAGTGACAGAGGCCACCCCAGACTCCCTGAAGCTCTTCTGGACCATCTCCCAGGGAGAGTTTGATTACTTCACAATCCAGTACAAAGACACAGATGGGAGACCCCAAATAGTACGTGTTGAAGGAGACCAGAATGAGGTCACTATCTCTGAGCTGGAGCCTGACCACAGATACAAGATGAATCTCTATGGTTACCATGATGGGCAGCGTGTGGGGCCAGTCTCTGTCACTGGCAAAACTGGTAAGTGAGGGACAATAGAGTCATCAAGGATGAAACCCAGTCTCTGTCACTGGCAAAAGTGGTAAGGATGAGGCTCAGAATGATGACCTCTTTGTGTCCCATTGGGTTGGCCTCCTGTCTCTATGTCTTTGGCCCTTGAAACTACCATGACCAATTTGATTCCTCACTTAAGGGGTCAAACTCCCCAGATTCTCTGGCACTCAGTGGAAAATGAAGGCAGATCATGGCAGAATGAGAACCTTCACTATTCACTCCTTTGCAGGCCTATCTTCTTGTGAACACCCTCAGCTCCATCTTGGGAGTTCTAGGTGTTCTTGTATCTCAGACACTGCTTTTGATCATGCAGGAGTCCTCAGGGTCCAATGTAAAGATTTTAACTAAGGCTATTCTGGGAATGACTATAGACCACAAAATCGAGACATGACATGGAGAAATTCCTTGTGCCTTCTGTAGACAGTAAATCCTTGAAAAAAGAATGGGGTGGAGGGCCACTATTAATGAAATCCCCAAATCTAATTTATCTTACTGTGCTTCTTCTCACAGCCCCACATGAGGAAGAGACCCCTATTCCTACAGTGCCAGCTACTGAGGCTCCTGAGCCCCCAGAGAAGCCTGAACTTGGGGAGCTGACAGTGACAGATGCCACTCCAGACTCCTTGAAGCTCTTCTGGACCATCTCCCAGGGAGAGTTTGATTACTTCACAATCCAGTACAAAGACACAAATGGGAGACCCCAGATAGTACGTGTTCAGGAAGACCAGAATGAGGTCACTATCTCTGAGCTGGAACCTGACCACAGATACAAAATGAATCTCTATGGTTACCATGATGGGCGGCGTGTGGGGCCAGTCTCTGTCACTGGCAAAACTGGTAAGGATGAGGCTCAGAATGATGACCTCTTTGTCTCCCATTGGGTTGGCCTCCTGTCTCTGTGTCCTTAGCCTTTGAAACTACCATGACCAATTTGATTCCTCACCTAAGGGATCAAACTCCCCAGATTCTCTATCACTTAATGGAAAATGAAAGCCAATCATGGCAGAACAAGAAACTTCACTGTTCACTCCTTTTTCAGGCCTATCTTCTTGTGAACACCCTCAGCTCCATCTTGGGAGTTCTAGGTGTTCATGTATCTTAGACACTGCTTTTGATCATGCAGGACTCCTTAGGGTCCAATGTAAAGATTTTAACTAAGGCTATTCTGGGAATGACTATAGACCACAAAATCGAGACATGACATGGAGAAATTCCTTGTGCCTTCTGTAGACAGTAAATCCTTGAAAAAAGAATGGGGTGGAGGGCCACTATTGATGAAATCCCCAAATCTAATTTATCTTACTGTGCTTCTTCTCACAGCCCCACATGAGGAAGAGACCCCTATTCCTACAGTGCCAGCTACTGAGGCTCCTGAGCCCCCAGAGAAGCCTGAACTTGGAGAGCTGACAGTGACAGGGGCCACCCCAGACTCCCTGAAGCTCTCCTGGACCATCTCCCAGGGAGAGTTTGATTACTTCACAATCCAGTACAAAGACACAAATGGGAGACCCCAGATAGTACGTGTTCAGGAAGACCAGAATGAGGTCACTATCTCTGAGCTGGAACCTGACCACAGATACAAGATGAACCTCTATGGTTTCTATAATGGACAGCGTGTGGGGCCAGTCTCTGTCACTGGCAAAACTGGTAAGGATAAGGCTGAAAATGATGACCTCTTTGTGTCCCATTGGGTTGGCCCCCTGTCTCTGTGTCCTGGATCCTTGAAACTACTGTGACCAGTTTGATTCCTCAAATCCTCTAGCACTCAGTGAAAAATGAAAGCAGATGCTGAGAGAATCAGAACCTTCACTGTTCACTCCTTTGCAGGGCCTATCTTCTTTTGACTACCCTCAGATCCACCTTGGGAGCTCTGGATGTTCATGTCTCAGACACTGCTTTTGATCACACAGGACTCCTCAGGGTCCAATGTAAAGATTTCAGTTAAGGCTATTCAGTGAATGACTGTAGACCACAAAATCTAGACATAAGATGGGAGAGATTCCTTTCAACTTCTACAGACAGTAAATCCTTGCAATTAGAACTGGGTGGAGGGTCATTATTAGTGAAATTCAGAAGTCTAATTTATCTTCTTATTGTGTTTCTCCTCACAGTCCCACATGAGGAAGAGACCCCTGCTCCCACAATGCCAGCTACTGAGGCTCCTGAGCCCCCAGAGAAGCCTGAACTTGGGGAGCTGACAGTGACAGATGCCACTCCAGACTCCTTGAAGCTCTCCTGGACCATCTCCCAGGGAGAGTTTGATTACTTCACAATCCAGTACAAAGACACAGATGGGAGACCCCAGATTGTGCGTGTTGGGGGAGACCAGAATGAGGTCACTATCTCTGAGCTGGAACCTGACCACAGATACAAGATGAATCTCTATGGTTACCATGATGGACAGCGTGTAGGGCCAGTCTCTGTCACTGGCAAAACTGGTAAGGATGAGGCTGAAAATGATGACCTCTTTGTGTCCCATTGGGTTGGCCCCCTGTCTCTGTGTCCTGGATCCTTGAAACTACTGTGACCAGTTTGATTCCTCAAATCCTCTAGCACTCAGTGAAAAATGAAAGCAGATGCTGAGAGAATCAGAACCTTCACTGTTCACTCCTTCGCAGGGCCTATCTTCTTTTGACCACCCTCAAATCCACCTTGGGAGCTCTGGATGTTCATGCCTCAGACACTGCTTTTGATCACACAGGACTCCTCAGGGTCCAATGTAAAGGTTTCAGTTAAGGCTATTCAGTGTATGACTGTAGACCACAAAATCTAGACATAAGATGGGAGAGATTCCTTTCAACTTCTACAGACAGTAAATCCTCGCAATTAGAACTGGGTGGAGGGTCATTATTAGTGAAATTCAGAAGTCTAATTTATCTTCTTATTGTGTTTCTCCTCACAGTCCCACATGAGGAAGAGACCCCTGCTCCCACAATGCCAGCTACTGAGGCTCCTGAGCCCCCAGAGAAGCCTGAACTTGGGGAGCTGACAGTGACAGATGCCACTCCAGACTCCTTGAAGCTCTCCTGGACCATCTCCCAGGGAGAGTTTGATTACTTCACAATCCAGTACAAAGACACAGATGGGAGACCCCAGATTGTGCGTGTTGGGGGAGACCAGAATGAGGTCACTATCTCTGAGCTGGAGCCTGACCACAGATACAAGATGAATCTCTATGGTTACCATGATGGACAGCGTGTAGGGCCAGTCTCTGCCACTGGCAAAACTGGTAAGTGAGGGACAATAGATCATCAAGGATGAGACTCCAGTGAGAATTCATTTCCTTTCCATTGGTCTGTCTCTGTAAGTCCTTTGAAACATGGCCAGTGTACCTATGATGTCTTCCCACATCCCTTGTCTCTTGCCACAATTCCCATTTTGCCTCTTCCTACCTATTTAATGAGCATGGCAAGTGCTCTGGAGCTGAGTGGGATGGGGATTGTTTCCCTCCTCTTGCTGGTTGACTCTGACTCTATGTTCATTCTACTTCTGCCCTATATCTCTTCCTTTTGTTCATATTTCAACCAGTTCCCTGGACTCCATAGTTCTTACAGTTGCTATGCAGAACTGATTATTGCTATCTGATCTGATATTAGCTGTCTCAACCATTCACCTTCTCAGCCTCATAGTTCTGGGCTTATTCAGTTGGTTGAAATGTTTCTGACACTTATCAGGTGTCTCCGAAATTGTCCTGTAAATGCTTTTCTCCCTCTAATCTAACAAACTAGCCTTTCTATAAGTAGATAAGGGGAAGTTATTTCTCCCTACTAGTTAATTCTCCTACTCAATTTCCTGAGCAAATAACTAGGAATTACTCCATCCCTGAACCCCCCTCACCTTTCTTTGTGTCTTCCCGCTCAACTGCAGATGAAGTAGTAGATGAGACTCCAATCCCCATGATCCCAGCTACAGAGCCTCCAGAACCCACCAAAGAGCTACTCTTGGGGCAGCTGACAGTGATAGATACTAGCCTGACTTCTCTTCAACTCTGCTGAACTGTCACCCAGGGAGATTTTGACTTCTTTACAATTTAGTGCAAGGACAGGGATGGTCAATCCCAGATAGTTCGCCTTGAGGGTAACAAGAATGAAGTCGCAATTTGTGACTTGGAACCCAACCATAAATATAAGATGAATTTCTAAGGTTTCCATGATGGACAGCCTGTGAGCTCTGTTTCCACCATAGGTACAATAGGTAAATGATCAAGGTTGGTCCCCCAGGGGTGACTTATAGTCAGATTATTTTCCATTTGCAATGACCCCCATTCTAATATAAATCTCTCTCTAACAAGATTTCCCTGCTATATATATAGCTAATAGATCTATTTCAAAAAGTAGTCCATTCTGATTCCATTAAGAAAGGGCTCTTTGAAAAAAAAAAAAAAGGACTCCTTGGTATTCATTGGCTTAGAATTTGATTAGAGAGGGAAGCACTTATGTGGCATGGATGATTTCAAGGTGATGGCTTTGGGGTAGGGGAGAGAACCCAAGCCTCAAGCCCAAAAGACCTTGGATTTGGTTGGACTAGAATTCTGTCTCTGCCACTGACTCACTTTTTGACTGTGAACCAATCACTTCAGCTCTAACACATGTCTCCTCATATGTTTTTGCTGCCTACTTTACAGAGTGGTTGTGAAGCTCCAGGGGTTTTATGTGAAAGGGCTTTGTAAGCCATAAACACTGTATGAATGTCGAGTCTTATTAGTAACAGGTTGTGGGTGGGAAGCAAAAGATGTATACAATATCTGGTTAGCCAGAATACTCCATTTCCTAGCCACTTTATTGCATTTGCCAGGAGCTATGAAAAGTATTATAACCACAGTTTATTATTTTTATAAGTGTATTTTATAGAAGCATAGATTTAGAGTTAGAAGAAAATTTGCATAAAATCTAATCCAATGCCTTCATTTTAGTGTTGAGGACATGACCTAGAGAGGGCAAGCCTAAGAAAATCCTTGATCAGTGGCCAAAGTGAGATGTGAACCCGGGTCCTCTCTACTCCAAATCTAGCACATTTTCCACTATACCATAGAGTATTGTTCTATGGAGTCATTACCTCCTTATGCTCTTTGAAGAGGAACAATTCACTTGGGAAACCCATATTTACGCTTCTAAGCCCAGTTCATCTCTGCCTTCTTTGTCCCAGTCCCAGAAGAGGAGACTCCAACCTCCGCAGTCTTAACCACTGAGTCCTCCAAAGAAATTGCTGAGCCCCAGCTGGGAGAGCTGACAGTGACGGAGATTACGTCAGATTCTCTGCACCTGACCTGGACTGTCACTGAGGGCCAGTTTGATTCTTTCATGGTGCAATATGAGAATGGTGATGGACAATCTAAGGTGGTTCACACTGAGAGCAACGAGAATGAGATCATGCTCTCTGGCCTGGACCCTAATCACGAGTACGAGTTGAATCTTTTTGGCTTTCATAAAGATCTTCGTGTGGGACCAGTCTCCACCTTTGCTGTGACAGGTGAGAAGGGACACCAACAAGGCTATCTAGGGGCAAGGAGCGTAGACCTGCTTTCCTTCCAACTTGAGGCTAACCCAAACCCATAGAAACAGCTATGCCCACACTTTCCATCACTTCCTCCTTCTGAGACCCCTGAGTGGATCCTTTGGGGCTGCACATGGTTAAGAACTGATTCTTTGAAAATTGGTTGCTTGGCTGACCTGGTTGGTGGGTGCTGTATGTTCCTCTTTCCTGCCTTTCCTGATAGCCTAATAATGTTCTACACTGAGTTCCCAAGGAAATTCATGCAAGAGTTTCTCCAGGGTTCACTTAAGTTCCTTCCTCTAGAACCTGGAGCCATCTCTCCCACCCCAACTCCTGGACACTCTCCTCTCCAGCCTGGTTCAGCTGGTCTCTGTTCTCTGACTTAGCTCCTGAAGCCACTGAGCCCCCAGCAGAGCCCTACCTAGGAGAGCTGACTGTGACTGACATAAGCCAGGACTCCCTGCACCTCACCTGGAATGTCCTTCAAGGTCCCTTTGACTCCTTTGTGATCCAGTACAAAGATAGGGGTGGCCAGCCTCAGGTGGTTCCAGTAGCAGGTGATCAGAGTGGGGTCACTCTCTCAGGCCTGGAGCCCTCCCGGAAATATAAGTTCCTGCTTTTTGGACTTCACAACAGGAAACGCAGTGCCCCTGTCTCTGCAGAAGCCAAGACCCGTGAGTACACGATGGAAATCTGCATTTTGCAGGCTTTTTTTTCCATATCCCTCTCTCCCATATTAGGAGCCTGGAGCCTTGGACTGTTTTTCATTCCCAGGCTCTTTCACCCTCTGTTGGGTGTGATTAGTGTGTTCTTTCCTCCATTATCAGAGCAGGAAAACTCATGAGGCCTTTGTTACTCCAGGACCCTGAATCCCACCTTTGCAATGCCCAGACCCTGCCTCCTTCCCAGCTCCTGATGCAATGTGAAGTCACACCAAGGACACTCAGGAGAGAAATCCCAGTGTCATTACCTACTAACTCGTGTGACCATATGTCATTTAAACCTCTCCTAGACTCAGTTTCCCCTGTGCATAAAAATAGGAATAATAATACTACCTACTTCACAGAGTTGTTGAAACTCTGTAGAAATGTGGGCTGTTGCTACTACTACCTGATCATTTCTCCTTCATTCTCTCTTACAACCCTCACCCCTAGTATCAAATCCTACCTCCCTTTCTATGGACTGGATTTTTTCTATCCCTGTAGGTTTCTATAGTGATAGAAAGTGTAGTTCTTACACTTTGGGACTCTGTTCTTCTAGGACTCATGGTCTCCTACCTCAGAGAGCCCAGCTAGCTTACCCTTAAGGGAGCTGCTCAGGACCAGAGTTCCCTTCTCTCTCTACCCCTCCCACTGTTTCCCTCTACTTTTGCTTTTTTCTTTTACTAATTTGTTACTTACTGATTTGTTTTCTCTCTTTTCTCTCCCCTTTCCTCCTCCTATCTCCCTCTCTCTTTTCTCATTTCTGTCCCTCTTACAGTCCCAGCAGTAAAGCCATCTCCCCTCTTAGGGGAGATGAAAGTGACAGACCCAACCCCAGACTCTTTGCACCTCTCCTGGACCATCCTTCAAGGCCCCTTTGACTCCTTTGTGGTCCAGTACAAGGACAAGGATGGACAGCCCCGGGTGGTACCTGTAGGAAAAGACCAGAGAGAGATCATCATCTCCAACTTAGAACCCAACCGAAAGTACAAGTTCCTGCTCTATGGACTCTTTGGCAAGAAACGACTTGGCCCTGTCTCTGCAGATGGCACCACAGGTGAGTAGGACCCTCGAGAGAACATATTTCTCCTCCCTCTCTTCTAAACAGTATTGTCCCCAAGTTTTCCCCCCAAAAGTTCCTTCTTCTGAACCCTCCCTTCAAAAAGACCTCATAGCCTCTACTTTATAATTAATTTTACTTCCTTACTAGTCAGAAAGTTCTAGCTCTGTTTGAAATCTGTTGTTTTGGGATTTTTTCCTGCTCTATAATATTCTGTTATCAATTTGGAGGCCATCCTAGCTTGGTCTTCTCTCCTCTAGGCTGATTGCGGTGGCAGCTGTGTAAATATCTAGGTCCACTTGTAGAGTCAAACTGCTTTGATCACCTTTTCTTCCTTTTCATGGCCTCTACTCCTTTCTTAGCCAACATCTCTTCACTTTTGTTTAGGTTTTCTTTCCTTTCTAAATCACTTAAAAATGAGAGGTATTACTGAGAAGCACCATAGTCTAATAGATAGAGTGACAAAGTAGTTGGAATAACAAGGACCTAGTTCAAATCTCCCACCTTCACAGCTCTGTAATCCCAGGAAAGTCACTAAACTTCTCTGAGCCTTAATTTTCTCATCTATAAAATGGGAATAATGTCTATAGTATCTGCCTCATAGGGTTCTTGTGAGACTTAAATGCTATATTATTTGAGGAGTTCTTTGCAAACTTTCAAGTGTCATATAAATGCCATCACCACTACCAGGAACATTTTTTTTCAAGAAAGCACAGCCTCCTGGTTTCTCCCCATCAGCCTCATCCCTCAAACAAGTGGGAATATGAACTTTGTCTCAAAGTACTGAATTAATGAGTTATTTATTTCATTATTTCTTACTTAATGTTTATTGAATTGCATGATACTTGTGTCTTAGAGAACAGAAATACCACAGTCACATAGATACCCAAGTAGCAAATCCAGTGCTCTTTTGATTACACAATTCAGAGAGTGCTAACAACACTTGCAGTCTTTTAGTGCTGTAAAAAACAACAAAACAGCACCTAATTTATTTGCCAACAAATACCCTGCAAATGACTTGCTGGTGATAGCAAATATTTAACGGAGGGGAAAAGTGTATAAAAGCTGATATTAACAGATTTTCTTATAACAAGGTATAGAGTTTAAAGGAGTTGCTGAGTTTTCCAACAATTTCACAAAGAGTAAAGTTTCTTCATCACATTAAAGGCCTTGGCCATGGGATGAAGGGCATAGATTAGTGATTTGCTGCAAGAATCATTCATACTCTTTGGGTCAGGTATATATGTGTGTATGTATATACATCTGTGTGTATACATGCACACATATATATGTATATACATATATGTGCACATGTGTTATATGAATGTGTGTATACACACATGTATGCATATCTATAAACCATCCAGAAGTTTAAGAGAGATAGTCAAAGCTTGTAGCAGTTATGGAATGGGGTAGTGACCTAGGTTGTTAACCACTCCTATTTTCTCCCTTTTCTCCCTACTACTGACTCATTACCTAGTTGGATTTCCCAGTACAAATGCTCTTTCTATGCTGTGGGAAGCTGTCTTAAAGGATCTAGAATTCACTCTCTCTCTCTCTCTCACTCTCTCTCTCTCGCTCTCTCTCTCTCAGCTCTAAACCCCCAGCCAGAGATAGCTGGCAAAATACCTCCATGCTAGATCTCACTACTCTGGGGCTATTCCCCCTTCAATTACCTCCTCCCCATTGCATTTCCAATAAGTACACATATACTAAAAAAAGGCCTATAGTTAACACTGTTTGTTGGGATAAAGTAAATGTTTAATACAAAGAAAAGTAAATAGACTTTCCCAGAAGGAACAGCTTCCATGAAGGATCCACAGGGAAGAAAAGGGATGGCCTTGGAGTCTGTAGTCTGATGGTTTTTCATCAGCACAACTCCACCCTGATACCCCTCATATGAAATCTGCTCAAGCAACCTCACTTCCAGAGACCTTCCCTCTTCTTTTGTGGAAACTCCTTCAGGGTTTCTCATGGCCTCCCCTCTGTCAGCCTCAAGTATCTTCAGAAACTGGCTTTCTCTTTGATTCTCTCACAGATTCACTGAGCTAACTTTTACAGGTCACCTGAATTCATGGCCTGTAATTTTTCAGCCTATGAAGTTGTTTCCATTCCAGTTTATTCAGGGATTTCTTCACAGCCTATAAAGGTATCACCTAATGTGGACACATTTTACAGTTACTTTAATACCTTATTAATTATCTGGCCTCTTTTCAGTAATGAGGTCTGTGAAAGACTAATTTCTTATAATTAATTTACATAGGATACTACCAGATGTTGGGCCAGTGTGATCTGGTCCTGTCTTTCCCTGCTCCCCACCCCCTACCACCTCCCAGAATCACAGAACTTAGGGGGAACTTCAATGATCCTCAAGTCCAGCTCCCACACAAAGTGAGCCCTCTATGTCTAATATCCTACAAACAATCACCTAATTTGAAGATTTCCAAAGAAGGAGAACCAAGTCTTTCTCAAGACAGCCCATTCCATTTTTGGAGAACACTAATTGTTAAGATTTTTTTCCTGACATTCAGCCTCCTGAAACTTCTGTACATTACTGCTGGTTTTGTCCTAGTGAGCCTAATGGAATCCCTCTCCATGATAGCCCTTCAAATACTTAAACATAATCATTATCTTCCCCTTTCCACCTTCCTAACCTGTCTTCCCTTCTTCAGGCTAGACATGCCCAGTTCCTTCAAGTGGACTAAGGACCCTTCACCATCCTGGTAGTCTGCTCACTCTCTAGGTTATCAATGTTCTTATTAAACAGAGGTATCCAGAAATAAACATAGGACTCCAGAAGAGGGCAGAGTACAGTGGCTATCACCCCACCCCCTTCCTGGAAGCTGTGCTTCTCTTAATGCACTCCAAAATTCCATTTGCTTTTTTGGCTGCCACACCACACTACTGACTCATATTGAGCTCATAGTTCACCAAAACCCACAGACATTTTTTCAGAACAACTGCTGTCTGATCATACTCTCCCCCCCGCCCCATTTTATACTTATGAAGTTGATTTTTTGTACCTAAATGCCAGACTTTACATTTATCCCTATTGGATTTCATCTTGTTAGATTGAGCCCAATGTTCTACGCTAAAAGATATTTTTAGATCCTTCTTGTTTCAGAGCAAAATCTGTCCTCATTATGTGGGAGGGAAAATTTCAAACAGGGAATTGTCTCTCACAGGAAAAACTTCTAAGTTTTCACTTTTCTCTGTCCAAGTTCTACTGGATTTTTCCAGGATCCTGAAGCTGAGATGACTATTTTTTGCCAATAGACCTGGCCATTTAGAACACTCCAGTCCCCCTGGATATCCTAACCTAGTTATAGACAAATTCCTTTTCCATTCATTCAGGAAGCATTTATCGAGCACCTGCTATGTGCCAACCTCTGTGCTAGGTACTCAGGATACAAAGAGAAAAACAAAACAGTCCCTTTCCACAAGGAGTTTACATTCAGGGTGGGAATAGGACACAACATTTATCTAGGCAAGTCAGTTCATATGTTTATAAAGTACACAGAAGATAATCTCTGGGGTTGGAGAAAGACATCAACTTGGGGGAATGAGCTTAGTTAGCCTGGAGTGAAACTCAGAGTAAGAGGTGAGGTGAGAAAGAAGGGCATTTTGGACATGACAAACAACAGTGTGTCCTTTTTGTTAGCTGAAAACAGGCTTCAGGTTTTTTGGGTTTTTTTTTTTTTTTTAAAGAATTTTTTCTGGGAAATAATGGGGGAAATAAATCAAGAATACAGAACAAAAAACCTTGAAATGATGAATTTTCAGAACAAACTTCAAACCCTAACTTTATGTAAGTCTGACAATTAATTGACTTGGCTGGCACAACAGATGGGATGCAAGTCATTTCACAATCTGTTTTCTTGTCTCTTTTCCAGTTGTGCTCCCCCTGTTGTCTCTTCTGGGCTGTACTTGGCATTACTAACCTTGCTAGTATTTAATTGGTTGGGCTAAAGTCTTATCACAAGCAGCAAGTTGCTTTCTGCTGTTTTATGTGTGCTGACACGAACCCTTTGTTCCATCTCTGGTTTTGATTTTGGTAATGACAGATGCACCTGCCTTCTACTCTGCAGCTGTCTTAACCCCTGTAAGGATTCTCTAGTCTATTCCCATTGATTCTTTCTCTGTGTTTAGAGCATCTTGCTAAACTAGCAACTGCTTTCTCCAGCCCCCTTGGATGTCCCTATGACTTCAGTCCCCAGGAAGTCTTACCCTCTCCTTGGACTTATTTCTCTCTGTCTAGTTCAAACTGCTTGAAGTTAGTTCTACCCTTTGGTGAAACCGGGCTTCTCAGCTACCATCTGGACCTAGATAACTTAACAACCATGTGGCCTTGATGATGGAATCCATCATTTTCTCTTGGAGCCTGTCACTTTCATGTCATGCCCTGGAATGGCCAAGTCTTACCTCCTATATTAAATATGCTTCCTGTTTGTGCCTTCTGTGTTCCCATTTCCTGTATGAGGAGTACCCTGGCTCCCAAACTATTTGCAGAACAGAGACTCTCCATAGATCCTGAGCCCAGTGAGTGAGCAAACCTTCCCTGGCACAGGTCGCCAGCATCTCTGTTCTCCTCCCCAGATCCACTCTGATGATTCATTTCATTGCCTTTCCCCAGATGGGAACAGTTTTTCTACAATTTAGTCACTCTAGTACTACAAAGTCAAAATGACTTTACACACGTACTAACAAAAACAAATAATTTACGCCAACAATAAGAGGAAAGATGTCACCTCAATCCAATCCAATCCAACCAGCCTTTTTCAAGAGCCCAGTCTCAAATGTTCTAGCATTTGTTCTCCATGTACATCCCTTCTCCATAAAGGAAGGCAATCCCAGGTGCTTCCATGCTTACTTCAAGTAACCCAGGTCTTGTGCCCATAATTTTTCCCTTTAGGTCTCTCTCTTAATATCCCCCTAGCACTGTGAGGCCAGGGGGCCCCAGACTTGATCAAGCAAGAGAGAGTCAATTCTCTAATTGCCTCTCCTTTTCTCCTTCTTTTCCACTTTAGCCCCACCTATTACGCCTCATTTCCCACTCTCTCCACTTAACTTGGCCTCTCAACCCCAGGAACAATTAGGGAGGGAGGGATAAAGGAAAACTTGACCTCATAAAAAGAATATGGAAAAAGTTGATGTTACTATTCCAGTGACTCAGACACCCCGGAGGCAAAGGGGCTCGGGGGGCAGGGGTGTGGGCAAAAATTTGGGTCACTGACCTTCTCACCCTACTTCCAGGACTGTGAGTCATACTAGCCAGAGAAGGGCAGGGACAGGGAGCCAAACTAGGAGTTAGACTGTCCATAAGCTGGGATTTAGGATGTCAGAATTTTCTACCTAAGTCCCTTATTACTTTTCTAAAGGTCTCAGAGACATGTCCACCCCATTCCATCCTACCCTACTCTCAGTTTCCTACCACTCCATTATAAGCTCCCTCCTCAAACCCAGCCTGTATTCTCTCCACGTCTGTCCCTTTGTTCTGTCCACTCCACTTACCTTGAGCCTCCTTCCCATATTCACTGTGGCTATGAGGGCTGACTTACTGGCTTTTGGAAGTAGGTATAGATGATGTTATGTACCACGTAGAGCAGGTCAAGAGAACATAAGAAACATAGGGGATGAGGATTTAAGGATAGGAGGGGGTGTTACTTTGAGTCATGAAAAGAGATTAGCTCAACTCCCTCTTCCCTCCCCAAACTTTATATTTGGGGGCATCTCCAGGGCAACCAATATATATATACATATATGTATATGTATATGTATATATATCCTTCTCATTATGTACTCCCTTCATAATTCTGGCCCTTTCCTGATCAGAAGTCTTGCCAAGACAATGCCTCAAGGTCAAACTGAGGTGAAGGAGGGATCTCCTCTCCTCTCCCTACCTCCTTTCTACTAAATTACTAGTTTGGCTTGACTCATATGTGACTTATTCATTAATTAAGCAACTAGCCAAAAATAAGTGGTAACAGTGGTAGTAAAAGGAGCCAGGGAGAAAAAGATGGGGAGCTCTGCCCATCTTGGGGCACAGGGGGAATATGAGTCTAGGCTCTGAGATGGGCAGCCTCAGGTATTGCCTGTAGTTGCAAATGACAACAAGGTCACTGTGTTTGGCCTGGAGCCCAACACGCTATATGGTCTCCATGATGGAAAGCATGTTGGCTCCATCTCTGCCAGGGTGTGCCAGGTAAGTAGGGATAGAGGAGCTATATAATTCTTTTCTTCATCTCTCTCTCCTGGGAGACATCAAGATCTCTTTTGTGCTGAGGGCAATGCAGAAGGTGGCATAGGTTGGGGTAAGGAGGATGACCTCGCTAGCATTCCAGCTAGACAATAGACACTTGCTAAGCATTTGCTGTTGTGTGCAGAACACTATACGAAGAACTGAGATGTGACTGAGTGATGGGGAATTCCTAGAGTGGCAAGAGATATATGGTCTTTGCCCTTAAGGACCTTTCAGTCTAGTTGGATAGGTAAAATAGTTATCCATGAAAAAATTTCAAGAACAATTACAAACAACATTTTGCAAAAGAACTACATCAATAAACAAGGGTCTGTGTGTTATACAAAATAATATGCAGAGTCTTGAAGTTCTAAAGAGTTCTAGCTCCTAAAAGGATTCCATCTCATTTCCAGAGTAGCTGTGAAAAAATGCACTTTGGAATACTATTTGATTTCTTTTTTCTTTTGTTGTTTTCTTTTGTTTCTTCTTTCTCGTGGTTCCTCCCATTGGTTCTAATTATAACATGACTAATGTGAAAATTTAAAAAGAAAAATGCACTCTGTAACACTTAAAACAACATCTAAATGAGAGTTATGACTAAGCATGGATCTCAGGTGGTCATTTCCATTGTTACCAGCTCTTACTCTGCCTGACCATTTTTCCAACTATCCCACTTCCACCTACTCTTCTCCAAGTCCTGAGCCCTACCCACTGAGCCACCAGGTAGCCTGGGGTAGGTGTCAAAAAATCCCCTTTCTCCTTAGTTCAGCTGAGACATTGTTGGAGTTTTCAGGAAGAAACTTTAACTATCAGCCAACCAACCAGCGTTTATTTAATACTGATTACTTTGCTAAGTATTGGGAGATTCAAAAACAAAAAACATTGAGACAGTCTTTTTCCTCAAGAAGCTTACATTCTAACGTGGGAGTGGAAGCACATATATACATATGAACATATACAGAATGTCTAAAATGATATAAAATAGTTTGGGGAGGAGGTGATGTTCTAGCAGTTGGGGGGAAGGAGGAGGTAATATAGGGAAAACGACCAGGGAAGCTTTCATGAAGAAGGTGGTTGTTGAGCTGATTTTTCAAGGAAATTTGGTATTCCAAGAGCCAAAGGTTTTCTCAGTTAACTATTTCCTACTCCTAATTTCATTGTTTTCGTTTGTGCAAAAACTTTTCAATATCATATCATCAAAATTGTCCATTTTTTGTCCTGTGATCCTTTCTGTCCCTTATGTGGTCATAGATTCTTCTCCAGTCCATTATTTTAAAAGGTTATTTCTGTTCTTTCCCTGCTCCTTTAATTCATAAATAAATTATGAATTATAAATGAATCCTAAAGGATGACTTTTTCTATCTACATTGTATATTAATTATGGAACTTGCCTTAGAATGTGGCTTGAGATGTTTGTGTAAGGCTATTTTCTGCTGAGCTTCTCAGTTTTCTCAGCAGGGAGTCTTTATCCCACTAGCTGGAGTCTTTAAGTTTATTTAATTCTATACTTTTGGTTTATTTTCTTCCACATGTTATGTATATAATCTATTCCACTGATTGACTTCTTACCAGCACCAAATCATTTTAATGATTATAGCTTTGTAGTACAGTTTGAGATCTGACAGTGCTATGCCTCCTTCCCACTCTTTTTCAGTATTTCCTTTGATCATTATTCTTGACCATTTGCTTGTCTAGAATGGATTTTTGTTAGTTTTTTCCTAGCTCTATAAAGTTATCTTTTGGTAATTTGATTGGGAAATAAATTTGTTTAGGTATTATTTGCATTTTTATTTTATTGGCACAGCCTAATCATAAGCAATGAATGTTTCTCAAATTATTTAGGATTCAGTGTTTTGTAGTTCGACTAAGTCTCTTTCTATATTTCTTTCCTTGATGCAGCTCAAGAAGAAGAGACTGCAACTGTGGTACCAGCTACTGAAGCCCCTGAACCCCCTTCAGGACCCCGCCTAGGAATATTGGAAGTGACTGATGTTGCCCCAGATTCCTTGGGTCTCTCCTGGACAGTCCTGCAGGGGCCTTTTAACTCCTTTGTGATCCAGTATAAAGATAAAGATGGGAAGTCCCAGGCAGTGCTCGTGAGGGGAGACCAGAAAAAGATCACTATCTCTGACCTGGAGCCCAACTGGAAGTACACATTCCTCCTCTATGGGCTCTATGATGGGAAACGTCTGGGCCCCATCTCTACAGAAGGCACTACAGGTGACCACTCCTACTTACAACAGAGTTCTAGGCCAAAGAATCCAATTTCCATCTTGTGGTATCCCTCCTACCTCCACTCATCCCTTGGCTCTATGAAAGGGAAGGTTGAGGCATATTGGAAATATTTACACAAAAGTCCTAAGTGTGGAGGGAGAGAGCATTACCAAAAAAGGGGCAATTCCTCATGAGAATGAAAGTTAAGCTAAAAGCGTTATCCAATACCAAACTGAAGTCTGATGGCCTCTTCCCCTCCCTTCTGATCTCTGCTCTAGGGCTGGCCCCAGCTCCACCTGGGGATACTGGGGGCCGCCTGTCCCAACTGTCTGTATCAGACGTGACAACAAGTTCCTTCCGGCTGAATTGGGAGGCCCCACCTGGAGCCTTTGACTCATTTCTACTTCGCTATGGGGTCCCTGAAATGAAGCCTTCAGAGCCACTGTACCCCCCTCTGCTTCAACGGCAGCTGACGGTTCCTGGGATCCAACGTTCAGCAGTTCTTCGAGACTTAAGACCTGGAACCCTCTATGCCGTAACACTTTATGGCCTTCGTGGCCCTCGCAAGGCTGATAGCCTCCAGGGCACTGCTAGAACACTCAGTCCAGGTACTACATGTCATGGCCCATGGCCTCTGGGTACTACCCCTAACTTTAGCTCAGGCTATACACGTTGCCCCAAGAAGAAGAGGGTTAGTCAAGAAGATAGGTAGGTGGTGGGTGAATAGCAAGGCATTCTGTCAAGGATGGGTAACCACTTTCTTTTTCTCTCAAAAAGGGATGGTAATTTTGGAGAGCAAAAGACACGTCATGGCATAAATGAGAGTGTCTCGAATCTTTAAAGAGGGCTATCATTTTCCATTTCCAGGGCCCTGAAATAGAAAAAGAAGGGTGGAATACATCATATAGAAAGAAATAGCCAATAAGAAATAGAGGACAATAGAGATGAGAGAGAAGATCCTGGCAAAATCGCCCTTTCTTGAGCTGGAAAGGGGTCCCAATCCTATCCAATCCAATAAATATTAAGTGCCTACTGTGTGCCAGCCATGGGACTGTAACTGCTTTCCCTACTGATTTAGTGCTAGAAAGCCCCCGAGACCTCAAGTTCAGTGAAATCCAAGAGAACTCAGCCAAGGTCAGCTGGACTCCACCCCCGAACCGAGTGGATGGTTTCAAAATCTCCTACCAGCTAGCAGATGGAGGTAATCTGCCAGCTTATCTACCTTGTCTCCATCTTGACTTCACCTCATTTTCCTTCATCCTCTACTACCTCTCCCTGAACCTGTTTTCCCTCATTTTCTGTTGTCTTCCTTCCCTACATCCCTAATCCTTTGAAGCCTCTACATGAGTTTATCTCATCCCCTTCCCTTGTATTTCCAGGGGAGCCACAAAGTATACAAGTGGACGGTCATACCTGGCACCAGCACCTAGTGGGTCTGACCCCTGGAACCCGATATGAAGTGACTGTGGTATCTGTTCGTGGCTTTGAGGAAAGTGAGCCCCTCACTGGCTTCCTCACAACTGGTAAGACAGTCATGGGGAGGACAGGGAAAAGAGGAGGGGACAAAAGGCAGAGAGAGGAGAGATAGGTAGATAGGAGAACAGACAGGAAAAAGTGAGAAATATGGAGGGAGATGAAGAAAGTAGGAGAGCTGTGAGTGCATGGGAGATGGGGAAAATTGTGAAATGGATAAAAAAAGAGGAAGAGATCAAAGGATGAGAATGATAATAGGTTCAAGCTGGGAACTCTCAGGGAAATGGGCAGAGATGGAGGTAAGAGGAGAGAACTGAAGGGGAAGAGAATGATGGGATTAGACAGATAGGTTCAGTAGAGGTGAAAGGGAGACAGAACATAGGAACCAGCTCTGTAGCTCCATCCATCTTCCTCCATCACAGTCCCTGATGGCCCCACCCAGCTTCGAGCATTGAATGTCACTGATGATTCAGCCTTGCTGCACTGGAGTCCCCCTCAGGCCCCTGTGGAAAGATATGCTCTTCGGGTCACAGCCCCAGAGGGTGAGTTGAAGAAAGTCAGTGTGGGATACTGAAGCTTTTGAATGCCTAGATCTCTGAGGGGGAAAGACATGATTGGAGAGCATGGGGCAGGACATCTGGGGATCAAAGGGAAGCAGTAGTTAATTCTGTCTTCTCATCTCTAGTTCCACCTGTGATGGCCTCAGTTCCAGGAAGTGCTGTAGACTTCCCCCTGCATAATCTTCAGCCCCGGAAAAACTACACTGCAACCCTTAGAGGATTCCGGGGCCCTAACATCACCTCCCCTGGCAGCATCACCTTCACCACTGGTATCATGGGGCCTGGGAACCAGAAAGGGGGAGATGAGAGGGAGGAAAAGGTTCTAAAGTGATATGTTTTGTAGAGAAATGGAGGGTTAAAGACCATAGAAAGACACTGCTTTATCTCATGGGTTTAACAAGAGGAAAATGAGCTTTATCTTCCTTTCCCAGGACTGGATGCCCCACGTGACTTGAAGGCCAAAGAGATTACCCCCCGCTCTGCCTTACTCACCTGGACTGAACCTGAGTCCCCACTGAGTGGCTATTTGCTTAGCTATGATACTCCTGGAGGGCAGACTCAGGTATACCCCAGCAGCTCCCTCCACCCAGCCCAAACTCTTATGCCCACATTTGTTTCTGTCTGTCTTTCTCTGCTTCTTCTGACTTTCTCCTTCTGTGAACATCCCTTTCATTCCCTGCTCACTGATCCCTCCTCTCCCTCTGCTGTAGGAGATTCTGCTACCAGGAGGGGTCACATCTCACCAGCTGTCTGGCCTTTTCCCTTCTACTTTGTATAATGCTCGGATCCAGGCTGTCCGGGGGGAAAGTCTCACACCACCTGTGCCAACCACCTTTACAACTGGTACCTAGGGCTAGATACTGAGAGAGGAACCAAAGAGACAAAAGGGTGGGATGGTTGACAACAGTCCCCAAGAGGAAATAGAGGGAAAGGGGTGAAAGTAAGCCCTGGGGTGGAGCAACCTATGACCGGTCCTGAGTCTTGAGTTCCAGCTAGATCAGCCTCTTATTTAATCCCTGCCCCCTTTCACCCTAGGGGGACTGAGGATCCCATTCCCCCGGGATTGTGGAGAAGAGATGCAAAATGGGATAAGTAACTCCCGTACGACCACCATCTTCCTCAATGGAAACCGTGAGCGGCCACTAGAAGTTTACTGTGACATGGAGACAGATGGGGGAGGCTGGTTGGTGAGTTGAGGAACATGGGCAGGGGTGAACTCCTGAGACGATAGTCCCTTTGCCTAAGAAGTAAAAGGTTTTCCTGTCCCCAGTCCCTTATATAAATGTTAGCTATTATCATTCTTATCCCATTCCATTAGGTGTTCCAGCGCAGGATGGATGGACGCACAGACTTCTGGAGAGACTGGGCAGAATATGCCCGTGGATTTGGAGACATCTCTGGGGAGTTTTGGCTGGGTCAGTGTCTGGTCTGAGAGGAAGAACTAAGGTTTAAGGCTGAGAGAATGGAAGCCTTGGTCTCTCAAAAGGGATGAATGTGCTTTCTTTATTGTTCTTGGGTTTGGGGTTTTTTGGTTTTGTTTTTTTGGTCTGTGTTTTCCTTTGCAATACGGCTAATATGGAAATGTTTTATATGACTGCACACATATAATCTGCATCAAATTGTTTGTGTTTCAAGAAAGGGGAAGAGAGAATTTGGAACTCAAAATTTTAAAAGATGAATATAAAAATTTTGTTTTCATGTAATTCAGAAAAAATTAAATAAAAATTAATTGTAAAAAAAAAAAAAGGAGAGGGGATGAGGAGAGACAAGTTAGGGACAGAGACAGGTATGGAATCTTGGAGCTAAGAGACTGGATGTCTTACTGGATGTGCCTTCCCACCCTAGGGAATGAGGCCCTACATAGCCTGACCCAAGCTGGTGATTACTCCATGAGAGTGGATCTCCGTACCAGTAACGAGTCTGCCTTTGCCGAATATGACTTCTTTACCGTGGATTCAGCTGCAAAGTACTACCGTCTCCACCTAGAGGGATACCATGGAACTGCAGGTAAGATATCCAGTCAGGGTGGGGCAGCTCAATGGAAGTCCAGTCATCATCACATAAAGTTTACAAAGAAGTAGACTCTTTACCCTCCTCCTATACTCTGTTTCTCACACCCCTCTCCCCTTCAGGAGACTCCATGAGTTATCACAGTGGCAGTATCTTCTCCACAAGGGACAGAGACCCCAACAATTTGCATATTCCTTGTGCTGTCTCCTATCGGGGTGGCTGGTGGTATCGCAACTGCCACTATGCCAACCTCAATGGACTCTATGGAAGCATCATTGACCATCAGGTGAGATGGAGTAGTATGAGGAGAGAGGGCCTTTGGGAGGCGAGTTGTCAAGCCTGGGATGGAGAGGAAGGTAGGGAAGGTGAGAGTACCATTGAGTCATGATAAGCCAAGGTTCTCTTGTGTTGGGGGCAATGGCACTGAAGAAGTCTAGGGTCTTGGGAGTAATTGCCAGGGATCCATGGGCTCTCATACCTTTGAGTGCAAGAGACACTTTGAGCCCACTGAGCTAGAGTCAGGAGTCAGGATCAGCATGAAATAGAGAACTAGGGATACCAGATGATCATGTTGTGATTTCCATCTGCCCTCTTCTAGGGTGTGAGCTGGCATTCCTGGAAGGGCTTTGAGGTCTCCATCCCCTTCACAGAGATGAAGCTGAGGCCACGAAGTTATAACCTATCTTCCCAGAGGGCTTGATTCCTCATCTCCGGCCCTCTGATTCTGAGAGACAAAAAGGAAGGCTCCCTGCCCCAGAAGCCTCCCAGACTGTCCAGTTGCTGCCCCCCACTGGCTTATTTCAGAGAAGAGCCAGGGTCCTTATTTTTATAATACCCCCTCCTTTTCCCCAAAGAGCCAGAGTTATTCTTTGGATTTGTAGAAAATAACTGAAGAGGGGGATGGATGCGGTCCTTCTAGTCACATTACTTTCTACATTTAGTAACAGTTGCCCTTGAGTGATTAGTGACCGTCACACTCTGGGACAAAGAAATAGGCCACTTCCATAAAACTTTCAAATCTAAGTGATTATAGAAGAATATTCTTTATAGTCAACAGAAGTCTAAGGTCTGGTGGAGATGATGTTTTGAGGCCTCAAGGTAATCTCAAATCAGCAGGTGGGTGAGGGGATGGAAGTGAAGGGGAACAAGTTCATCAGAGAGCTAGTGGAGAAGGGGTAGAAGGAATCCTCTAGTAGGCAGAAGATCAGAGATGGCTTCCCCTGGCTATCCAGGCAGTACAGAGAGGCCTGCTGTGTCAACTCAGCTATGGGGGATGGGGAGGCAGAAACAGTTCAAAACTCCACTTAGGATGGCTGACAAGGATCCCCTTTTAATATAAAAAGGCCCTATTTCTGATGATGCATGCTAGAAATGTTTCCAGGTTTGTTTTTTAAATTCATAGACAGTGATTGGTTGAATGAAAGGCTTTGTATGGAGATGAGGAAGAGGGTCAGTCTAATTCAGTTTATGATGTGAAATCTGTTCTACACAAGAGCTGGGGTTATATAAAAATTGGGTCGAACTCAGCTATGTCTCAGTTTTGGAAACCAGGAGAGATCTTCCTGAGAACTTAGGGATTTAAGAGAAAAGCATGAAATTGAGCAGGTAAGGATTTTCCCCTTTCGTTAAAGTCCCCTAAGGAATTGCCTTGCCTCTAAGTAACTTAAGCCCAGGGTTACTTACAGGAGGGAAGAGGAAGGAGAGAAGAGAGAGATCCATCTTTACCTCACTTTTAAGGAATTACAGTTTTCCCCTTTATATCCCACATATGAATGATGATGTAAAGGGGTGGGGGCTGGATTTTCACATTAAGGTGAAAAAGGCCTCAATATACCCATATAGCTACCTATGTGCCCTAGCAGATACCAGCTCTTTGGTTCAGGGACAAAGATTGGCACCTGCATTTATAAAAAGCCTCAGTAGCAAACACATCCTTAGATACACTTCTAACCTTCCCTTTCTCTACCCCAAAACAAAACAAAGTGCTCCCGGATCCCAGAAAAAAAAATGTATTCCAGCCAATTGCAAAGCACCTTGGGGGGTGGGGGGAGGGAGGAGGGAAGGGCTGGAAGGGCTGTGTACAAAGTCAATAAAGAAGAAACAGTGGTTCAAGGCCTACATTTGGGCACTTTATTGGTGCACTCTATAGTGGAGAGCCAGAGGTTGTCACTCCAGCCCCAGCCTCCCGGGGCAGCAGCCGCACCTTAAAATCTGGGATCTTTGTATTGACCCCAAAGATAGGCTTCAGAGAAGGCAGATTGTGGCTGCCCTCAACTTCGGGCAGAAACGTGAAAACCTGGAGCAGATGAGCCAGGATCAGGAAGACCTCTAAGCGAGCCAGGGACTCCCCCAGGCACATCCTGGCCCCACAGCTGAACGGGATCCCCTGGGGGCTCAGTTCTGGCTCCAGGAAACGATCTAGGAGAAGAAAGGTCATTTAGAGATGGAGGTGAACCTGACTCACTGCGTTAAGCCTCTGGCCCCTCTATTCTACAGCTGCTAGGACCCGAGTAACTGGCCTTGCAGACCCCATCCCATTCCTTATCCCACCCTCTGAAAGACAGCTCCACCGAATGACCCGTAGTGGCTCTCCTCTTCCTCTTAGGCTTTAGCCTTGACCCCACCCTTCACCCCTAATTCAGATCCCAGCTCTCTGCCTGTACAGCCCCACTCCCACCCTTGGGCCCCTGTACCAGGCCGGAAGTCATAAGGCTGCGCCCAAACGCTGTCATCATGGTGAGCACCATAGATGTTGGGGATAACAATGGCGTTCTTAGGGATGTCAAAGCCACATAAGCTGAGGAAGGACAAAAGAGGGACACCTCTGATACAGATAAAGCATCCTTTTCCACCCCTCCCCATGAACCCCCAGCATAAACAGAGGGACTTCATTACGTGCTGGACTGCTTGGTGCAATGTGGGATGGCCAAGGGGGCTGCAGGTCTCAGCCGGAGCACCTCTGCAATAGTAGCATTGAGCAGAGGGAACCGAGCTCTGTCTCCGTAGTTGGGAGGACTTCCTGAAAACCCTGGCCCCAGCTCTTGATCTAGTTCTTCATGCAACCGCCTCTGTATCTGAAAGAGGGAGGGGAGCTCTTGAGTTCTTTTCTTATTGGGCTCACTCCTAACCCCCATCTCCCCTGAGGCCTCCCATCTTTGGAGTCTAGCTATAGCCCCAGTACCTCCCCAGTTGGTATCTTCCATCTCCCTCCCTAGCCTTTGACAGCCCAATCCTCTGGGGCCACACCTCTGGGTGGTGAAGCAGGAAGGCCACGGCCCAGGTGATGGTGGCTGCTGTGGTCTCTGTGCCACCAATGAATAAGTCCACCAAGGTCATGTGCACATGTCCCTCTGAAAGCTGACCTGGTCCCTCTCCTTGCTCCCTTAGTTTTTGTAGCATGTAATCAGTCAAATCCCGAGTCTGTCCTTCCACCATTGTCTCCTGGGGAAACTCAAAGAGAGAGAGAAGGTCATTTTGGGGAGGGTATAAGGGTGAAGGTGATGGGCAAAAACTTCCTTGGCGAAGGTGGATGACTAGGGTACAATGTGACTACCACTCTCTACAAAGGAGTTTTGATTTCATCCCTCTTCTCTGGGAGCCTAATGGTTCTTAAATTCTCTCTTTTTGTGGAGTCAAGTCCCAGCTCTTCCACTAACTAGCTAACTAGCTTCATGACAATGGGGGAGCAACTCCTCTGCTCACCCGTTCAGCTGTCATCACCAAAAAATTATCTCCCCACTTCCTTAGTCCTCTATTACACAAATCACTCACCCAGGTACAAAAGAGGCTTTTCACTATAGAGTTTATTAGCAGTTTAGGGAAAAGACAGTATGGTACAATGGGAAAAGAATTGCTCTGGCATCTGTTCGGGTTCAAATCCCAATTCGGAAATAACCTGTGTGACTTTGGATAAGTTATTTAATTTCCAAAGGCCTCAGTTTCCTCAGCTGTAAAATGAGAGGATTAAAACAACTAGCTTTATCATCTAGCTCTATCATCTATCAACCATAGAGCTCTAGTTCTATGATATTAAAGGTATATTCAAATATATACCTTAAAGGCTGCTACATAAAGATTGAATTACAGAGCCCAGGGATACTATTCTAGGACCCCTACCCTAAAATAGCTATGTTAGGAGCCTTATACCTTGGCTTTCTATGGTGTCAGTAATTTTGTCTCTGGGAGGATCATAGTATTATTTCAGATTGAAAGGGGCCAATCACCTAATCCAGCTCCTACAGATGAGAAAATTGCATGTAGCCCAGGGAGGTGGTGACTTCCCAAGGGCACTTGGTCTATAGCAGATCTAGGGCCTAGCCATTGTCCCATTTTGCACCAAGGTTCCCCTCTTTATTCCCCAAAACCAAGCTCCTCTAGCTCCTCCTTCCAATTTTAGGAGAAGAATTTCCTGGCCCTGTTTTGCGTCTGTGCTCTTGGCAACATTAGCATGTCTCCTGCTCTCCCAGAATTCATGCCCCAATCACCTCCCAGGACTTTATTCAATAAACATATAATGGCTACATACAATTCTCTACAAAATGCTAAATGGGACATTTCTTCATAAACTCAGTTCAAGATGTGTTTTGTGGGGAGAAGAGTGAATAGAAACCTGCCTGTGAATCACCGAGGGGAAGAATTTATGCCAACCAGCAACCTTGTAGAACATAATTCCTTTACCTTGTGCCTTCTCAACTGCTTCTGTACAATCCTGTCCCGTTTCTCTACCATCTGCTTCAGCCTTCTGAGACCTGGGTTGGGGAAAAACTGGAGAGAGGAAGTAGTTGTACCCTCCTTCTCTTCCTCCCTCTTCACCCCTGGGAAGGAAGTTAGTGCAGCCCTTCTAAGACCTAGATATTTTATCCTTCTGCCCAAGACATCCCTCTCAGCCCCTTCTCTCTCCCTCTATCAGGTGCTGGGGTCTGTATTCCAGAAACCTTACCCTGAGAAAGGGTAGGAAGTCCAAAATCTGCACTTGCCAAGAATCCCAGGCTAGCAACAATTCCTCAACATTGGTTTTAATTTCCTGAACGAGAGACTCACTCTGTCAAAAAGGGAGGAGAATTCCTTTGTTCAGATGCCTTCTGATCCCTCCTGGGGGATCAGGGTGGTGGCAAAGACAAGTCAAAGGGAGAATGAGATTGAGAAGGGACAGAATTGGGAAGAGAGGATTAAGGGGAAATGACCAAAGGAAGAAAACAAGGCTGAATCACTAACCTTTTCTCCAAAACTGAGGAAGCAGATGATGCTACAAGTGAACATTAAAAGCTCCTCAGATATGTTCACAGGAGATCCAGAGCAGGCAAGGAACCTCTGTGGGATGAAGGAGAATGAAGAGGGTTAGAGGAGATGCTGTTACTATTGCCACAAGCAGAGGGGTTACATGGGAAAAATACAATCTCAATCAGTTATAGATGGAGATGGAGATGGAGATACAGAAAGAGGGCAGCATGAAGTCCTAGAACTCAGCCTAAGAAGGTAGTAGTTTTATTACCTTACACAAATCCTGTACCATCTGCTGCATAAGAGACTCCATGCTATTCTGGACATTCAGAAGAGCAGAACGGGCCAGCTTCCTGTGGGCCTTCCAGAGTGGTGTGTAATCCCCAAGAGAGAGATCCTTTCCACTTTTGTTTGCCAGTTGGACTGGGGAGATGGAGAGGGCCAAACTGAAAAACACTGGAATCTAGAAATAGATAATCCAAAGGCCAAGCTTTCTGCTTCCAATAGCCCCTCCTTCCTTGGAAATTAATATAAGCTGCTAGTTCTTAGCTCTATCACTTTTTCCCCAAACTGGGATTCCCTTAATAACCTTACACATTTTCCCCAGCCCTTATTACAAGAAAGAGTACAATAGTCCTTTCCCTCACTAGGAAATGTTTGGGGTCTCCCTGAAAAATTCATCCATTTCTTGATGAGGGCCTCCTCAATTGCCTTCTTGGAGTTCAGGACCACCACATCTAAAGGAGAGGAAAGAACAGTTTCAGAAACAAGTTTCTTGGGTTCCAGGGAGACCTGTACAGTTGTCTGTACAGTTGTTGAGCAAGACAGAGAAGATCCTCTTCTTACCTTGTAACCCAAGGTGAAACCGATAGAGTGGCCCATACTTCTGTGCAAGGCTCAGCAAATGGCTTGGGAGATCAGCTTGAATGAGGTGGAGAAAACCAGGGACTAGAGGTGGGAAATGATGGGGTGAGACAGTCAGCTGCATCCATAGCCGCCCTAGGGCAGCTAATAGGACCAGCAATATTACCACAAAAACCAGCATGGCACAGGAAGACAAAGAAGAGAGGCAGGCAACAGACCAAATATAACCTCCACTGGACTTTCTCCCTCCTCCCTTGGACATCACTCATCCTCTTGGCCTTGAAGTGTCTTTGGGATGAGCTTCTTCCTGCCTTCCTCTTCAATATCTTTCTCCCCTTCCTGTACTTCATTGTCAAACAATTCTCCAGCAACCGCAATAACGAATCTCACTTCTCTAACGTTAGAGAGCCATCTATCAATTAAGAATAGAACACAGGATCCTTGAACCTGGCTTTCTAGTTTGCAACTCAGCTCAGCTTGCATCATCTCAGACAGGGTACAAGCAGAGAAATGGACACCCCTACGCTTTCCATAATGTCCCTCCTCTACTTTCTCTGCCTGCTTCTAGACCTCTCCAGTGAGGCAGAGATGTTCTTGCACAGACTTATCCTCAAGTGGAATAATCAATAAAAAACTATATATTTTGCTGATCCTTCAAATGGGGATAATCATAGGAATCCTGTCTAGCTCCTGTGATTGTCTTGAGAAATAATAGATATGAAAGGGTTCTTTGAAAGAAGTGAAAATGCAGAAATCACAATACAAAGAAAATGAACATTAGATAATTAGAATGACCAAGCATGGTCCCATAGAAGGATTAAGAAATTTCACCTCCTTCTCTTCTCTGCAGAAATGGGAGATTATAGTGTGGAATATTACTATACAGATGTGGTTGCAGTGTTGGTTGATTTGACTAAACTGCTTTTTTCTGTTTCCATTTTGTTCTTTATTCTAAGAGAGGGTCCAAACATGATGCAAAGAGGAAGGAGAAAGAAAGAAAGAGAGAGAGTGAGACAGAGAGGGAGGGAGAGAGAGAGGGAGGGAGAAGGAAAGAAGGAAGGAAGAAGAAAGGAAAGAAGGAAGGAAGAAAAAGAAAGGAAACAAAGGAAGGAAGGAGGAAAGAAAGAAGGAAGGAAGGAAGATTAACTCACAGAATACACAGATTCACACACCCCCAGAATGACAACACTGCAAGGGGTCTTAGAAACCATGAAGTCCAACCCCCTCACTTAACTGAATGTCAGCTATACTTTCTTTTTAGTTCAGGCATTTTCTAGAATCTACCCTTCTCCCTACTATACATCACAGTTTTTGTTTTATACATTCCTTACACAAACACAAATAATTAAATATAATTCCTACCTACAATAAAGAGAGGGCCACCTGGTCACCCCTCAAACTTGCTAAAGGGTAGAAATAAAAATAACACAACAATTTGAAGATTTATGGCTCTCTCAGTAACCTTGTAAGATAGGCTGGACAGATATTATTAGCTCAGTTTTCCAGATAAGGAACCTAAGATTCAGTGAGATTAAGTAGGGTCTCTTGTGTAGGGGTCACTCAACTAGTGATAAAACTAGGACTAGAATTCAGACCTCCCACTGTCAAGGCCAAAACCAGTCTTCTGTCAGAGTTCTTCTGCTTAAGAGAATTCTGGATTCTCAGGCTCATAGCTCCCACTCAAATAGTCAGAAAGCTTCCTCTCTGACAGTATGCTATATATTGTCACCACTTCCCCAGGTTTAAAGAATGAACAATCTTATTTACAGATTAATGAAAACAAACAGAATTCTCCTTAGAAGCTGCGGGTAATTAAGTCTTTTTCTCTTCCTGGGGAAAAAAAAAAGGCATTACCAGGAGAAGCATGCATATTGTTCCTTGCCTATCCATCTTCTAGGCGTTTTAGGAAGTAACCTCTGACATTATCCAGCTGAAATAACAGAGAATAAAAGGAGAATGTGTGGGTATACCCTTGTGCCCCATAGAATTAGGGATGGAGTCAGATCTAGGGAATCTGGTTCATGTAGATCTCTGGCAGACTTCTTAAGTGTGAGACTTGGGGCTATGGTGACTGCTACAAAAGAAAGTTTCAGAAAAACAAAAACACCCTAGTTGGGAGGTAGTTTTTGAACTATAAATAAGAGTATTCTTCCCTAAAGGCTAGTATTAAGACACCTCCTTGAGAAATGAACTCAGTGGATTTTCTGGTCTTCTGATCAAAACCATCTCCTTTTATGACGTCAAAAAGAAAAAAAAATGGCAAATCTAAGAAAAAGACTGACAATTGAAAAAGGAGAATAAAAGTAGTCTTAAAAGCAACTCCAATGGTCATCCTTGACCCTACCACTACTTACAAATATACCAACCCCATGTTTAAGAATTCAGAAATCCCTTCATCTAACCATAATCTATTGACTTTTCACTTCTCTTGGCTGCCTTCCCTTACAAAACCATTCTCTATGTCCATACTGTGATCCTTGGACCCCTCAGTTCTCTCTCAGGTCTTCATCCCTGCATCAGCTTCTTCTCTTTGCCCCATCTTTAATCTTTGATGAACCAATTCAATTCTACATTGTCTTTTCTCTTGAATCTTTAACCCCCTTATAAATTGGCTGCCTATGCCCTGCCAAGCCTCAGTCTTGTCTCACTCCCACCTTTAGGGGATTCCACCTTTGCTTTGACATATACACTGCTCAACAAAGTAGAGACCATAATACACCCATTCAGAATGGGTCTACTACAAACTGATGTTACACAACTTCAACTGGGCCCTCATTGCTGCTAGGCAATCCTACTATACCTTCCTTATCAATGCATCATCTCTCTCTCCACTGTGGCTCTTCCAAACCTTTTCATCTCTCCTCTAACTTCCTTTGGCTTCCCCTCCCCACTCTTAGCTGAGAATCTTGCCTCATCTTTTACAGAAAAAAAATGAGGCTGTTAACCATGAGGTCCCTCTTCACCCTTCTTCCTCATTTCTTATTGCTCAGATCCTTCTTTTACCACTGTCTTCTCCTTCACCTCTGTCACACATAATGAGGTGACCTTACTCCTTACCAAGGCTAACCCCTCTACCTGCTCAAACAAATGTCATTCCATACTATTTCCTTCAACAAAATGTCCCCTCTGTCATCCCCACTCTTTCACTTACTGTCAGTTTCTCTCTCTTTACTGGCTCATTCTCTATTGGCTACAAACATGTCCATGTCTCCCCCATTCTGAAAAAATCCTCAACATTTTTCCAGCTCTGCTAACTCTCACTCTATATTTCTTCTGCCCTTTGTAATTTAAAAGGCCTTTTTCTCTCCTCTCACTCTTTCTTAACCCCTTATAATGTGACTTCTTACCTAATCAATCATTCTATCTGCTCTTTTACCAATGATCTTAGCTGCCAAATCCAATGGTCTTTTCTCAATCTTCATTCTCCATGACCTCTCTGCAACTTTCAACACTGCTGATCTTCTTCTCCTTGATACTCTTTTCTGTCTGGATTTTTGAGATATCATTCTCTCTTTCTTCTTTTCACAAAAATCTGACCACTTCTCAATCTTTTATGGGGGGTCCTCATTCAGATCATGCCCTCTAACTGTAGGTGTCTCTCAGGGTTCCACCCTGGGCCTTCGTCTTCCCCCACCTTTACTACTTCATTTGATCATCTCATCAGCTCCCATAGATGTAACTGACATCTCTATGCTGACGGTTCTCAAATCTACCTATCCTGCCCCAACCTTCCTACTGACCTCCAATCTCACATCTACAACTGCCTTTCAGAATCTTAAACTAGATGGTGGTCCAATATCTTAAACGAAACAGATCCAAAACAAAACTCGTTACCTTTCCCCCTAAACCCTCTCCCTGCTCACTTTCCCTATTACTATAGAGGACAACACCATTCTCCCATCCTTCTGACTCACAACCTAGAAATCATCCTGGATTCCTCATTTTCTCTCATCTCACACACACCCTCATATCCAAGTTGTTGCTAAGGTCTGTTGATTTTACCTTTGCAACATCTCTCAATGTGCCCCCTTCTTTCATCTGACACTTCCATCACTCCAGTTCGGGTCCCTCACCCCCTCACACCTTGTGATAGCCTGCTGGTGGGTCTGCCTGCTTCAAATCTCTCCCTACTCTAATCTAGCCTCCATTTAGCCAACAGTGGTTTTTCTAAAATTCAGGCCTGCCCATGTCACTCTCCCTACTCAGTAAACTCAAGTGATTCCCTATCACCTCCAGAATCAAATACAAAATCCTCTGGCATTCAAAGCTCTTCCTAACCTAGGCCTCACCCCCCACTTTTCTATTCTTCTTACACTTTACTCCCCAACACATACTCTGATCCAGTGACACTGGAAGTCAGTGATTGGGCTGCATCTTGAAGGAAGTGAGGGATTCCACTAAAGAAAATAAATGAAGGCAAATAATTACAGTTAGAAATACGTAGCAAAACTATATTTTGGGAAACTTAGTGTACTTTGAGAAAGATAATTTTAGAAAATTTGCGAAAGACAAATCTAACCAAAAAAAGATAAATAAGAAATAAGTTAAGGACTTGCATAGAATTTTACAACTGTTAGGTGTGATAGAGCATCAACAATTACTTAATGGAAATAGAAAGGAATGTAGATCATCTCATTTGTGCATAGTACCAACTATGTGTAAACAAATGTAGAAAAGCAAAAACTAAACACATGCTTTCCTGACCACAGTACAATAAAATTATAGTCAATAAAGGGCATCTAAGGAATAAATTCATACTTAAAGAGGAGTACAAAATTTAACCTGAGTGAATATGTGGATCAAAGAATAAATCTCTGAAACAATCGATAATTTCATTAAAGAAAAGGACAACAGAAAACACACTAAAACTTTTCAGATGCAGCCAAACAGTCCTAAAGAGGAAATTTTATCTCTCCATACACTTTTATCAGCAAAAGAAAAAAATATTACTAAATAGGACATTCAACTAAAAACAGTAGAAAAACAACAAATCACAAAACCTCAAACTAAACACCAAAATAGAAAATACTAAACATCAAAAGAAAGATTAATGAAATTAAAAGAAAAAGCTGATTAAATTGACAAGTAAAACAAAAATCTAATTTTAAAATAATATAATATAAATACTTTTACTTCATTTATTTAAAGAGAGGAAAACCAAGTTTTCAGTATCAAAATTTTTTAAGGAACACTCTAGGACAGTGATTGATTAAAAGGGATAGTGAATATAAAACCATAATTTTTTAATCTTCCTTTCAAGATGCAGAAATGTAGTATCTATATGTGACAGGCAACACAGTAGATAAGAGTACTGGACTTGAAGTCCAGATAATCTGAGTCCAAATCCTGTCTTGGAAACTAATTATGAGATCCTGAGCAAATCATTTAATTTCTCTTAGTTTCAGTTTCTTCATCTGTACAATGGAGAAAACAAAAAAGCCCCTACCTCACAGTGCTTTTGTAAGTAAGATAACCTATGTAAAGTGCTTTGCATACCTCAGCTATGTAAAACTTAGCTAGAATGGTGCAGCTGCTTTCCCTGCAGAGTCCTTGGAAGAGAATTAGCTTCTTTCAGCGAGATTTTTGGGGACCCCTTCAGGTATCTCTTTTCAGAATCATGATGGTAAAGCTCAAACTGCTTCTGGACTCTAACACCCCGCAAATACAGTCTTGCCAAATACCTTCATCACTTTCTTTGGGGCATTATCCACAACTACCTATCTATCTAACTCCAGATCAATAGGCAGCTCAACCAGGAAGAGGTGTCAGTCAACCACATCCTAATTTGAAGCAGTGTCTTCAAGGAAAATGGAAAATACATTCCTATATCTTCTCCTATGTCTTATCAAAGTCAAGTGCAAGTCATGTCATCATTTATCTGATGGTATGGTCTTCTTCAGCAATGAAGGACGAACATGGTACATTCCTTACGTCTTTCTCAACAAAAATATTTTTTGGATCAAGTGAGATAATATTTTTAAAGCACTTACCACAGTCCCTGGCACATGGTAAGTTCTTAATAAATGCCTGTTCTTTTTCCCATAAACCCTGAGAATGATTTTTTTTTAATGAAAAGAAAGATAACAACTCTATCTCTGGTGATAGCTCCCACAATATTAACAGTCATGAGAAAAGGAAATGTCACAAGTATTTTCTTATGGTTCTTATTAGTGAATAAATCAACCTGATCTTATCAAGATTTGTCGTAACAACTATCCTCTGTCTCCTAACCCTGCAGTTTAAACCCATGTGACAGCAAGAACAGAATTGCTCACTTTGGACACGTGCTGGTTGAGGTCTAGGTTCCTGGGCTCCCTCAATGTCTCTGGACTTTGAAGCATTTTTTCCACTGATTCTGGACTAAGATAATGCTGTTGTGTTAACTTTAAAGTGATACTGGATCAAAAAAAAAAAAACTGCTGCCATGACCCAGATACCAAAAACTTTTTGAAAGCTTTGGAGTTAACTAAATAGCGGAGACCACTAAATGATGTCAAGGAGAAGCTCATGGACATAGAATCTCCAGTTTGCAGGCACGTTCAAAGAGGGGCTACTGACGTCTATTTCCTGAAGGCTAGGCTAGCTAAACTAACCTTTGACATTTTTGCGATGCTGAGGAGTGTTTAATGTCATTGTGTGTGTGTGTGTGTGTGTGTGTGTGTGTGTGTGTGTGTGTGTGTGTTTGAAAAGCTCAAAATAAGCAAGATCATGTATTGAGGGAAGAAGGCAGTGGGGAGAGGGGTAGGGATCAAATCTGTAGAAAATAAGAAGCTACCAAGAAAAAAAAACAATACTTCATTTGGGCTAAGATGAGCATTATTATAATTCTGGAAACAGAAAATCTCAGCAATTTACGGGTAAAAGGCAAAAGAGTGACAGGCAGTAAATTGCCTGTGTAGGCAGAGTAATAATTCTGTCTCCCAACAGAAAACTTTTGCCTTCCAAATTGATCATTGCCAGGGGAAATAGCTTTAAAGTATGTTCTGGAAAGATGATAGAGATTTTGCTTTAGGTGGTGGCAACTTTCCCTGAAGAATTTACTTATAAATAATAGCCTAGGGTCTAGAAGAGGAAAAACTTCCTATAGGAAGCTAGTATAGATACGTATATACATCCTCTAGCAAGCCATGTATGTTTACCTTCACAGAGAAAGGATGGTAGGTTCAGTCGCAAATAACATAAATTGCAAGCTTGTCCATATATACATTGTGAAAAACAATACAAAAAGCAGACCAGACTTTATGGAATGCAATGCAGTTTTCATTTAGCTGGCATGAACAAAGGGAACAATTCCGATTCTGCATCCCTGTTAATTAAGCTCCCTCACTGGATATACTTTATATTCCTATCATTTTAATGAAGATAACAAGGAAGCCACATAATATATTTAATTTTCCATGCAATGCTTGAAGTCATTAGGATTATGGAGGGACACTGTCACTTCTCCCATTAGAGGTAGCTGGTGGCACAAGGGATAGAACTCTGGGACTGAAGTCAGAATGTCTGGGTTCAAATATGACCTCAGACACTTAAAAGCCGTGTGACCCTGGGCAAGTTACTTAACCTCTACCTGCTTCTATTTCCTCAACTGTAAAATGAGGATAATAATAGAGTCTACCTCTCAAGGTTGTTATGAGAATCAAATGTGATAATATTTGTATATACATGTACATTTATACTTAGCGTAGCATATGCTAGGTATTTAATAGATGCTTATTCTCTTCCCTTATTAGAATGTAAGTACTTGATCATTCTTTAATCCCTTCCAATTGTTCAAATATATTTACTCTTCTAAGTTTCCCTTGATTCTTGTATTTAAATTTCAAAGTTTCTACTCAGTCCTGATGCTTTCATCATGAATGCTTGAAAGTCTTTATTCCAGGAGGGGTAATAGGTAGAGATCTGCTTTCAGAGTCAAGAAGACCTAGGTTTAGTTCCTATCTCTGACACATACTGTCTGTAAGATGCTCAGGAAGTCATTTAATTTCAGTGCTCTAGAAAAACTCTCTAAGATTGTAAATTGAAAGTTGAAGCATTGGTAGCAGGCCTAACCCTTATCCCTATGCTTAGAATCACTCTCAGTATTATAGGGTAAGTTATTCTTGGTTGTAAATTTTTAACTTTTGCCTTTTCAAATATCATATTCCAAGATCTCTTTCCCTCATAGTAGTAGATGCCAGGTCTTGTATGACCCTAACTATATTTCCATGGCACTTGAATTCTGTCTTTCTGGATACTTGTAGTATTTTTTTCTTCTATTTGGAAGTTCTACATCTTGGCTGTGACATTTTTGGGGTTTCTTTCAGGAAGTGACTGGCTGGTTCTACTTTCACTTTTTTCTCTGCTTAGAAGAAATCAGGAAAGTATTCATTTATGAAAACCATGGTATCCAGATACTTTTCTGGTTGGTCATGGTTTTCAGGGAATCCAATAATTTGTCAATTATCTCTCCTTAACCTATTTTCTAGATCAGTTATTTTCAATGGTTGATAATTTTTATTATTTTCTATTTTTCAGTCTTTTTATTTTGAGCTAATATTTCTCATTTCATGGAGAAACTGAGTTCTGTTTAATTCATTCTAATTTTTAAGGAGTCCAGTACTTGGATAATATTTTTTTACCTTCTCTTCTAAGCTTTTTATTCTCCTTGCAATTTTTTTGTTGTTTCAGAGCAGTCACTTAATTTTGTTTTCTCTCGCTTCATTTTTTCCAAGAGTTTTTATAGTCCTTTTAGTCAAGCTAAAGTTTTTGTGTTTTTTTCTCATCGGCAGAGGCTTTGCTTATAGTTGTTGTGGGGTTACTTTTTTGTTCAGATAACTATTATTCTGAGTTTTTCTCCTTAGCAACTTTTGACCCACCATGTTTCTTCACAGAGTTCAATGTTTTCTTTTGTTCACTCACATCTCTGGACTTAAGTTCATGATTGGGATTTGCATCAAGGCCAGGTTTCTCTCCCCCACACCCCCACCTTCATTCTTGAATGGGGTCATTGGTCCGGTTTGATACTGACCTTGACTTCCTGGATTCCTACTACTAGCTTCACTTCCCCTCTTGAGCCTGGACTTAGAGTTCTGGCAGGGTTCAGTGTCCCAGTTGGAGCTCTTTGGCTAGAAGTCCCCAATTCAGGCACTGTCATGGGCTACTGACCCTCAGAGTTTTCCCTGTCAGGGTACTGCCTCTTTTATGCATCTATGGTGGTGCAGTGGATAGAGCACCAGTGCAGAAGTCAGGAGGACCTGAGATCAAATCTCACCTCAGACACTTGACACTCGCTAGCTGTGTGACTTTGAGCAAAGTCACTTAACCCCAGTTGCCTCATCCTGGGTCATCTCCAGTCATCCTGATGAATATCTGGTCACTGGATTCAGGTGGCTCTGGAGAAGTGAGGCTGGTGACCTGCACAGCCCTCCCTCACTCAAAACCAAGTCAAGTGTAAGTCATGTCATTATTTCTCTGATGGCATGGTCTTCTTCCACAATGAAGGATGAACACATACATGTGCTTAAAGAAAGAGTGAAGTAGGTAACAGGAAGAGCTGGAAGATTAAACAATGATTGTGCTTTTCTGTTTTAGACAAGTGTACCAGAAAGATTAAAAAAAGAAGTTAGAGACTTGAATTGAATATGATAAAAAAAATAGATATGACAATTTGGCAGTTGTTGACTGGATATATTAATGAGTATGCCAATTTTTCAGCCTTGCACAATAACTTCACAAAAATTGACCATGGGCTATGGCATTAAGAAAACAAATGGCAAAAAACTAAATTATTAAACACATCATTTATGTTGTTCAGTTGTTTTTTCAGTTGTGTCTAACTCTTTGTGATTCCCTTTGGGGTTTTATTTCAAGAATACTAGGTTGGCTTACCATTTCTTTCACCTGCTCATTTTATAGATGAGGAACTGAGGCAAACAAGTTAAGTGAATTGCTCAGAGTCACACAGCTAGTAAGTGTGTGATTATAATTTGAACTCAAGTCTTCCTCATTTCAGGTCCAATGCTTTATCTACTCTACCACCTAGCTGCCCAGATGATCTTTATGGACTATGATAAAATAAAAATGTAATTGATAGGGGAAATATGAACAAAAATTTCCAACTTAGGTACTAAATAATGTATCCTAAAGAATGAATAGATAAAATAATAACAAAATTCATTTGAAAGACTAAAAGTTACAGAAAATCAAAGGAATTAATGAAAAAAAAATTAAAGGAAGGAGATGGAGTGGTACCAGATCTTATGTTGTATTATAAGGTGGTAATTATCAAAACTATCCGGTACTGGCTAAGAAATAGAAAGATAGAGCAGAGTAATTATACCACACATAATAGTAAATTATTATCATGTTACAATTTATATTATAATCTAATAGAGAGAAATTTAAAATAAATAAAATATAATTATAGTGTTATAATAATAAAACTTGTGTTTGACAAATGTAAGGATGCAAGCTTTTGGGATAAGAAGTCACCATTTGGTAAAAATTGTTGGGAAAACTGGAAAGCAATCAAGCAGAAACTAGGTATAGGTCGATACACCCAGATAAGGTTCAAAATAGATACATGACTTAGATGTAAAGGAAGATGCCATAGATCAATTAGAGGAATATGGAACATATTACCTGACAGATTTATGGATAAGAGAAGAATTATGAATAGACAAAAGAAAGAGAGTATTGTGAGATATAAAATGGATAATTTTGATTACATTAGCTGTAAAAGGTTTCGTACAAATAAAACAAATGTAGCCAAGATTAGGAGGAAAGGAGAAAACTGGGAGAAAAAAAACTTTTCATACAGTTTTTCAGATGATCTCATATCTCAAATATACAGAGAACTTTGTCAAATTTATAAGACTATGGGTCATTTCCCAATTGATAAATGGTCAAAGGATATGAATAGGCAGTTTATAGATTAAGAAATCAAAGCTATATATAGTATTATGAAAAAATACTGTAAGTCATTATTGATTTCTTATTGTTGCTTAGTTGTTTCAGTTATGCCTGATTCTGTGACCCCATTTGGGGTTTTCTTAGCAAAGATACTGGAGTGGTTTGCCATTTCATTCTCCAGCTCATTTTACAGATGAGGAAACTGAGACAAACAGGGCTAAGTGACTTGCCCAGGATCACATAGCTAGTAAGTGTCTGAGGTCAGATTTGAACTTAGGTTTTCCTGACTCTGGGCCCAGCACTCTAATCACTGTGTCACCTAACTGTCCTTCATTATTGATTAGAGAAATGCAAATTTTAAAAAAACTTCTAAATATCCTCTCTCACCTCTCAGTTTGGCTAAAATGACAGAAAGGGAAAATGACAAGTACTGGAGGGGATGTGGAAAAATTAGGACATTAATACACTGTTGGTGAAACTGTGAATTGGTCCAATCATTTTAGAGAGCAATTTGGAATTATGCCCAAAGACCTTTATATGTGTGTGTGTGTATACATATATATGTGTATATATATACATATATATATATATATGTCCTTTGACTTAGCAATACCTTCACTAGTTCTGTGTCTCAAGGTGATCAGACAAAAAGGAAAAGAACCTATATGTTATAAAATATTTATAGCAGCTCTCTTTGTGGTGGCAAAGAACTGGAAATTGTGGGAATGCCCATCAATTAGGGAATGGCTAAACAAGTTGTGGTATATGATTGTGATGGAATATTACTATATTGTAAGTAATGATGAGCAGGTTTGTTTTAGAAAAACGTGACTGACAAATAGAAATGTGTATAGTATATTCTTACAAATATGTGTATGTGTGTATATGTATATAAATATATAGTATATGTATATATATTCATGTTTAATTGTAGCCTTCTCTAGGGTGGGGGAGGGAGATAGAAAAAAGTAAATTAAAAGTGCACATCAGAAAACAAAAGAATACTTAGAAAGAAGCTCAGAAACATTGACACTGAAAACAAAGTGTTGGTTGGTTGTTGTCCTTCGTCTTCGAAGAGGACCAAAATGACATCACCATGAAAAAGTGAAATTTCAGTGGGTCCAACTGTGGCTGATCAGACCAATACGAGCTCGGAACGCTCTACCACAGGTTGGGCACAGATAGTACGTGTGAATAGTTGGAGTGGATACTCCAAATTGGCTCATCCTACGTTTACTTTGTGCTGTCTCAATTCTGCTTTGCTCAAAGAGCACAGTACCCTTTCTGATTTGGGCACACCATGCTGAGTGTTCCTGTGCCAGTGTCTCCCATGTTGCACAGTCAAATCCAAAGGTCTTGAGAGTGTCCTTGTATCATTTCTTCTGGCCACCACGTGATCACCTGCCCCATGAGAGTTCTCCATAAAAAAGTCTTTTTGGCAAGCATACATTTTGCATTCAAACAATGTGGCCAGCCCATTAGAGTTGCACTCTCTGAAGCATATTTTGAATACTCGGCAGTTCAACTTGAGCAAGGACCTCAGTGTCTGGTACCTTATCCTGCCAGGTGATCCTCAGAATCTTCCTAAGACAGCTCAAATGGAAGCAATTCCGTTTCCTGGCATGGCGCTGGTAGACTGTCCATGTTTCACAAGCATATAACAATTAGGTCAGCACAACTGCTCTGTAGACCTTCAGTTTGATAGTCAGTCTAATACCTCTTCTCTCCCAAACTTTCTTTGGAGTCTCCCAAACACTGAGCTAGCTCTGGCAATGCGTGCATCAATCTCATTGTCAATGTGTACATCTCTGGAAAGTATACTTACCAAGGTAAGTGAACTTATCCATGGTATTCAAAACTTCTCCATTTGTGGTAACTGATGGTTCCACGTATGGATGGTGTGGTAGTGGCTGATGGAGCAGCTGTGTTTTTTTGGTGTTAATTATTAGACCAGAATTAGCATAGGCAGCAGAAAATTGATCCATACTTTGTTGCATCTCAGCTTCAGAGGCTGCATTGAGTGCACAATCATCTGTAAACAGAAAATCATTAACCAACACTCCCTCCAATTTGGTCTTGGCTTGTAGCCTTTTCAAATTGAAGAACTATATAGCTTTAAAAAAAAAAAGTAAACAGTTTGAAATTGAAATTTATTGTTTTATACTGAATCCTCTATATTTTGTTATATACGTGGAAATGTCATTTTTTCTTTTCTCATTTTATATTTAGATTTAAAATGAATAAAATGTTTTTAAAAACATGAAAAGACTTGCATGAAATAATAAAGAGTAACATAAGCAGAACCAAGAGAACAATGCATACAATAACAGTTCAAAGAATAAGCAGGAATGACTAAACTATTCTGAGTATTATAAATATTCAAATCAGCTACCAAAAACCTATTAAGGAAGCTACTATCCTCCTCCAGAGAAAGAACTGATAAATAGATGGATGCATAGTATAGTTATGTATCTGTGTGTATATGTGTGCATATGCACATGTGTATGTGTGTGTGAAATGGTAGCTTTCTCCAGTGTTGGGTGGTAAGGGAGGGAAGAAGAAAATTCAGAATTCAAAAGGTAACAAAAAAATTCAATTTAAAAAAGAAAATATTTTTTTAAATGAATGGATCAAAGAATTATAGAATTTCAGATTGGAAGGAAGTTCCATGACCATCTGGCCCAATACATACCTCAAAAGAAACCCCCACAATAATACACCTGATAAGTGATCTTCTAGTCTCTGTTAGATGCCCTTTAATGAGGGGAACCCATTATCCCTTAAGAAAGTTCATTCCAATTTTAGACAGTTCTATTTGTTAAGAGAGTGGTTAGGTGGCATGGTGGATAAAGCTTCTTACCTGGAGTCAGGAAGACTCATCTTTCTAAGTTCAAATCCAGCCTCAGACACTTCCTAGCTATGTGAATCTGGTCAAGTCATGTAACCTTGTTTGCCTCAGTTTCCTCATCTGAAAGAAATAGCAAACCATTCCAGTATCTTTGCCAAGAAAACTGTAATGAAGAGTCAGACACATCTGAAAAAGATGACTGAACAACAACAATTTGTTGAGAAGCCTTTCTTGATATCATACATATGTTTGCCTCTTTACAAGGTCCTCCCATTTTCCTTGGTTCTACTCTGTGGGTACAAAAAGAACAATGACATAAACTCAAGATGCTTCACCATTCTGGTTGTCCTAATTTATCAACTCATAGAAACAATGAATAATTATGTTAAAGAAACTAACAAAGAGACATGTCAAAATCTGTGGGATGCAACTGAAACCATTTTTAGGACACTACGTTTCTAAACACTCATGACAACAACCAAAAAAGAAAAAAGAGATTATAAAGTGAGATTGATTTTTAAAAACCTAAAAAATTAATAAATTTATAATCCTCAAAGTAAAGATAATCAAAATGAAAAATCAAAGGAGAAATAAATAAAACGGAAAACAAAAGACAAGTGGTTTGGTAAATTGGATTGAGCTTTTAAAAATTAATAAACTACATATTTAATTTCAGAAAAGAGAAGTGAGACTGACAAAGAAAGACAGAGCAAACTTGGTCCATTTGAATTTATCAGTGGAGTGTCAGCCCTGATTACAAATAATTCTAGCCTGTTCAAGATATTAGCAGGATGCTGTAAAGGACAAACAGGAACCCAATACCTGCACACTTTGACTTAATTCACTTTGCAAAGAGGTTTACAGCAGAAAAAAGACAAGTAGTGACAATAGACAACAAAACACACTGGCTCTTTAACTTCAGTCATAGATTTCCAGAAGTTTCGCAATGGAATAGTCTCTGTTCCCAAGAATGGAGGTAATGGCTAAGACTGTAAGAGAACACAAGTATTCTTATTGCATGAGTGGAGTGCGGCAAGGAGCAACTCACTGGATTCTGTTCACTGACACCTGTTCATTCTGGGAATAATCAGGAAAAATATCTTTGTGAGAGATGACTTCAGAGACCTTCTCAAGATTGTCTTCAGTGGTCTTGAAGAGGGTACTATCAATGGCATCATGAAGGTCGGGTTGTACATATGCATCACCAAAAGTAGTAGTAAAAAAGAATGAAAAGATAACATATGTATATAGACTTCCAGACTTCGAACCAGAGAGCCAAAATGGACCACTACACCATGCCAAGAGTTCAAGATACCCTAATAAATAGTAGGCAACCAGTGATTCTCAGAGTTGGGCTTATGGAGTGGTTACTACCAGATTCCTATGGCAGAGGAAGACAAGAAGATTGCTTTCATCTGCCCAGCTGGATTTTGCCAAGTTATGTCCCAAGACATTTAAGGGGTACCTGCTATTGAGAGGACTGATGGGAAATAATGGAAGACAAACTATCTGTTGATATACCTTTGTGACATTGTCTTTGGAAAGACCCTAGAAAAATATGAGAAAAGGCTGATAAAAGTTTTGGCTCAGCTAACGAAAAATGATCTGAAGTGAAGAGATACTTGAAGGTAAAAGACTACTTAGGAAGCGGTTGCAATAATCTAGGTTGAGGTGATAAGAGCCTACTAAGGTGGTAGTTGTATGAAAGTTATTAAGATAGAAACAATAAGATATGGCGGCTAATTGGGATTGTGTGTTCTTCTGGTTGCCTTACGATATCAAGAGAAAGTAAGAAATGCTTCCAACATGTTGGATGGATCCCCTGTTATGAATTAACGTATTATGATTCACACAGGATAGTCCAACGGGTTGTGATGTGTTCCTTTTGGAAGGAACACTCACCTTGATGTGAAATATTTAAATATCTAAAGATTGAGTGCTAGTCCCAACTACCAAGTCATTGTTTTATAGAACTGTCAAAAATAACCTGAGAAGTACATTTGGTAGAACAAATAAATCTAGAATATCCAGGGAAATTTTAAAAAGTGTGAATGAAAGACCTAAAACTACACTAAAAAGCAGTATGTAGTCATTTAAACTCTTTGGTACTGGCTTCAAAAAAAAGTAGGTCAGTAGAAAAGACTAGATAACGAATAATCAGAAAAAAACTGAACTTAGGGAACAACATAGTCAGAATCACACAACACCATACTGTAACAGCTATTAAAGAGAGAAATTTTGGAAATATAATATTCCAAAAGGCAAAAGATAAAGATTTAAAACAAATAATAAGTTACTCTATAATGAACATAATTCTATGAGAAAAAAATAACTTTTTGATAGAATAGAGGACTTTTGAATATTCCTGATGAAAAGACTAGAGCTGAGAAGAAACTTGAAATACAAACTTAGGAGTTCAGTAAAACCTAGAAAAGTAAATATATTTAAACAGCTGAAAAAAGATATAAGGATGATGTGCTTAGACTCTAATAAGGGGAGAAGAGACAAGTTCCTGTTCATAAGGCTACTACCTTCAAGGATCACAGAAGGAGTATCATACAAACAAAGAAATTGGGTGCAATTTTGTTCAGTTTTGTTTTGTTCAGTTAGTTTAAGAACATAAAGTGAGTAGAGAAGGAGCTGTCCACTAAGAACCAAACTTCCAGGTGAGCAACATGGCTTGCTTTCTTTCCTTTCTTTCTTTTTTTTTTCTTCCTTTCTTCTCTTTTTTCTCTCTCCACAGAGGGGTATCACACCCTTATCTGCTGGTGCTCTGTCCAAAGGAAATGTACATTTTAATCTCTGAAAACTTTTTTATTTTGTTTTTTTCTCTTAAAGACCAGCCTTAACACCAAATCACTCCCTAGACCATGCCCCACTTGATTACTGTTTGGGCCCTGATTGACTCAGAATGAATTATTTCTGTTTTTGCCAGAAACCTTGAGGGTCTTCCCCTCCCAGATCCTTTTTTTTTTTTAAAGAGACCATGTCTGCCTCATTTTTTATTAAGCCTTAATCACTGAGGGGACACTGCTTCAGTCAAACTGAGACATGTTAAAGACCTTAACTTGAAAAGGTCAAGGTCCCCCACTACATCCTGGACCATCTCCAGTTGTCCTGATCCATATATGGCTGCTAGACCCAGATCGCTCTGGAGGAGAAAGTGAGGCTGGTGACTTTGCACAGCCCTGCCTCACTTAAATCCAATTCACTTGCATGTCATGACATCACTTCTCTAATGTCATGGTCCTCTTAAAGGAAAAAGGACAAACAGCAGCAAGCAGTAAGTTTAAGAAAGAATGTGCTAGGGGAAAAGAAAAGAAGGAGAAAGGTATTATTTTCATAATTGGGGTGGATGAGAAGAAGAGTACACAAGCATGGAGGGGGCTAAGGGGAGTGAGAATTTCATGTACCTGACCAACAATTAGTAATCAATAAATATTTATTTGGTGCCTATTGTGGCTAAAATTCTCAGTGCCACCAGAACCTAAATCCAATAGTGTATGTTGAGTTCACCTGCAAGGGCAGAGATTGCCTGAAAGAACAAAAGGACAAAACCATAGGTTTCAATTTAAGCAGGCAATGAATGGGGTATGGAACACCCTACGACTGGACAGGGCTATTGCTGGAGGCTAGTAATAGGAAAAGGTCTTCTTCAAGTTAGTTGTCTCTTGTAACCCCTGGCCCTAACAGAGAGGACTGTCCTTGATGTTTCACCAATAAGGAAGGTTGAAGACCAGTTGGGGGTTGCGGTACAAGCAGGGTGAGAGGCAAGATGGAGGAACTGCAGACAAAATGGAATTGCTTTAGCTTTCTCAGTTACCCACACTATTATGTGCCAGGAACTGGGCTAAGTCCTGGGGATACAGAAAGAGTCAAAAGACAATTCGTGCATCTAAGGAACTTACTATGTAATGAGGGAGAAAATATGCAAATAAATATATACAAAGTAAGCCGTATGCAGGATAAATAGCAAATAATTAACTAGGCACTAGAATGAAAAGGGGTTGGGGACAGCTTCCAGTAAAAGATGGGATTTTTGTTGGGATTTGAAGGAAGTCAAGGAGACTGGAAGGCAGAGTTGAGGAGGAAGAGCATTCCAAGCATAGGATCCAGCCAGAGAAAATGCACAGAGCCATCTTAACTGGACAAAGAAGTTAAATAAACACACACATAATGTAGAGATACATTAAAATTTTTGTGATGTGATAACCAAAAAGGCTAATGCAATTTGGGGGACATTGAGAAGGGTACAACTACCAGGAATAGCAATGTCACTGCTGTTGATGAGGGCTAGAGAGACAGGAGAATTCCAAGACTGGAATTCTCCACATGGGCTGTCTAGAGAAGAATTCCTGTACTCAAGCATTCTTGTGGTCAAGGTAAAGATGAATTACACTTTTGAGTGGGCAAGAGTTCTTAGGGAACCTGTGACCTTAGAGGGGTACAGGTAAAGTTTATACAGGATATTCTATTGCAAAACATGTGCCAAATATGCTAACTAGGTGATTCAGGGCAAGATTAGGGAGTGGTTAAGGAGTGGTTAGTTCTTAAAGAAACATACACTTTTGGTATCTACTGAGCAGCTATTTTATCCAGAATTCATCAGGAAATAGCCCAAGGTGGGGCTACATGGAGGTGTGCTTTTAGGCCTGAAACAGCACTAAGTCAATTAACGTCAGGGCTGACTAAGAAATACCAGGCTGCTCTCGTCAATGTCTTGTTAGACAAGAAATGTAAGGAAGTATACATATGTCTAAGTCTAGCATACATATGGTTGTTCAGTGAGTACTAAATGTTGCTATGACCCAGTGCACAGCCCATTCAGCTGGTACATGTTGGTTCAGACTAATAAGTTCTATAGGTGCAGTTGGCTACTATATCAAGAAAAGAGATAAAAGTTTTGCTAGGACAGGCTGTGTCCCTGGGCTGGGGAGAAACTGCCTAGGATAGTGTTTTGAGGCTAGGGAGAAATGTGATTTTTAGAGAGAAATGTGATTTTAGAATTGGGATCCAAGCACATGCACCCAAGCACCTCATCACTGCGACCTTGCCACCTTGTTTTACTGAGTCATTTTACACTTGATCTACTCTAATTTTTAGGGCTATACTATGTTCGCTTCTAGTTATAACAATTTAAGGACACTGATGAACTCAGAGTGTACAAAGGAGAGCAAACAGAATGGTTAAAGGTCTTTAAGCCACAATGTGAGAATCAGTAGAAAAAATTGAGTATATTTCACCTGGAGAAGGGAGGGCTCAGGGGAAACATGATCATTCAAATTCATGTATTTGAAGCTCTGTCAAATGGAACAGAGCTTAGACCAGTTCTGTTTGATTCTGTAGGGCAGAACCAGGAATAATGGATGAAAACTTCAAAAGGCCAATTTAGGTTTGGTAAAAAAAAATTTAGAAGGATCACTAGATGATGCAGTGGATAAAGTGCTAGGCCTGGAGTCAGAAAGACCTGAGTTCAAATTCAGCCTCAGACACCTACTAGTTGTGTGGCCCTGAGCAAATCACTTAACCCTGTTTGCGTCCATTTCCTCATCTGAAAAATGAGCTGGAAAAGGAAATGGCAAACCACTCCAGTATCTTTGCCAAGAAAATCCCAAATGGGGTCACCAAGAGTTGGACATGACTGAACAACTTCCTAATAATAAAGAGTCCTACAAAAGTGGAATGTGCTGCCCTGAGAGGTGATAGCTTCCCCCTCCTTAGAGGTCTTCAGGCAGAAATTGGATTATCTTTTATCAATTATTCTTTTATCATTATTCTTTTACCAGAACCAGAATCCAAACCCAATACCATAAATTTATAAATGTGTGAGTTGAACTACAAGACCATTGAGGTCCCTGCCACCTCTCAAATTCTGTGATTCTGTTTTAATATGGGACTGACACACGAAGAAGGATCAGATTTTAGGGCTTTGACATCTTATAAAACTGAGTGAATCCAAATTTCACAGAAGAAATTCCCTTAATAAAAGGATTTGTTCTGTAAAACTTGGACTTAGTCAAAAAGCCATACTTGAGGACCTAGCAGGTCACCTGTGGCTCCCCACCCCTGCTTCAACCCAGCAGTAGTTGTATTAGGTCTATTTTCCAAGATAATTAGGGAAAATGGAAAAGAACATACAACTTCTAAAATGTTTATAGCAGCAGTCTTTGTGGTGACAACGAATAGGAAATAGTGAGGATGCCTATCATCACTATTGGGGAATGGCTAAACAAATTGTGGTTCATGACTGAATATTACTCTGCTATAAAAAATTATCAACTCCGTGATTTCAGAAAAGCATGTAGAGACCTTCACGAAATAACAAAGAGCAAAATGAGCAGAAACCAGAGAACACTGTATACAGTAACAGCAGTGTTGTTTTAAGAACAACTTTGAACAACCAAGTCATTTGGACAATTATAAATAACCAAATTATCCTCAAAGATTCTACGAAAAAAGATGCTGTTTGAATCTAGAAAGGAATGTTGCTATTGTGAAGGAAATGATGAGCTGGTTGATTTAGAAAAACATGGAAAGACTTAGGCTTATAAAGGAAGATGCTATCCACTTTAGCAAATAATAGGAAGAAATAAGCATAGTGCAATCTCACACATGTGTATGAGTGTATATGTGTGTGTTTATAGATATCTATGTATATATGTATGTGTGTATGCATAAATATGCATATATATGTGTATATATGTGTGTGTGTGTGTGTGTGTATATATATATCCATGCTTAATTGTAGCCTTCTTTAGGATGAGATGAGAAAGGGAGGAGAAAAAAATAAAATAAAAAGTGCACAGCAGAAAACAAAAACAAGGAAGCAAAAAAAAGCTGGTTAGCTTTGAAAACAACGTGCATTACTTATTACATAGGTATCCTTGAAATGGAAATTTATTGTTTTATATTGAATCCTCTCTTGTACTCTGCTGTGCACATGACAATTTTTTTTTTCTCATTTTGTATGTAAGTGTAAAAGAAAATTAAAAAAAAAAATGAAACAAAATCCATTTCCAGTCAGGTGACCTCAAGTGAGTTGCGTGCATCTCCAAATTACCTTACATTGAACAAATTTAAGTGGATTTACTTCCTAAGCATAAACTGACCTATCAAAGACAAAAGCTCTAACTAACAAACAGTATCCAAATTACAAGAGAATCTCTTTTGCTATGTTGGTGTTATTAAGTTCCACAATACAGACATATATTTCATTTTATATTAATAATACTAGGAAATAAATATTACAGCTTTGCCAGTTTGAATTCATACTTGTTATTCCTAGGTAATTTGAAGTACACTTATCTATTATAAACCAATGCTGTTAGAATTTCTCACTCTAAGGTTCTAGATGGAGGATTAGTTTTTGGCTCAGTCAAAAAGCTCTAAGGACTTAGATTTGGTGCTAACAAGATGTGTGTCTGTATTCCTCAGGCAGAAATCTTTGAAAGTTTCTTTACAAACCATCCTGAAAAGGGAGAGGAGCATATCTACCAGATGCTTATCTCACTTCACTTGTAGGGGACCAAGAAGTCAAAGCTGCAGAAAATTCTTATGGCAGTGTGCTGCAATGGGTAAGGACTGAATCTTTTCCTTTTGTAATTTCTAATTCTCAACTAAAATTAAATCGATGAACTTTAATCTGAGCATGGGGCTAGATCTTGAAATCTTAAAATATTGACATCCTGCTCAGTTGTTCATCTGCCACAAAAGGCCATCACTCAGCACTATTTTCCAAGCTTAATTACTTCAAACTGTTAGCAGGGTTGGTAAGATTTTATTATTCCACTTTTTACAGAAAAAGTGTTCTTGCTAATACCAACTTCACACACAAAAAAACCCTACCACATTATTACTATCTTCTATATTTCTTTTTTAAAACATTCTTGTTGGGGGTGTAAGCTCAGTTCCATGTGGACAGTCTCGGGCAGGTAAAAGTGAGGACTTCTAAACCTTAGAGTTCTCATGAGACCCCCAGGGAACAGCTGGGAATTGAGGTGTGAGACCCGGGCTATCTCATGCATTTCCGCCTCTTCCCTGTGGGAAACTTGCTGGGGAAGAGCATCCCCGCCCTCGAAATTAATCCATGGTCTGAGCACACCTATTGTTGTCTAACAGGCACGGTATTCAGGTGCAAACTATGCGGCTGGAGAGCTTAAGTAGGGTCAGGAAAGCCTGAAGGCGCTCTTAGCGCTTAGGGGCCCTTAGAAGACAGAAGGCCCCTCTTCCCTCTCCCCTCTTCCTTCTTCCCTCTCCCCTCTCCCTCTTCCGCTTCCATTCTCTTACTGTAAGATCTTTGCCTCCTTGGGAGATTCCTCTCTCCTCAGGAAGAATTCCCCCTGCACATGTAACCAAGACCCTGAATAAAGCCTAACCCTTGTTCTACTCTGGAAAGTCTCTTCTCTCATACATTTATCCAGTTTGGCCAGCCAAAGACCTGTGATAGGTAAGGTAAGACTCGGGTAGCCCTTAGGCCTCTTGGCCTGACACATTCTTATATCAGCCTTTTAACAGTTAAATCTATAACCAAAAGAATCAAAGAAGAGTTCATTTGTTTAAACCATACTTCTAATCCCATTAATGTTAGGCACTAATTTCATACAGTTAATGAATTGGTAAGCTGAGGTAGCTTGTTCTTAAAGCCAATAGTATGGTAAATTCTAGGAGAGACACATTTCACCTAAAATGAGACCAGAATATATTCAATTACACCTGGACCTATTTTCTAAATGATGCCATACAGAATCTCAGTTTATAATGCCAATTATTTAGTGTTACATTTTACACAAGGGCTATTTATTCGAAGTATTACGGGGTTCACTATTTCCAGATAATCTATTGCCAAAGATTTTTAAAGTGGCAGTAGTCCACCCCAATTATCACACTTAAGAACACATAATTTTGTTCAGAATTGGGTACTACAATCTTAAAAAGAACTCATTGCTAATCAGTTTTCTCTTACTCTGTAATTTTCCCTATTAGCTTTCAAATCAAGCTGCAGTATTTATTATTAGTACTATAGCTGAGAACCTTTCCACTTAAAGTCAAACTTCCTCAATATGCTTAAACTTTCTTCTTTTTTGGGAGGGCAAAGCAATCGGGGTTAAGGGACTTACCCAAGGTCACACTAAGTGTCAAATGTCTGAGGTCCCATTTGAACTCAGGTCCTCCTGACTCCAGGGCTGGCACTCTATTTACTGCGCCACCTACCTGCCCCCCATCTCATTTTTATATATCTCTCTTATGGTTTGAAAAAATCAAACTTTCTTTGTTACCTTCTGTACTCTTCCCTCACACCTTTCTTATTTCTCTTTCCAGATCTCTAAAACCCATTACTCAGACTACACAACGTTTATTTACCTGCTCAAATGGTACATTTCAACTATATTCCAGACTGTATTCATTCTACAGAATATTTCCTTCATATTATGAAGGAAATTTAGCATATATTGTTGTTAAACCTAATGATTTCCTACAATCTTGCTTTCCCAAGCTGTATAGCTAATTCCAACCAAGGTGATTTTCTTCTTCCATTTGTCTATCATAATTATACTTTGTTGCTTGACTAGTTGCAATTCAGGTCTCTCTAGGAGATCAAAGAGCTCCGAATCTCTCTCATTCTCTCAAAAGGAGATAGAAACCCACACTGCCTATTCCTATATGAAGAATTTAAAATCCATTAAGATGTTTTTCATAATTACAGAAAACTTTTAGGAGGCCTACACTGGCTTATGATCCTGTTGAAGAGCAAGAGTGGGTTTCTGGGTTCTCCCAAGCCCTGTTAACAGCTTACAGAAGGCTTGACTGTCCAGTTAACAATCAAGATCTGTTATGTTGACTACAAAGAACAACTCAAGGCAGTTTTCCAAATTAAATCATACTTATACTCTTCTCTTTTCTGTCTACTTACTCTTCACTTTTGAAGATCTTAAGAGAGTTAATACTTCACAATTCATGAGTCAAAAGAATTGCATTTTTCAATTCTTACAACATTTCTTATACAAACAGCTTTTCACAAAATACAATTCAAACAAAATTCCTGAAATTCTAAATTGATTGCATTTAAGGCCACTATAGATAAACTTTGATCAAAGTGTGCCTTAAAGGACAAAAAGCAAAAATTATTTTGCAGTTTTAAACACACTGCCCTGATGCCAGATATTGTGTGGGCAATGAATTTAGATTGGACATAATCTACAAATTTTAATTTGGGGGTCCACATAACCCTGGATTGGCAGACTTTTAGTATCCAAGATCATTTTCCAATTCAAGTTTTACATTTAAAAGCAAGAAGAGAGCTTATCCTCTAACTGATGCTTTTTTTTAGTTAAAACAAAATTTCTTTCCACACTCACCTTTAGCTAGCAAGTTAACATTAATATTTCTACTGGACACTTTATCTTTCAATTGAAAGAGTAGTTATTCAACTTCTAAAGTTGGTGGAAAGAGAAGGTGAAGGGAATACCTGAACAAAGACTGGGGTTGAGGTCATGGGGCCAAACTTTTTCCCATTCCTGCCCCTCCTTTCCTTTCTCCTGTCTTTCCTTTCCTTCATAGGAAATGTATAAAGCAAAATATTTGATGTGTTCAACAGGCATGCAATACCAACTATGTTTTGTATCCAACACAGAAATATTTTTAACAAATATTTTTTAACAAATTTAACAAATGGGTTTTAACAAATGAGCATCTTGTGGGCTCTAGCCTCACATATAGCTTAGTGCTTTTGCCTAGTGTATTGTACAAATTATTAGTATTCTTGCCCTTTTCTTGAACTGCCTCCTGAAATGTCATCAAACCTAGGGTCATCATTTCTCCAGGTGGAGAGATTTGAAGAAGAGAAAGGTTTGTATCATCCAATAAAGGTCACATTACCCTGGCTAGACAAAGGGGAGAAATTTTTAGATGATCTAATTGCCTTTCTATTTTTTTTTGTTTTCTCTGGCTCATTCAAAGAAATCCTTTTGGCTATTCTGGTTTTGCTATCCTTAGTTTCTATTATGTGTAAAAATTCTTAAGCCAATGTAGGCTTAAATCTTTCAGTTTAATTTCTAACTCAGTCTCTTGGGTGACTGAAATTCACTTTCAAGGGGCCAGGCTTAGCACAGGTGGGAGGCTATACATTAATCTCAGTTGAGACATGGGTAGTCTGCCCTCAAAGAATTAAAGACAAATGATATATAATACACTAATGGGAGGACAGAACAGGGAAGCTACATCTTCCTTCCTTCCTAGCTGTAAAATAATAAATCTATTATAAAAAATGAGGAGTCTCATATAATTCATAGTAAAATTTCCAAGTTCAAAACACACTAATTCAAAAGTTATTCCTAACTAGACACTGTCTTGAGCCTCCTCCTTGAACAGATTAGGGGGGGAAAGATCTGGCAATATTTTAAAAATTAAAGCAAGTTAGTCTAATTTTATTATGTAGAGGTTATGCAATTTGCCCTATACATCTAGTAGGGGCAGCTAGATGCCTAAGTGGATAGAGTGCCAGTCCTAGAGTCAGGAAGACCTGAGTTCAAATTTGGCCTCAGACACTTTGTAGTGTTTTCAGAAAAAAAGCTAGTTTGGGGGGGCGGAGCCAAGATGGCAGAGTAGAAACACGCACATACACATAGCTCCGAACCCACAACACATAGAACGACTACAAGGAAGTAACCCACGGCAAATTCTGCACCCAGAGGCCATGGAACATTGGAGTGAGGGAGATTTCTGTTCCGGAGGGAGCTGCAAGCCTCTCGCGGGGGGTCCTTCGTGCTGCGGACTGGGCGCCAGGGCTGGGAGCTGAGTGCAGCCCTGCCGCGGCCACGGCACCGAGGGGAGAAGATCCGGGTGGGCTTCAGGGACGGGATCACCAGCGGCCGCACAAGTACCTCCACCCACAGGTGACGGGGGTCGGTGAGAGAGTCTCTTTGGCGGGTCGAGAGGGGAGTGGGGTGCCCCCATAATTCAGGCCCCCCGGGAGGTAGAATCTGAGAGGCGGTGGCAGACAGGGGCTCCCCAAGCTGGCAGGAGCCTGAATCCATTGTGGAAGGTCTGTGCATAAACCCCCTGAGGGAACTGAGCCTGAGAGGCGGCCCTGCCCCGACCTCAGCACCTGAACACAATCTCATACTGAATAGCAGCCCTGCCCCCACCAAAAGCCCTAAGGCTGGAAGCAGCATTTGAATCTCAGACCCCAAACGCTGGCTGGGAGGATCAGGAGGCGAGGTGGGTGTGAGGAGAATATTCAGAAGTCAAGTCACTGGCTGGGAAAATGCCCAGAAAAGGGAAAAGAAATAAGACAATAGAAGGTTACTTTCTTGGAGAACAGACATTTCCTCCCTTCCTTTCTGATGAGGAAGAACAATGCTTACCATCAGGCAAAGACACAGAAATCAAGGCTTCTGTGTCCCAGCCCACCCAATGGGCTCAGGCCATGGAAGAGCTCAAAAAGAATTTTGAAAATCAAGTTAGAGAGGTGGAGGAAAAACTGGGAAGAGAAATGAGAGAGATGAAAGAAAAGCATGAAAAGCAGATCAGCTCCCTGCTAAAGGAGACCCAAAAAAATGTTGAAGAAATTAACACCTTGAAAACTAGCCTAACTCAATTGGCAAAAGAGGTTCAAAAAGCCAATGAGGAGAAGAATGCTTTCAGAAGCAGAATTAGCCAAATGGAAAAGGAAATTCAAAAGCTCACTGAAGAAAATAGTTCTTTCAAGATTAAAATGGCACAGATGGAGGCTAATGACTTTATGAGAAAGCATGATATCACAGAACAAAGAAAGAAGAATGGAAAAATGGAAAATAATGTGAAATATCTCATTGGAAAAACAACAGACCTGGAAAATAGATCCAGGAGAGACAATTTAAAAATTGTGGGACTACCTGAAAGCCATGACCACGAGAAGAGCCTAGACATCATCTTCCATGAAATTATCAAGGAAAACTGCCCTGAGATTCTAGAACCAGAGGGCAAAATATATATTCAAGGAATCCACAGAACACCGCCTGAAAGAGATCCAAAAAGAGAAACTCCTAGGAACATTGTGGCCAAATTCCAGAGTTCCCAGGTCAAGGAGAAAATATTGCAAGCAGCTAGAAAGAAACAATTCAAGTATTGTGGAAATACAATCAGGATAACACAAGATCTAGCAGCCTCTACATTAAGGGATCGAAGGGTGTGGAATATCATATTCCAGAAGTCAAAGGAACTAGGACTAAAACCAAGAATCACCTACCCAGCAAAACTGAGTATAATACTTCAGGGGAAAAATTGGTCTTTCAATGAAATAGAGGATTTTCAAATTTTCTTGATGAAAAGACCAGAGCTGAAAAGAAAATTTGACTTTCAAACACAAGAATGAAGAGAACCATGAAAAGGTGAACAGCAAAGAGAAGTCATAAGGGACTTACTAAAGCTGAACTGTTTACATTCCTACATGGAAAGACAATATTTGTAACTCTTGAAACATTTCAGTATCTGGGTACTGGGTGCGATTACACACACACACATGCACACACACACACATACATAGAGACGGAGTGCACAGAGTGAATTGAAGAGGATGGGATCATATCTTAAAAAAAAATGAAATCAAGCAGTGAGAGAGAAATATATTGGGAGGAGAAAGGGAGAAATTGAATGGGGCAAATTATCTCTCATACAAGAGGCAAGCAAAAGACTCATTAGTGGAGGGATAAAGAGGGGAGGTGAGAGAAAAACATGAAGTCTACTCTCATCACATTCCACTAAAGGAAAGAATAAAATGCACACTCATTTTGGTAGGAATACCTATCTCATAATACAGGAAAGTGGGGGATAAGGGGACAAGCAGGGTGGGGGGGGATGATAGAAGGGAGGGCATGGGGAGGAGAGTGCAATTCGAGGTTGACACTCATGGGGAGGGATAGGATCAAAAGAGAATAGAAGTAATGGGGGACAGGATAGGATGGAGGGAAATATAGTTAGTCCTATACAACACAACTATTATGGAAGTCATTTGCAAAACTACACAGATTTGGCTTATATTGAAGTGCTTGCTTTCCAAAGGGAAGGGGTGGAGAGGGAGAGAGGTAAAGAAGGTGGAACTCAAAGTGTTAGGATCAACTGTCGAGTAATGTTCTTGCCACTAGGAAATAAGAAATACAAGTAAAGGGGTATAGAAAGCTATCTGGCCCTACAGGACAAAAGAGAAGACGGAGACAAGGGCAGAGAGGGATGATAGAAGAGAGAGCAGATTGGTCATAGGGGTAATTAGAATGCTTGGTGTTTGGGGGGGAGGGGATAAAAGGGGAGAAAATTTGTAACCCAAAATTTTGTGAAAATGAATGTTAAAAGTTAAATAAATAAATTTAATAATAAAAAAAAATAAATCAACAAATAATAAGCAAAAAAAAAAAAAAGCTAGTTTGTCTTTAAACACAAATACCACACATACACACACACACACACACACACACACGGCAAAAAAAAGGACACAGAGGTGCTTACTGGCCGTAACAGTCTAAATCTGTGGTAACAGGACAGACACCTCTATCCTGGTAGGTTCTCTGCTGAAGCAAAGATTTGAAAAGCATATAACAAAAAACATAGAGCTGATAACAGATAGTATTCTACTTTCCATTTGGGTTACTAGCTATCTACAGTCACAGTCATATTAATACAAACACTACACAAAGATAGACAAAAAACTGTGGCCTTCTTAAAAATAATCTATTATGTACACAAAAAAGTCCTTTGTTAGGTCAAATTCTAGAACCCATGTACGCATTCAGCTAATATAGAAATTCTTTGAGGACCTTCCTCAGGTCCTTCACATCTCCTAAGAGACTCTATTTTCATTTTATTTTTTTTCTTTTGAGATTCCAGTTGGCATAATCCTTTCTGGAGGAGAAACACTTTAGATTTGGCCCCTTTCTTTTCAATTTTAAGTTTTTCAGTGTTTTTTTGAGGAAATGCAGGTCTAGATTCTGCTTCTTTCTTAAGGGCTTTTAACATAAAAGCAGTCCCATTAAGGATGTTGGATTTTGAACCCTGCCTTATAAAGGAACATCTTTAAATGGTTAATTTCATTTTTACCAGAGCACTCTTATCATGGTCAGCAGTTTTTGAGGACCAGATCCTAGAACTTGCTAGTGTCCAAACCATACTCCAAAGCCATCTAACTGGCTGCAGATAAAATGAAGCCTAAATTCGTTGCTCATGGGTCTTCACCAGTAATTTTGATGAATGAGGAAACACAATCAAAAATGATGGGACACTGGATTCAAACACCACTATAGTGGGAGGGGCCTTGGACACTGGGCATAAGAAGTATATACTGGTACTGATGGGGTGATGGGACCTGGACCCTGAATTTTCCCATACATTTCAACAACCCAGTCACTGAACTTTCCCACACAATTCAGTCCCTGGCCTCTCACCAACAGGCTTCTGGTCTATCACAGCCTACCTAGATACTCAATAGTTTTTTTAATAGTTCTTTCACTATGGCTCTGTAGTAGTAAGCATACACAAAAGGGTCTGCTGTACAGGTTCTTAGATCTGCTTTTCAAAAGGAAAGCAACTTTTGAGGGGTCAACAATCTACTTTAATTACATTCACCAATAGAAAAAATACCAGCAGAGAAATAAAGACTAACAGACAGGACTTCGAACTGTCTGACCGTAAACAATGCATATCAACAGACAGATTCAACTCTCTGACCAATACATACATAGTTATCAGAGAGAGAAGCACCAACATCTGGGTTTTCAAAGCTGCGAGGCTTCTTAACTGGCCAACCAGAGTCTCATCTGGCACATGAACCTTCTTCCAAAGAGTAAGCCCCCAAATAAAACCTCACTTCAGAGTATATATACACTTCTTCAGAGCCAGAGGGCATCATGACCCTCCTGAGCCAGTGCCTCATTGAAATGAACAAAAGCTTCCCATAATGGACTTCAGGTGAGGCCTATTAATGGGTGGGGAAGATCTTTAGCTCCAGTTAACATAACAGACTCTCCAACCAACCATGCCAACAGAGAAATAATGACATGACTTGCACTTGATTTTGTTTGGAGTGAGGGAGGGCTGAAAGTGAGAAGTGCACGGGTCGAGGAATTGAACCCTGGTCTCAAGAATGGGAATCTTGCATGATAACAATACACCAGCAGTGTTGTATAACTTGCTATAAATGTTAATGAAAGAAGCAAAGACATTTGGTAACTGTGGCTAGCCAAAGCCAGTTCTATTTACAAAGCTAATGATCCCTAGGGTGAGGCTCAGTCCAACCTAGTTGAGAGTAGTTAAACAGTTGAGGAATGCAACAACATCCCCAGGTTTGTTGAGAGGGAGGAGCTTCATTACTGTAGATATGGCCTTTTGACGGAGAAGGGAATATTACATTTGATATTAACAATATTCTTGTCAAATGCAAGGTACAAAGGTGATTTGACTGATTAGAGGAAAAAATAGATTTGCAGTTTGCAGTTATAAAATTTTAAAAAGTACCTATTATTAACTCTTTTCTTGACTATGAAAAGAGAGAAACTAGTTTAAATCAGAGAGCAACTTAAAAGCAGGCAAAATAATTTTGAAGAATGTTTTGTGCTACCACTGTATTTTCTTCTATAAATGATAGGCAAGCTAGAAGCGAAGGCACCAGAAGGCATTGGAATGGGCCATGGGTTTGTAAGCTTTGAAGAACCCCAGAAGTAACAGCATTGCAATTGTTGGTAATTCATGATAAAACTTGTGCTAAACTAATAAAGGAAAAATTCAGTGGAGTAAAGATTAGTTCTATAGATAGTTTGTGAAATAATTAGGAAATAAAGACCAGGGAAACTAAGCATATGGAAGACAGTAAGAGAAATATCATATTAGAATATGAAAGAAGCAAGCAAGACAGATACAGCAACTGGAGTTAAGTGACTTGCCCAGAGTCACGCAGCTAGTAAGTGTCTGAGGTTAGATTTGAACTCAGGTCCTCCTGACTCTAGGGTTGGTATTTTATCCATTGTGCCACCTCACTGCCCTGGGTATAATTTTGAAAGGTTTTTATATCAGAAAGAAAGAGAAAAAGTTTAAGCAAGTGGCGATAAGAGGAAATGGGTAGAAAATTATGGAAGTAGTAGTTTGTTTACACTGACAGCATGAATAGAGGGTTTGAAAGTAAAGGTTTTAGAGTTTGGTTTTTTTGGTTGTTTTTTTTTTTTTATTGAAAGAGAGGTTTGAGGAAGGGTTTTGATCTCATTCAGATAAGAAGGGTATGAGAAACTTTATTTAGTTATTCTTTATGAAATATAGAAATATATTTGCAGCATTGAAATATTTGGGGATAGCCTACCAAAAGTCTGCAAATTTGAGTTGTTATATAGAGAATTTGCATTCTTAATTTCATTACTACAAAGCGTAGGTTATGTTTGCATAGAAATAAACAACCATTGGAAAAACTGGGGTTCTTAATATTACCATTTGAGATTATAAACTCAAACTTCATTTGATTGAATTTTTTTCCTGAAATTAAATTATAATGTCTTATTATTTTGTTATCTTATTTACAGTGAGATTTCTAATTAGGATAATTATGGTAAACCAGAATTTAATGCAAAATACATTTGCTATTTAGCATGTAGACACTATGCTGGAAGATGCATGGATCAGCAAACTCTGAGTTGAAATTCAGACTCAGAAATTTATTAGATGTGTGACTTTAGACAAGCTACTTCACCTCTGCCTACCTTAGTTTCCTAATCTGTAAGGGGGATAAATAATAGCACCTACCTCCTAGGATTGTTATAAGGATCACATGATTGTAAAGTGCATAGCACAGTGCCTGGTACATGGCAAGTATTCTATAAGTATTAGTAAATGTAAGTATCATCTTGAATGCAATCAGTATAGAATGCCAAAAGTGATCAAATAAATTATTTTCTGTGTTGGTTGGTTGGTTGTTGTTCTTCATTCTGGAAGAGAACCAAAGTGACATCACTATGCTAGAGCCAAGTTTCAATGTGTCCCAATATGTCTGATCAGACCAATACAAGCTCAGAATGCTCTACCACAGGCCTGGCACAAATAGTTGCTGTGAACATTTGGGGTGGATTCGCGAAATTTATGCATCCTGTGTTTCCTTTGAGCTGTTTCAATTCTGCTTTGATCTTTTCTGATGTGGGTATGCCATGCTGAGTGGTGCTGTACCAGTGTCTCCTATGTCAATCAATTCCAAAGTTTGTAAGAGAGACCCTGAGAGTGTCTTTGTATCGCTTCTTCTGACCACCATGTGAGTGCTTACCTTGTGTGAGTTCTCCAAAAAATAGTCTTTTTGGCGAGCATATGTTTTGCATTTAAACAGCATGGTTAGCCCATCAGCATTGTGCTCTCTGAAGCAGAGTTTGAATACTTGGCAGTTTAGTTCCAGAAATTACCTCAGTGTCTGGTATCCTGACAGGTAATCTTCAGAATCTTCCTAAGACAATTCAAATGAAAGCAGTTCAGTTTCCTGGCATGGCGCTGGTGTAGTGTCCAGGTTTCATAGGCATACAACAATGAGGTCTGCACAATGGCTCTGTAGACCTTCAGTTTGGTAATCTAATACCTCTTTTCTCCCCTCTTTTCCTTTGGAGCCTCCCAAACAATGAGCTAGCTCTAGCAATGCTAGAGGAGGATTAGACTTCCAGGCTTGGCAGAGAGTCCTAGGGAGGAATGGAGTTGGAAACAGCAATAACAATGGCCACTTACTACTGAAGACTTGTGCAACTCATGACCTTCTCATCACCAACATAGTTTTCCATTTACCTAAACACAATAAAACATAAAAAAAAAAATAAAACTCATCACCAACACTGTCTCTCATTTGCCTAACCACAATAAACACAAAAGATGCATCCTCACAGCAAACAATGATATTTAATAGACTATGTGAGTATAAAGAGAAGAGACAGACAGGATGTGAGAGTAGTGAAGGCAATGTGTGGTGCAGAGCGCTGGACTGATCATAGACTTATTCTATCCAAGCTAAATATTCATATTCAACAAAAGAGACACCCCCAAGGTCAAAGGACTACCAGAATAATTAACATCAAGAGATTAAAGGTCTTCTTTGAGTAGGAACAATTTGTTGCCAACTTGGAGGGGAGGTTGAGCCAACATACAGTTGGCAACAGTAGAGCAGAAAAGGAGCGGGTAACTTTTAGAGATTTGGTGTACAGAACTGCATTTGCTCATCTAGGTCAGAACACTTGCAAACACCAAAACTGGTTTGATGAAAATGATGGAGAAATTCAGAAACTGTTAAATGAAAAATGAGAACTCCACAGGGTTTACCAGCAGAATGGTTCATCCACCTCTAAGAAGGCAACATTTAATTCCATCAAAAGCAAAGTACAAGCAAATCTTACAGCAATGGAGGATTCTTGGCTCAGTAAGAAGACAGAAGAAATTTGGTTTTTATTTTCTATTTAAGTTGTTCTAGAAATGCATTCAAATAAATTGATATAACCTTACTGGTAATAAGTTTGTTTCATGTTTTAAATGCATGATATTATGTGTGATTTATTGTGTTTCTAAAATTTTTTGTATATTGTGAAATCTAGGAAATCATTGCATCTAAAATGCTATTAGAAAAAGAACTCCTTTTCTGTTCTGGTTGCTGTTAAGTTTTGGATTTGATTATTAAAATAATATAGTAGACCCTTGTGAAATCTCTAGCTGCCTTTTTAAATTAATTTATTAATCTGTATTTGGAGTCAACTCCACAGCCTATGTAGCTAGCTAAATGAGTTCTTAGGCTTGCCATCCCTAGCTCATAGTTACATTTTCATATATTAGATAAGTACCTTATTTCTTCAAGATGATATGAGGAATATATATGTATATGTGTCCACGTGTTTATATGTATATATGTGTGTATGTATAGAGATACATATATATGTTATATATATATACATATATATGTATGTACGAGGTGTGTGTGTGTGTGTGTGTGTGTGTGTGTATTCTCCAAAAGGAGGGATAAAGCAAAGATGTACAAGGATTTCTTTTTAATTTCATAGAGTAGTAAACTTTGAGAAAGCAACAAAATTAGACCACTAGAAATCTAAGAATTAGGATATATATTCAATTCTGTTGGCTTCCTAATGTGTCTAATGGGAAATACATGCTTAATTATGTTTTGTTAATATGTTCTCAAAATTAGATTACAATTTTTGATATAAAATTGTATTAATAATTGTAAAGAATTTCCAATCATGTTCTTTTTTTCTCTTTATTTTGAAGAACCTGTCTGATAATATTTAAGAGACAGAAGGACTCATTTTACAAGTCGGGCCCTCATGGATTTTTTTAAGATTCCTTCTTCAGCCTATGGATGATATTGTCCACATCAGGTACAGAGTTTGGGTAAAAATAGAAAGAACAAGTGATACGTAAAAACTGAAATTCCCTGAAGTTTCAAATGAATTAAAGGTTCTTAATTTGCGGTTCTTCTTATAGCTCTGTTGTTGCTAATAGCAATAATTATAATAACAATCCATATAGTTTGAGTTACTTCTCTCCACATGAACTTATTATTGGAAAGTCAATCTGATTAGATTTTGTCAAGGTTTATAGAATTATGCAAAGTCTTATCACTAGCAGAATTTAGCAGAATTACCTAGAAATCTCTGTAGGTCACTTGGAACCAAAAAAGCATTTCTGCTGGAAGAATCTCCCTTCAGAGCTGCCCTGAGGATAAGGCCTATTTCAAAAATATCCAAGGGATATTCCAGAGAACAGATGACTACATGAGACACCTGAGACTCATGATGAAATGTGCTGATTGAATGAACACTGGGAGTGGGTTACCAGGTTACAAGGATACTTGATATTACTTAATATTGATGATCAGTATTGTAATATTTGGCTTTTTGTTTCATGGTGTTTATATTTACTGAGTTTTTTTAAGTGACCTTGGTGATATGTAAATCTCCCCTCTCAAATTAGTACATGATGAACCATCTAAGTGGTTTCATCCACACCCTGACTTAGTTTACCTATAGAGTCTATTTAACATGGCTTATCACCTTAAAGGATGTATGAGGTTGTGAATCTGTTTATCTAAGTTTGTTCAACCTTTATGACATTAAAGGAAACCTGGGATTATGATTCTGTAATACTCACAGCCCATAGTGTTTGTGTAGAGGTCTTTGTAAAATCTCTAGCTGCCTTGTTTTATCAAGAGTCTAACTCCTCATGAGAGGAAATTGTGATAATGGAGGGTGAGGTGGAGGGAATGGGCTCTCTACCACTTAAACATTCACAGAATGACTATATTGAATTACCAAAGTATATTGGGTTACAGATATATTTTGGAGTGCAAAACTTTCATTGGCTAAGCAGGGGTGGGGAACCTGAGACCTCAAGGCACATGTAACCCTTGGGTATGGCCATTCAACTGAGTCCAAGTTTTATAGAACAATTTTTTTTTATTTTTTCTTAAGGGGATTTGTTTGATTATTTTTTTATTAAGGGGATTTGTTCTGTGAAGTTTGGATTCAGTCAAAAGGCCACAGTTGAGGACCTAGAGCGCCACATGTGGCCTCAAGGCCAAAGGTTCCCCATCCCTGGGTTAAAGTATCTGCTTGTGGGTTTTTTCTTATATGTCTTCATGGGGATCATGTGCTATTCATATTTACAGTGCCTTCCTTGGTGAAAAGAATTAATCTCCAAACCAACTCCCACATTTACAGGCAAAAGATATTGGGAGGACCAGTATAAGTCTAATTGCAGTGCTGTATGGTTTGCACCAAAGTATTGCATAGAATTTAACCACTACCAAGTGAACCATCCCCCTTTCTTCACCTGGGTAAGAAGGGAGCAAGGTCCAGCCCCAGGCCTGGCCCCAGGGTGGTGGCAGCCACAGGTGCAACAACGTCCATTTTTGGAGCCTTCTGCCTAAAGAATTGAGAGACTGGGGGAAATTGAGAGACTTATTTGAGTTTCAGACCTGAGTGGCATCCCTGGGGTGAGGAGGAGTGCTGGCTTGGTAGAACTGGAGGCGGTTGTGCAAAGGAAATCCTACTCACAGATTCAGGACAGAAAAGACTGTTTGCAGTTGCTCACAGACCAGAGTAAACTCCTTTCCCTTGACTGTGCCACCTTGGAGAGACTGAGAACTTACAGGTCCCTAGAGTAAACCTTCCAATTGACAAAGGGCTCAAAAGTTAAATAACTGACTGGGAAAATGCCCCCAAAAAGGAAAAAAAGTAAGACTATAGAAGGTTACTTTCTTGGCAAAAAGGTATTTTCTTCCATCCTTTTGGATGAGAAAGAATAAAGCATACCATCAGAGGAAGACATCAAAGTCAAGGCTTCTACATCCAAAACCTCCAAAATAAATATGCAATGGTCTCAGGCCATGGAAGAGCTCAAAAAGGATTTTGAAAATCAAGGAAGAGAGGTGAAGGAAAAACTGGGAAAAGAAATGAGAGTGATGCAAGAAAATCATGGAAAGCGAGTCAACAGCTTGCTAAGGGACACCCAAAAAAATGCTAAAGAAAATAATAACTTTAAAAATAGACTAACCCAAATGTCAAGAGAGGTCCAAAAAGCCAATGAGGAGAAGAATGCTTTAAAAAGCAGAATTAGCCACATGGAAAAGGAGGTTCCACAGCTCACTGAAGAAAATAGTTCTTTAAAAATTGGAATGGAGCAGATGGAAGCTAATGACTTTATGAGGAACCAAGAAATTGCAAAACAAAACAAAAAGAATGAAAACAGAGAAGACAATGTGAAATATCTCATTGGAAAAACAATTGACGTGGACAGTAGGTCTAGGAGAGACAATTCAAAAATTGTGGAACTACTTGAAATCCATAATCAAAAAAAGAGCCTAGACATCATCTTTCATGAAATTATCAAGGAAAACTGCCCCGATATTCTAGAACTAGTGGGTAAAATAAATATTGAAAGAATCTGCCAATCACCTCCTGAAAGAGACCCAAAAAGAAAAACTCCTAGGTATATACAATACTGTAGCCAAATTCCAGAGTTCCCAGATCAAGGAGAAAATATTGCAAGCAGTCAAAAAGAAACAATTCAAGTATTGTGGAAATACAATCAGGAAAACACAAGATCTAGCAGCTTCTACATTAAGGGATCAAAGGGCGTGGAATATCATATTCCAGAAGTCAAAGGAACTAGGACCCAAACCAAGAATCACCTACCCAGCAAAACTAAGTATAATATTTCAGGGGGGGAAATGGTCTTTCAATGAAATAGAGGACACTCAAGCATTCTTGATGAAAAGACCAGAGCTGAATAGAAAATTTGACTTTCAAACACAAGAATCAAGAGAAGCATGAAAAAGTAAGCAGGAAAGAGAAATCATAAGGTACTTACTAAAGTTGGACCTTTATGTTCCTACATGGAAAGATAATATTTGTAATTCTTGAGGTTTTTCTCAGTATTTGGCTAGTTGGAGGGATTATATACATATAGGCAGAAGACAAAGGGTGAGTTGAATACGAAGGAATGATATCTAAAAAAAATGCAATTAAGGGGTGAGAAAAGAATATATTGGGAAGAGGAAGGGAGAAATGGAATGGGGCAAATTATCTCATAAAAGAGGGAAGAAAAAGCTTTTTCAATGGAGGGGGGAAAAGAGGAGGTAAGAGGGAAAAAATGAAGCTTACTCTCATCACATTTGGCTTAAGGAGGGAATAACATGCACACTCAATTTGGCATGAAAATATATCACACTACAGGAAAGTAGGGGAGAAGGGGATAAGTAGAATGTGAAGGGTAATGATAGAAGGGAGGGCAAAAGGGAGGAGGGAGTAATTAGAAGTAAACATTTTGGGGAAGGTACAAGGTTAAAAGAGAGAATAGAATAAATGGAGGGCAGGATAGGATGGAGGGAAACATAGTTAGTCTTTCATACCATGACTATTATGGAAGTCTTTTGCATAGCTACACGTGAATAGCCTATATTGAATTGCTTGCCTTCTCTGTTGAGATAGGTGGGGAGGGAGGAAGGGAGAGAAGTTGGAACTGAAAGTTTTAGGAACAAATGTTGAGAATTGTTTTTACATGCAACTGGGAAATAAGAAATACAGGTAATGGGGTATAGAAATCTATCTTGCCCTACAAGAAAAGAGAGAAGATGGGGATAAGGGAAGGGAGGGGTATGATAGAAGGGAGGGCAGATTGGGGGAAGGGGTAATCAGAATGCATGATGCCTTGGGGTGGGGGAAGGGGAGAGATGGGGAGAAAATTTGGAACTCAAAGTCTTGTGGAAATGAATGTTTAAAACTAAAAGTAAATAAATTTTAAAAAAATAAAATAAAATAACCCTGTGAGGAAAGTAAAGGATACTTAGGAACTTATAGTGGACTACAAGGAGCTGAACAATTCATCATGCTTATCTCTACAGCTGTTCCTGAACTGGTCAATGTTGAAGACCAGGTAACTCAGGCCCAGGTGGAGTGGAATGGGGCTCTCAATCTTGCTAATGCTTTGGAATCAATGTGTTCCAATTGAGTCTCAGATATTTACTGACTGGTTCACGCCAGTTTCAACTTTCGAACATTCTGAAGGCCACTGTCTGTCTCCTGATTGGTTGAGTCCACCTGTCTGCTGGCTTTCTTATTATATGACATTCTCAGTGACTTCATCAACTAATAACTTTTGTGGAAACAACTTTTTGCTGTCTCTCAAACTATCTAGCAGCTCCAAGTATGTTTCCTTTTGGGGGAAGTTCAAGCTCCCAGAGTGGCACCAAAAGGCTAAATATTAAGAAGGGTCTCTGGGATTTAAAAGACTCACCAGAATCCTGGGGTATTGATGATCCAGCAGCCCCAAATTTAGTCTCTTTCTGAAAGGAGTCAGAACCATGCAATGATACAAGGGTCATAAATGTAGAAGTCATAAGTCCAAGAGCAGTGGTGCAGAGAAAGTGACAAGGGCCACAAATAAGACAAATACCACTGACTTGATCATCAAACAAATTTTTATTAAGCTCTTCTCTGTCCTGGTTTCCAGTTTGGGAGATGAGGATAGGAGGGAAAGAGGAAGTCAAGAGGGTGGTCCTGAAGGAATTACACCTCCCTTTCAGAAAGAAGAAATGACAGAGTATAAGTGTGAAGAACTAGATTTAGGGTACCTGGAGTGAGGAAATTCCATGGAGGTAGGGGAGGGGAGGAAGAGGATATCACCTCCTAAACCTGACATCCCTGTGTTTCATATTTCTGGAGGAATTCATTGAGGTTGGCACAAGCCAACCGATATCGCGAAGCCTGACAGTTCTTCTCAGAAGGTATCTCTTCAATCCAAGTCAAGGAGTCCAGCAAATACTGAGGCCTGTGTAGAAAAGAGGTAGTAAGGGATGTAAGCCTGAGAGGGATGAAAGGCCTGGGTTCCTGAGTCCCCTGGGAAAGGAAGGGCTTGGGTCCTCTGAGGAAAGGAGGAAGAAAAGCCAAGGACTGGGTCTCTCTGGGTCACAGATAACTTACTGTTCCTTAATGTCGAAGGTAACTCCATCAAGCCCCATGATCAAATATTTCTTCCCAGGCTCCAGCTGCAGGCGACATGAGATTCGAACCAGGAAGTTTCGAGTCTTACCAATACGGGCTTTGATATCTTGAGCTAGGGGAATTGACAGGGAAAAGAGAAGAAATTAGAGAGGCTGGGATATCTCCTGTCATCCATCCCTCCATTCCCAGCTACCCTTGCCAGCTTTTGCAGCCCCTGTCAGTACTGTAGTGCAGAACACGGGTGATCTTGGTTTCAAAGACTCGGAAGGCAGCTTTGTCCTCTGCCCGAAGAACCTCAACTTGAAAACCTATTATTGGGAAGAAGGGAGCAGAGGTCATCCCAGGGGTTGAGAGAATTAAACCTGATATGGTTGAATGCTAAGTCAAAAGCTTGTTGAATACGAGGTGCCTAAAAAAAGTTGGAAAACTGGAGGACTTAGGATTCCTGGAGCCCTCAAGGAAAAGGCAAGAACCTGAGGGTTTTCAACTCACCATAATGCACACGTGGATCATAGCAGGCATAGTTCATCCTGACCTCTTCCTCCATTTTCTCTATGTCGGTGATTCGGTATTTTTTAGGACATTTTCCTAAGAAAGGGGAAAATAAAAGGTGTAATGGGGAAAGAAAGAGAGAGAAAGAAAAAAATGTATGTGCATGACCAACCACAATTTCAAAGAACTCAAGATGAAACATGCACTCAAAATAAAGATGGAGACTTTTCTTACTTTGGTTTGGGGTTTTTTTTTATATGGCCAAAGCAGAAATTTGCTTTGCTTAATTTTATGTTTGTAACACCTTTATTTTTCTTGTTTTCTCCCTTTGTGGAGGAGGAGGAGAGAACAGAGATACAGAAATGAAGGTTATGACTCCATTTCTGTCTGTGTCTCTCTCTGGTGCCTTCAAGATCCAAAAAGTATGTATCATATCTCCCCTGGAGCCATTCCTCACCCATCCATTATTGCTTATAACTCACCTTCTGCACACTGGCACACATCCCCAGAGCATAGTGTAGAGAGAAGTTTACTCTTACTCGGGGCCCCATAGAACACAAGACATTTCTCCCCTGTGGTGAGGATCAAGCAGTCACAGACAGGCACAAACCTGTCTTTCCATTTCCCCTCCTACTTCTCCATGAAGGAGAGGAGGAAAGTCCATGGCACAACAACAAGGAAAAAGGGGAGACCTCAGGTTTAGGGCTCCCTTTCCATCCCCAAATCAGTCTAGAAATCCAAATAATCCTATGCTTTTCCAGAGTGCCCAAGGTTCTTGTACTATCCCATCTTGGATCCTGCCCCTCCATGGGCAGAGGCCCAGCTTCTCCCATGCTCCTTCTCTCCACTCACCAGGCTCATAGTAGTTATACAGAACAGCACTCGCTGGCTGCACCAACCCCACAGGCACCTCCTGCACAGCCTCAAAGCCCACACAATCCCGAGATGCGGAAACCTGGAGTCACAGAGCAAGGATGCTCAAATTGCTATTGAGATCATCCCTGCCCCCCAATCTACTGCCTCTCTTGCTAGCGTTCTCCATTATCTCCCTTGCTCTCTGATCCCTCTTCATTTTGGTCTGTTACTCTAATCCAGAGACAGTGTCATGTAATAGGAAAAGCATTCAATTTGGTATCAGAGGACCCGGGGTCAAATCTCTTAATTACTACCTATATAAACCTGGGACAGTCATGTCATTTCCCTTGGTTTCAAGTTCCTCATCTGTAATATAAAAAGATGGACTACAATAAACTTTGGAGACGTCTTCCTGCTACAAATTTATGATGGTGGGTAGATGGAAGATGACCTTACAGAGGAAGATATGAGCAGCTGAGGGGCCAGGAAAGGCTTCCTGCACAAGGTGGTGTTTGGTCTAAGACAACAGCTACTTGAAAAGGCCTGATAGAGGGAAATGGAGCATCACGTGGGAACAGCACCAATGGAGGCCCATATGCCTGGATCACAGAAACTGTGGAGGGGATCAGTGTGTAAGAAAATTATTAGAAAGAGAAGAAAAGCCCAGGAAATGAAGGGCTAGGAATGCCAAATGAAGTTTTACTTGATCCTAGAAGTATTGGGGGGGGGGAGTCAACACATCTAAACTGAATTGTCTTTCCTTCTAAACCAACTCCCCTTCCTGATTTCCCTGTCACTACCAGTGGCACCATCACTTTTCAAGTTAGTAGGCTCAAAACCTACAGGGAAAAGGAATAAGCATTTGTATAGCACCTACTATGTGCCAAGCTAAGAAAAAGCCTTTATAAATATTATCTCATTTGATCCTCACAACAACCCTGAAAGGTAGGTACTGTCATTGTGCCCATTTTACAGTTGAAGGAACTGAGGGAAACAGAGGTTAAATGACTCGTCCAGGGTCACACAGGCAATAAGTATCTGAGGCCAGACTTGAACTTGGGTTGTCTTGATTCCAGCCCCAGGGCTCTATCCACTGTACTCCCTAGTGACCAGCTTAGGAGATGTATGTGATTCCTTTTCATCACCCCTAACAGTTGCCCATTAATATTTTCCTTCAAAACATCTCCCCTGTCTGTCTTTACCCCTCATGCTCACTGCTGCTCTACTAGTCAAGCCCTCATCCTCTCAGGCCTACTTTCTTAAAAAGCCTCCTAACTGATCTCCTTGCTTCCAGGCTTTCTCCTTTCCAGTCCTGCCACCAGATTCATCTGCTTTCATCATATCATGTGATGCAATGACTTCCCTTAGTCTGTCTTATTGCTGTGTGTTCAAAATACTGTAATACCAAAAGCTGCCAGAGGATTTCTCTTTGTGTGAAAATGGCAATATCAAGTGGAGGGAGGTTCACACTGTCAAAGGGGTCTGGGACACAGAAAAGGTAATATGGCTGCTTTTCTGGAAGCTCTACCCTTATTATCTATGCTATAATTTGGCTAAAGTTGTTAATTAGATCAAGTAGGTTTTTTTTTTACTTTTTTCTCTAGGATTCTCTAAGCATACCATCATATCATTGGTTCCTCATTACTTATTCTAATTTTTTCAATTTCTTTTTCTTCTCTTATTGCTAAGGCTAACATTTCTACTACAATAGTCATAAGAAGCATCTTTGTTTTGCCCCTGATCTTACTGGGAAGGCTTCTAGCTTATCCCTATTACATATAATGCTTGCTGATGGTATTATAGATACTACTTATGTTAATGAAAGCTCCACTTATTCCTATGCTCTCTAGTGCTTTTGATAGGAATGGGTATTTTATTTTACCAAAAGCTTTCTCTGCATCTATTAGATAACCATATGTTTCCTGCTGGATTTGCTACTGATATGATCAATTATGCTGATAATTTTCCTAATACTGAACCAGTCCTGGTATAAATCCCACCTGGTTATGGTGTATGATCTAGGGGACATATTTCTGTAATCTCTTTGCTAGACCAAGATGCCTGTTGGAACTCAGGTGAAAAAGCCCACTTTCACTTATAGGCAGAGGCAGATTTAAGTTTAGCTTATGTTAGTGAGTTTCAAGCAAATGACTGAGACAGAGAGAAATCGTTGCACATGAGGGCAGAGCTTCCAGAAGCAGTCACAGAAGGAGCTCTTTGTCTTTTCTGCATCCCAGACCCCTTTGGCAGTCTGGTATAGCATAGAGATTCTTTCCAGAATACCATTTTTAGAAGATCAAAGGAAATGCGATATTTCAGTCAGAGATTAGTTAAAAAAAAAAAAAAAAAGATGTATTTTCTCATCCTGGTCTCTTGATTTTGTCAAATTAAGAATCCCACATAGGGACCTCAAAGAGAAGAACAAGGGAGGCAGGTATCGTCAAGGTCTGTGGAGGATACCCTTCATGACCAAGAGAGGAATTTCTGGGACAAGAAAGGGAAGATAAAGCAGACTCAACCACAACTTGGGAGATGGAGTTCAGGAAAGGAATGAGAATGAATAAGGTGTCCACCAGTTTCATCCATGCCTTTCCATTGTCTTTAAACTACTATAAGCTCTGTGAAAGGAATCAGGGTCTCATGTAAAAAGCACTGCACATGAAGGGAGGAGACGGGACAAGTCATTTCCCTCTCTACAGACAGGACAAGTCATTTCCCTCTCTACATCTCAGTTTCCCCCTCTGCAAAAGAGGAATAACCCAACTTGTCCTACATACCTCACAGTTCTGGTGGGGGGAAGGTGCTTATAAATCTTAAAGCATGCAAATTTGAATTTTTTTTAAATTTAAACTTTCTAACTCTCTCAAGAACTAACAGAGTACTCAGCATACAATAGAGACTTAATAAAAGTTTCATAAGTGGACAGATGAATGTACATTTTCAGTGCTGACTTTCAGTCAACCAACCTATTCTTAGGCTGGATTTACAAAAGGCTTACTTCTCAGTACTTTATAAACTCATCAGTTCTTTGTTCTGTGTGATTTGAATTGTCTGGCTTTTTCCTTTGGTTAAATTTTTGATTGAAACAAAAGGCCTTATTAACTTTGAAGTGCTCATAACAATTGTAACCACAAAATTTAAGTTATATGCTATCTTATATTGTTTCATGTCAGTCAACTAACATTTATTAAGCACCTACTATGTGGCAAGAACTGTGCTAAATACGGGGGACATAAAGAAAGCAAAAATAGAGTCCCTTCACACAGGGAACACAGTCTAATGAGGCAGACAATGTGCAAACGACTATGTGCAAATTATATACAAGACACGTTGGACATAATCTCACTGGGAAGATGTTAGAATTTAAGGGAATTGGGAAAGCCTTCCTGTAGAAGGTGGGATTTCACCTGGGATTTGAAGGAAGCCCAGGAAACAAGAAGAGCAGCTACGTGGCAGAATGGGTAGCATGTTAGGCCTGGAGTCAAGGGGACCTGAATTCAAACCCGACCTCAAACACTTCTTAGCTGTGTGACCTTGGTCAAGACACTTAACCTCTATTTGCCTCAGTTTCTTCAGCTATAAAATGGGGGCCCTAGAGAAGGAAATGGCAAACCACTCCAGTATCCTTGCCAAGAAAACCCCATAAAAATGGGGTCATTAAAAGTCCAACACAACTAAAACTTAACAACAAGGAAACAAGGAGGTAGAGATGCATAGAGTGAGCATTCCATGCCTTGGTGACAGCCAGTGAAGATGCTAGAAGATGGAGTGACTTGTTCAAGGAACAGCAAGGAGGTCAGTGTCAGTGGACCTCAGATGGAGAGAGAGAGAAAGGATGTAAAGCATAAGAAGACTGGAAAGGTAGGGGAGAGGCTAGGTTATAAATAGCTCTTAACGTCAAACAGAAAATTTTAGAATTGGTGCTGGAGGTAATAGGGAGCCACTGGAGTTCAGTAAGTAGAGAGGTAATGTAGTCAGACCTGCACTTTAGTAAGTGATTTGACAGCTGAATGGAGGATGGATTGAGAAGGAAAGAGACTTAAGACTGGCAGACCCATGAGCAGGCTACTGCACCAGTCCAGGCAGGAGGTGATGAGGGCTTGCCCTATGGTAGTAGCAGTGTCACCAGAGATTAGGGGGAATCATACAGGAAATATTACAAAAGCAAAATGTCTCTGAAGTATCCAGTATCACATGTCTAATGGACAGCTGGAGATGTGAAACTTGAGAGAGGTTGGGCTGGACAAGTGGATCCGAGAGTCATCTGCAGAGAGATGATAATTGAAGCCATGGGAGCTAAGGGGAGCACCAAAGGAAAGAGAACAGAGGGAGAAGAGGGCCCAGGAGAGAGCCTTTGGGTGACCACCATGGTGAGCATACCTGAACTGGATGAAGATCCAGCAAAGGGGACAAGAAGGAGTGGTCAGACAGATAAGAGGAAAATCAAGGGAGAATGAAGTCCCAAAAACTTAGAGAAAAGAGAGTATAAGGAGAAGATGGAGACTGACAGCATCAGAAGCTGCAGAGAAGCCAAGGAGAATGACAATGAAGAAAAGGTCATTAGATCTGGCAATTAAGAGATCACTGGTAATTCTGAAAAGAGAAGTTTCACGTGAATGATGAGGTCAGAGTAACGTGAGGGAAGAAGAGGGAAGGTCCCTGGAATGATCTCAGTTTTTTCAGTGAAATATGAGGAATGATTCTCGATGAGAGGGTGGGGGAAGGGGAACTTTGGACAGTCTGGGGAGAGAAGAAAGGATCTGGAAAAGCAGCTATGGTGAGGAGGTTAGTCAATGAGTTCAGGACGTATAGAAGGATTGCCTTGCCACAGTGAGGGCCCAGTTATAATTATATCTCGCTAACTTATGATACATAAAGAAATATATTGATATATCTCTAACTAAACTGTCAGTTTTCTGAGAGGAGGTTCTGTGTCTTTGTATTCCTCAGATGCTTAGTACAACACTGGACTGCATGGAGCAGAGGCTGCTAGATTCCCTGTGTATCCCCCAATGGACACATATACACACGCACACTGACACACACACACACTCACCGAGTCAAAGTACAGCAGGACGTGGGGTCCCTGGGTCTCAAAGTGACTCACATAACGATCTGAGAGTGATGTCAACTAGGGAGAAAAAACTGAGGTCAAGGACACACCAGAGAGCTTCCACCAAAAGGAGCACAGCCACTGAAGGACAAAGGGGAACAAGGAGAGGAGCCAGCATGACTGCCTCACCTGGACAGGAATAACTGAATCACTGTGGGAACCCAGATGGCTGAGTCTGGACAGATAGGAGGAAGCCCAAACTCTTGGGTTCCTGAAGGCAACTGGAAGGTCACAGAATGTAGGATCATAGGTCAAAGAGCTGAAAGGCTGCTCAGGGACCATCTTTCTTCAATCCCCTCATTTTATAGATGAGGCACAGGGAATTTAAATCAATAGGTCAAAGTCATGCAGGTATGTGTCAGCAACAGGATTTGAATCATAGGTCCAGAACCTATGACTCCAGAGATGACAAGATAATTGTGACCCAACTGGGAAGGAGAAGGATAATCATACCTTTTCTAGGTCAGTCTGCAGGGCACGAAATCCACTCAGCAAGGTGATGTCTACAATAGCCATTCCAGGGAATCTGATCCCATCACTTCGCCTTTGAGAAGACATACTTTGGATGACTTCAGTTTCTACTGACCCTCAAGTACTCTCCTGCCCACCATCCAATGCTGAACACCCTGTCCATGGCTCAACTCGTGTGTCAACATCCTCTCCCATCCCCACTGAGACTCTGCCTGCTCCCCTCTTTATCACCCTGAGGTGCAGGCATCTGCTCATTCACTCCCTGGTGTCACTCCTCACCCACTCCAACAGGAACTTCTCACCTCCTTCAGGTGACAGCCCTCACTCCAGCCTACAAGCACTCACCAGATGCATACTTCATAATGCACCTTCTCCTCCTTCTCATCTCCTGCCTTGGGCACTTCCCGTTTCCTGCGGTTCCGACGTCCCTCAAATAGCTGCAGGGGTGTCACAGGGGACACCAAGGGACTTGGGTCATCTCCAACTTGGGGCTCCTCCTCATAGTATTCATAGTCATCATTGGATGATGCTAGCATTGAAATATGGATATGAGAAGGCATCCAGGTGTCTTCCTTCCCAGCCCCCACTTCCCTCAGGGACCCAAATGTACACACCCCCTCCCACCCTGCATTCACCTGCATACTGGACAGAGCCTGTGACTTTCACTTCCAGCTTGAAGTCCTTACAAGTTGTGTTTTTCTCCTCCAGGATGTTGAATTTACGTAGAATCTTGGGGAGGAAGAAGGGATTTGGTTTTGATTTTATTTGGGGGAAAAGAAGAAAATCTGGATCATTCTATCCCTACTCTTTATCTTATATATAGCCACACCTACCAGCCTCTCCCACTCAGCTCACACCATAGGACTTCTCTGTGATACAGCTGGTTAAACTACATGATGTCAGCTCTAAGATGCAGTGTTTCCACTGCACTGAGAGGTCTTTGATATCCTGTCCTGTTCTGGATAAACAGAAATTCCCTCTCTGCCTTATCAACAAGTATTTATTAAGCACTTCAAATGTGCCAGCACTGGCTCAGTGCAGGGAATACAACCACAAGAGTAAGTCTCAACTCTGATTCTCTGAACCATGGCTCATCTCCCTGGCCAAACTATCACCTCTGCCCAGGCCTCTTCTCCCACCTTGTGGTGACAGGAGCCTCTCCAATTCTCACCTTTAAGGTTCCTTTGCCATTTCCCCCGACCTTGACAGTGATCTTGCTGTCCAAGGGGAACTGTTGGAGAGTAGGAAGAGAGAAACATGTGAAAAGAGAAAACAAACAAAAGCTGTCTGCCCACTCCCCAACCCGTTCCCTCTTCAGTGGTAGAGAAATTAGCTAAGACACAGGAAGAGGATAGGAGGAAAGGAAAACAGGGACATCTAGAAAATGGGGCAGAGGGAGAAGAGAATGGGAGCTATGTAAGGGCGCCTCTCCCCACCTACCCTCCCTAGTAGTTCCAAAGTCCTCTCAGCTCAGAGGCAGAACAAGTGGGGAAGAGACAGGACAGATGGGAATCAGTATCTCTAGGCTCACTTTTGAGGCCCTAGTCCCCAACAGCCTCAGCTACCAATCCAAGGGCTTATCACCTGCAGATCCTCCTCTAGCCCTGAAGTTTCATGGTTGCTTAACTGGATGACGCTGCTCTTAGTTCCTTGTCGACCCTGACTGCTCAGGGTCACATTGAGTGTGGTCTCTGTGGTCGTATGACTGGCAATCCAGTACTCAGACAGGGCATCCAGGGCAACTACTGTGTCCTGGAAAAAAACTCATATTATTCTCCAGCCTAGAACTTAGGGAGAAAACCTTCTACCCTGCCTCCCTCCCCTACCACTCCCCAGGACCCTGGACTCAGTCCCCTATACCTGGGTACTGCGGAATCCCCCTTGGAAGCTCGCCTGGTGGGTTAACCAGTTTGCAGCCTGATCAGCCAGCTCAGCCTTCCCCTCTCGCAGCAGGAGGTGCAGCAATACGTATGCAGTTGTTTCCACCCACAGTGCAGGAGCCAGGGGAGTGAGCTTTGAGGGGTCTTCCTTGGCAGCAGGAGTCGGTGAGATAACATTTTGAGACCCAGCAGCTGGACCCCAGTACAGTTCATCTGGGAGGTGCAGGCAACACAAAAGCAGAGAGGGGGAGAGAAGAGATAGGAACAGAAATAGTCACAGAGTTGGAAATGCCATCACAAAGCTTATGTCTCCTGATCCTTGAATTCTCCTTCTTCAGTTTTTGGGTTTTACTCTTTTCTCCCCAGAGTGACCTGATATTCTTCTGAATTCCTTCAGAGCCTACAGCCTGGTTCCTTCCTTTCGTATTTCTGAAGTGTGGCCCTTCAGGAATTCTTCTGTCCTCCACTACATCCTGACTCCTTCCCAGCCTGGGCTTCTCCTGCCACAAACCTTTCAATCCTTTCCCACTGAACTCACTTTTCTAGGCAGCTGGTGGTACAATGGATAGAGCACTGGACCTGGAGTTGGGGAGACCTGAGTTCTAATTTAGCCTCAGACACTTACTACTACAACAAATGCAAGTCACTTAGCCTCTACCTGCTTCAGTTTCCTCATCTCTAAGATGGGAATAATAGACTGATGCTGAGTGAAATGAAGAAGAAGCAGGAGAGCATTGTACACAGTAACATCCACAGTGTGCAAGGACTGTTTATAAAAGATTTAGCCCTTCACAGCAATGTAAGGACCTAAAATATTTCCAAAGGACTCTTGTGACAAAAGGTCATTCACATCCAGAAAAAGAACTATGTAATCAGAATGCAGAAGGAAGCAGACTATCTTCTCTTCTGTTAGGTTTTGGTTTGGTTTGGTTTGGTTTTTCTCATGGTTTCTCCCATTCATTTTAATTCTTCTCTGTAAAATAACTAAGGTAAAAGTGTGTTTAATAAGAATGTACACATAGAACCCATACAAGATTGCCCACCATCTCAGGGAGGGAGAAGGAGAAAATCTAAGACTTATGGATGTGGTTATTGAAAACTAAAAAAAAATAAATTAATTATTAAGAAACAAACATTTTTTTCAAAAATAAAAAAAGAGGGGAATAATAAGACCCATCCCAGAGGGATGTTGTGAGGACCAAACTAGAGGTTATTTGTAAAGCATGTAGCACAGTGCCTGGCACCCAGTAGGTGCTTATTTCCTTCCCTCAAGCACAAGAGCCCAGACTCATCAACTAGCTCACAGGGTCTTCACTGGGTCCTTGGATACTCACCTCCTTTTCCATGGGCCATGGCCATAATGTTGTTATGGGCAAGATCCTGGTCATCTTTGGGGGCCTCAGTCAGGGTCAGGGCATAGGCTGTGATGGCAGCTGCATGAGATCCCAGGAGCCCAGCAGCTACCTTTCCCACCAGGAATGAGTCTGCACTAGAGATGGAGGCTTTCTAGGAGGTAAGAAGGCTCTTTGAATTCCTGGTTCCCTAAGGGAAGTTGGATTTTCAGGAAAGCGTTTGGGGACAGGGAAGATGAGCACCACATTTACCACTCTCTGCAGCTGCTCTTTGATTCTCTCCTTGTTGGGATCATCCTCAGAGGTCTGGAAGGCAGGCAAGCTATGCTGGAGGGCTACAACCACAAAGGCAGTTAGGGCCACAGACTCATCTGGTCCCACCAGGCCACCCTGGAAGGAAAAAACAAAGGAAATCATAAGACATCACAGCATCAGGGGTGGGGAAGAGGCTTCCATGTCCTTCCCCACCTGCAGACTTGACAGTCCTTAGCTCCCTCTCACCCTCACACGCTGTCCCCAGCACCTGCATCTTCCTGTCAAGGACTGGACAGGGGTCTTGAAAAGAGCCATCCCCAAGCTGCTTTGTCAGAAGCCACTGCACCGTCTCCCTCAGACCTTCCACAGAGCCACCCACCTGCTCCTGGGCTATGCTGAGCACTTTTAGGACAAAGGCTGTGAGCCTGGGAGAAGAGGAGGTAGGAGTCAGCACAATTCCCCAAATTTTGGTTCTCAACCCACTTTTCCCAGCCCCCCAACCCACTGGGAGACCCTGTGGTCCTGCCCGCATCTCCCCCCACCATTTACTCATTGCATCTTTCCTGGCGATTTATCTCACCAAGTGCTGCTGTCCCGGTGCAACCAAGCCCCATAGGAGCCATCGCTTTTCCTGAACTGCAGGATACGGGCATAGCCTTAGGCAACAGAAAAGAGTTGCTGCTTTCCATTCCACCTTCTGATTCTTCCCACCTTCCAAACCCCCAACACTGTTTTCTGGTTCTCTAGTTGTCTCCAACCATCCCACCGCAAGATTCTTCGTCCTACCTTTTCTCCTTACTTTGTGCTCTCCCAAACTCCCTGGCCTTTACCTTCACCCACTTCTTTCCCATTCCCACACTTCTACTTCACACCTTTCTGGATGAGATCCACTGCATGGTCCTTCATCTCAGGAGGTAGCTTTCCCCATTGCTCAGTCTTGTCCAGATAGCGGGAAGCAGCAAGTGTAGGGGACAGAGAGACCATGGTTTGCTCTGCACAACCAGTGGGCACCCTAAGTAAAGATCCCAGCCCTCCTGGGGACAGGACCCCCTCAGAGCCCATGGTGTTCATGGGCTCAGATGCTGCATGGGACAAAAGAGAAAAGAATCCATGACTGAGGTCTTCAAGTTGAAAGACTGGAAGGGCAGAAAGGTCAGGAGATTACTGGGGGATTCAGAGGCCAAAAGATCAGAAAGGATCAGAGTAAGGTCACTGGAGGAACAAAATGGATTAGGGTTACTGGGGAAAAACTAGGGGTCAGGCAACCTAGGGATCTGGAATCAGTAGAAACAACTACCTGTAACTCGAACAACACTACTGAAGTCTCCATCGGGGATAGCATTGGATGGGGTCTCCCCAGGAATATCAAAGGTACGGGCACGGAAGTCTAAAGAGAAAGAGGGGATCAGGGATCTGGGAAAGAACATATTCTACTCCTCTATCCCTGGAGATTCTTTAATATTCCCTCTCAAATCTTACTCCTCATATATATGTACTCTGAGTTGAGATGGAAATTACTAGAGGACCAAGAAGTGAGGAAAGAACCATAGGGAGTAGGAGTCTGGGGGATGACTCACCTAGGGGGTTCAGCTTGTAGGTATACTCCTTTATCTGGATAGCTCCTTCCCTCTGTCAGGTGAACATAAAGTAAAAATTGTCACTCAAAAACCAAGGAGAAAAGGTCTAGTCCATCTCTAAGTCTCAGACTACCTTCAAGCCCTGTTGCCAGGGTTTGGGTTGCAGAAACTTTTGGGGGTGGGTGGAGGGACACACAGGAAGGAGGGAAAGGAGCTGCTGATCTAGAATTTAGAGGGCCAGATGGAAGATTTTAGGAACTCATCCCATGAGAAAGAACACTAGGAAGTATGATCTGAAAGGGAACTGCGAATCTATTTGAGAAAGGAATCTGACAGGTAGGTAAGGTTGGAGGGTGGGTCAAGGGTCTCATCTCTCACCTCGATATGCAGGACCTTGGACACAGCATCTCCAAAAAGTCCCTGGGCCAAGACCTTGAGAGACACATCAGCAGCAGCCGTGGGCACCACGGGAAACGAGACAGGCCGTGCAGAGATAGCAGGCACCTCCACCGTGAGCACTCTGCCACCACCACCAGCAAGGCACAGCCCTTCAACAGGAGACACCTGAACATTCACCTGGTGGGGACAGGTAGAGACAGGAGGGAGGAATGAAGAGAATTTTAGGGACCAAGTAGCCCCCTCCTCTCAGTTCCTCACTTGCTTCTCCCACTCCCCATATCATCTCACAGTCAAGTTCTTATTCCAATAGTTATAGATGACAGGTCGAAGCTCTATCTGCTCAAATCTTCGGACAGAGTAGGGAAGACGAAGATGTAAGTGGAATTCTTGGAAAACTCTAACCTGGACAGGTTGAGCCACACAAAGACCTGATTGAGAGACAGAGTGACACAGCTCAGTGAGAGTGGATGAACAGGGAGGCATGATACCCTTATGGGGCATTTAGGGGAGCAGAAAAACTAAGAAGGAAAGAGAAAAAGAATAGCTATGAGGTAGGGTATGACACAGGAGAGGCTGGCAAAAGCACAGGAAGGGACAAAAGCTGTCCCACCACAACTAACAAAGAAGCCTAGGAGGAGGTCCCCAAGGCACTGACTCTGCTAACTCTCCAGGGCAGCCCCTGGCTTCCATGAGCAGAATCTCCCCCTCCCTTCCTGGAAACTACTCCTTGGGAAATCACAAGCTAACCAGGATACCCTAAGGGACAGAAGACTCCATGTTAAGATGGCATTAAGGGAGGGAAGGCAAAGAAGAACGAAGGGGTAGCAGTACTGTGGCCACCTTTTGTCTGGGAAAGGCTCACAGCGTGGATCTCCCATGTGGTCAGGGAATCAGGCACAAGCTCATAGACCCTGTGTTGGCAGAGCATAAAGAAAATCTATCAGACCTGGGGGCTGGATGCTGGGGTCCCCAAGGGGCGTGGAAGTTTTGGGGGTGCAATCTGGAATGTCTTCTTGGCCTCCTCACTTTTTAACTTTGTCTACCGTGCACAGGGTCCAGAGCCAGTTCTCGGGGAAATAACTCCGGACAAGGATATCATCTTCAACAAGCAGTTCCTCCTCCTCCCACATGTCCTGGGCTGGGATGAGTGAAAAAGATACAAGTATGGCTGCTTACATTCAAGGCCCTAGGCACCCCAGCCCATCAGCATTCCCAGATATCCTTGACCTGGAAGGTTCCAGCCATACCCATGGTCCATAACTGTTACCTCGGGCAAGCCCTGTGCCGCCCCTGATGCGGGCCTTTTTACGAAGATCGTCAGCAAATTGGCAGCAGGACAGGAAGGCCTCGTGGCAGGTGGGCTCTCTTACCCTGGCCACTCGCTCTTTGCAGGATCGGCGCATCGGCAATGGCGTCATCCCATCCTTGCAGCAGCGCTTGGCTTGACCAACGTACTGATTCACTGTGGGCAGTGCAAAACTGTTCACTAGAAATGCCCCCCATGCACACCAGACACACCTGAGGTTCTGGCTCTAGCCTCATCACTCACTCTTCCGAAGAATCTCCTTCTGGAAATCCACATCTCTTCTCTTCCGGCTTTTATGCTCCTTAGGGCATCTCAGACCTACAGTAGCAGATGATCAAAGGAAGGAGGTCTAGTTACACGAATCCCATGTCCTGCCCCTCCCTTCCTTATATAAAACTGTTTCCATCCTTCCCTCACCTATCCCTTCCCTTTCTCCTTCCCATTCTTTCCCCTTAACCACAAAGTAGCAAACCTTGAACAGGACCTTAAAGATAATCCATTCCTACTCCCTAGTTTTACAGAGAAGGAAAGGGAAGCACACAGAGAGGAAAGCCAGTCACACATTGAATTAATGGTGCGTTTCATGACTCCCAGACCAGTGCTATTTCACACTCTCTCACCTTCCTACTCCCAGCCCTTCCATTCTCCCTCCCTAACCTCTCTCCATCCTCTCACTTTAACCCCCAACACCCCCAAACTCTCTTCTTACTGCTCCTGGCTTTGGTGAAACTCTGTCCATCCGAAAACATCAATCCGGCTGACTCAAAAACCTGGAGAGCATTGATCCCGCCCCCAGGGCCACAGCCCAGGTCATACGTGTTCATGGCAGTGAAAACCTGAGGTGAAGAAAGGCAGGAGACGCTTTTGGACATGGAGACTGAAGGGAAAGCAATGGAGAGAATTGTCAACCAAGAGGGAGGGAAAGGGAGAAGTAGGGGACTTGGTGAGAGGGGGAACAGGAGAAGCAGAAAGAGAAGGGCTGCTGTGAGAAAAAAGGGCACTGAGTATAGGGAGGACAGGGTCACAGAAAACGGTGAAGTCTACCGGGGAACTGAAATAGGACTCCTAAATGGAGAGAGGTTTGGGGGAGTTGGAGGAAGGGACAGAGTGGCCAAAGAGTCAGGGGAAAGTAGAAAAAGATGAGGAAGAGGAGAGTCTGGGGACTAGGATCTCAACCTTGTTCATGTGGAGAGGGCTGTGCCTGTGACCACCTGCTGCATACACGGCAGTATCCACAGCCCCCAGGGCTACAGTGGCTGAGGAATCTGTGTATAAATTCAGTCTTAGCTGGTCCCCAGGTCGAAGTTCTGTCCCATCCACTTTCATTTCCAGCTAGGGATAGTAGAGGAAAAACAAAGCAGGGCAATATTACTGGGAGGAAGAAGTCCCTTCCTGTTTTTCACACCTTCTGAGTTTTCTTTGAACTTGAGCCCACTTCTCTCCCTCTCTCTCTCCACCTCTGTCTCATCGCATCTCTCCTCCCCTCCACCAATTACCTTCCCCTCACAATTCCCCACTTGGACATCCACTTTCAAGGAGTTGGCGACTGGCAGACCGTTGTGGTAGTAGAAGGCAACAACGCGGAAGGAAGGCACAAGTTGGAAGGTTACAGGGATAGAGATGGAGGTCACAGCCACCCTTGACACTCGCTGCATGGATATGATCTCCCCACGCGACAGAACCTGAGGGTGTCAGAGTGGTTGGTGAGACAAAAGGATACGAAAGGAGTTTCCTCTCTATCCTCCTGTCTTCCTCACTGTCTCTCCACCTCTTGGGAACAACTATCCACTTCTGCCCTGATCTTTGCTCCAACAATCCTGCTCTTACTGGTCTATCCTCACCATGTAGTAGTAATGGGAGAAAGTAGCTCCAGCAGCTCTCACAGCACGAAGGTTTAGAGTGAATGTCTGTCCCACACGGGGAGGCCTGGAATCCAGCCATTCCATGGACAAGAACCCAGAGCCTCCAGAACGTAGAGAATGGACACTAAGGGTGGCCTTTGCTGGGAAGGGGGATCCTGCAGATACCTGGGAGGAACCAATAAAGTGAAAGGTCAGAGGGACTCAGCACTCTGCTCCTTCAACTCCCAAATCTCCACCTTGCTCCTGAGTGATGAAAACATCCAGCTCTTGGCTCCCCTTTCTCCTGTCCCCACTTTTTGCCTGCCTTGCCTAGACTGTCTGCCTCCCATCTTACCGTGATCTGCAACTCTTGGGTGGCTTGGGGGATATTGATGGGGGCGCTGAGATGACCCCTCTCATCTGTGTTGAGGTTAAGAACCTGGGTATCAGAATTAACTCCTGAGGTGATAAATTTGGTGGAAATTTTGATGGGGATCCCAGAGGCTGAAGAGCCAGAGACATCCTGAACCAAGCCCTGAGGGTGGGTCAAAGAGAAGTCAGAGAAGAAGAAATAGAGGAAAAATGCTGTCCCATCTCCCTTATCTGTACTGCCTCTCCCCACCTCTCTTCTACTCTCCCTCCCCATCCTCTTTTCTAACATCCTCCAGGAATGACCTGTAGCAGGAAAGGGGTCCCTGGTACAAAATATCGCTGGGTGCTGCTGAGATCCACCACAAGTGGAGATGAGACAAAGCGCAAGGAGGTAAGTTCAGCTTCCTCGAGTTCTCCCCCTGGGGCCATAGAAATAGACAGATAGAAGAAGTCAGGGGCAAAAAAGCAGAGACAAAGAGAGAGGGGACAGAGATGGAGACAGAAAGACACAAGGATCGCTGTCTCCTTATCCTTCCCTCTCTAGAAGAAACTCATGGGTGGGAAGGTACTCAGGTTGGGGAAGGAGGAGAGACTATGTGTGGATGTCCAAAGAAGGGATCAGAGTGCAGAGGAAAGGCATGAGAGGTCTAGGGTCACCCACCAGGAGATTCAATGACAGCAGCTGCTACATAGAGGCGAAGCCCCTGAAGATTGTCCATCGTAGAGATGTCCAGTGCCTTCTGGATCTCTGCTCCTGAAAGGGTAATGCCACAGGCGCCATCTGACAACTGAGGAGGGGAGATCAAAAGAGAGAGCAGACAGCTGTGGTGAAAATTCCACCTATTACTCCATCACCCTCCCCTCTCCAAATGCCTTTCATGACTTCTGAGCCCCACCTTGGACTGCTTTTCCAGTCCTCGAAGGAATTTCTTCTCACCACTCTCATCCAGGATTCCAAATCGAATATAAGCCACGCCCTGCACTGACTTCCCATATACATACCTAGAGGCAAGGGGAATTTGGAAGGACCCCTGGCAGAAGAAGCCAAGGTGGTGGAGGGTGGGGTCGGGGAGGAAATAGGGCAAAAGTAAGAGTCCTAAGGAAGGGGGAAGAGAAGGTGAGGAGAGATGCAAGGGTTACTGGCAGCAGTACACAGGGGTGGAAATAAGGGAAAGGATTACTTGGCCTGCACATTCAATCGGATATGCACATCAACACCAGGAGCTATCAGCACATAGGGCTCTTCAGGTATGATCTTCACCTCAAAGTTGGGGAGAACTAAGTGAGAGTAGAGGGGAGGAGAAAATGTCAAACAGCAATGAAAACACCCCTTCTCTCTCAGATCCACTATCCACCCCCAATCTTCTCTCCCCTTAGCAAACTATCTCCCTAGTCTCCAGTTCTTACCATATTTCTTCACCTCAAACTCAGTACTACTGTTGGAGTCTAAGCTGTCAGAGAATCGAGCTGAGATCCTCCAGGTGCCAGGCCTGAGAAGGAATAGAGAGGTAGCTCAGTCTAAGCAGGTAGAGAAGAGCCCAATGGAAAAAGAACGCTGTTCTTATATATGATGGAAGAATTTGGGAGACAAGATGGGGGGCAGTTGTGAAGGTCACAGTGGGCTATGCAGCAAGCAGAATCTCTAGGGTCTGGAGTGATGTGAGTGGACGAAGGGGTAGAAAGTGAGAAGGTATTTAAGGGATATATATAGGAGTATTCCAGCATGGGAAGGGTTCAAGAAAGAGCTCACTCTGAGATGTCAGGGATCACAAAACCATCTTGGAAAATGGATTTTCTAGAAAACACCTCATTCTTCCATACTTGAAGGCCATGAGAGTTCTAGGAGAAGAGGGACTCAGTGAACAAACCTAGAGATAGAAAGTCAGAAATTAGGGGCCATGGTGGGGGAGTTAGAAGCCAGGAACTCACCTGAACAGTAACAGTCAGGGTATCCGTGGATGGTCTCATGTTCTGATCCAGAGCAAAGACTCGGAATCGGACTAGAGGAAATGATACACAGGTGTCAGTTAGGCCAAAGAAGGGAGTTCCATGAGTTCTAGTTCTCTTTCTTCCTTCTCATCCTTTTCCTTTACAAAGAAAGTCTATTCTGTACATGGTATAACTATGCAATAAATTTGGTTTTGGATGAGAAGGAATTGAAGCTATGGACTCCTCACCACGTTGGCCAGGGTTGTAAATGGGCTGGTCTGTCTGTAGAAAAAGGTGACCCCGACGTGAGGAAAATAACAGGTTGACACCCTGGGTGTCTGTTGATCGAGACAGAGTTGATTTCAGCCATGATGTTTTGGCCACAAGTTGCACGGAACGGGATGTGTAAAGCTTCTTGAGATCACAGCGCTCTACGTGGACCAGTGGGACCTGAGAGTAGATGAGGATAGCATCAGAGACAGAAAGTGAAGAGTTAGAAAGAGACAGAGATATGAAAAGACCAAGTGAGAATGAGAGGCACAAAGACCAAGGGAGAGACCAAGAGCAGAAAAACAGATGCAGGGTCAGAATCAGGGCAAGTAGGTCAATGACATGTAAAGAAAAACAGAATGAAGAGAGCAACTAGGTGAGGAGCACAAAATGACAGGAGGAGCAACTGGGGAGAGTCTGAAGGGGGCAGGGAATTGGGGGTGCAATTACCGGAAGGCTAAGTAGCTGATAGTCATGGTCAGAGTCCAGGGTAAAGGACACATCCTCAGAGCAATGCGCCAAAGGCCCTGATGGATTTCTCAGGAAGACAATACCATTGACTTTCTGCCCCTTTGGAGCTCCCTGGAGTTGCAGTCCCACTGAAAGTGGTACACCCAGGCGAACCACAGAGGGTGAAAAGATCAGCAGCCTATGGCAAAGTGGGAGGGGGGAGATTTAGGACCTGCAGCTACAGAGCTCCCTCCTTCCCTCACCCAAGCCACTGACCCACTCACCTAGCCTTCAACCAAGACCCCACTTCCCAAGACACCCAAATGTTTTTGTCCCATAGTTGCTAGGTCTCCCATCCTCAGTCTCCACAACCCTCAGTGACACAGATAGCTTTCCCCAAGACCTGGCTTCCTGTACAGTCAAGGTGAAGAGGCTTGAAACCCAAAGCAGCACCCATAAGAGCTTCATGGTTGGGAGGACTGCAGGGATGGTCAATCCCAGCTGTCCATCTACTCCCTTCTGGCTGTCCTGGGGTCCAGGAGAGATAACTCTGGATTTTGCTCCACCCCTGCTTTGGTTTAGCTGGGAAAACACGTGACAATTAAGAAATACAACTGGCCCAAAGCCCAGTACTGAAAGTACTGGAATCCTGAGGCCCGGGAGGAAATCTTGGATCCCTTTTATACAGTTCTTTCTGAAACGGAATGGTCTCTCTGATATGTGCTGTCTCCCCAGTCCTGATATTTATACGGGTGAAGTGAAGGTATATAAAGTGTCTCCTTTCCAAAACCTTGATTCCCACATAACCCTGCTGACATTTGGATATTATGTTGTATAAGACCCACCACAAATTCTAAGGCTTGAGTAGGTTTTCACTAAAATCACAGTAATACCCATACTGTTACTGGAGACTTTTTTAAATGTTTATCTCTCTCCCATATGAATTCTGTTATGAAGGGAGGCGTCCAGACCTGGAGTTATTTTCACCCATCCCTACAACTGAGCACCAAAGAGACATGTTACATTTAAATGAGGCCTTAAAACATCACAGAAAGATATTGTTTATTTGGCAATTTCAAAAGCCAAAAGAAAAAAGGACAGAGAACCCCAAAACAAAGTGGCATCACGTCCTATGTGATAGATAATAAGCAAAACATTGATATAAATCTTTTCCAATCTTTCTCCTTAGCAGAGTCAGGGCAAGCATGACCCCACAACTGTAAACAGCAGTGATCATATCTGTCCCATCCACCCAGAGAGTCAAACAGTAGTCTCAACCCACCAATCACCTCTTAAAAGATATTCAAAAAGAAAAACTCCTAGGTATATTGTAGCCAAATTCCAGAGTACCCAGATCAAGGGGAAAATATTGCAAGCAACCAGAAAGAAACAATTCAAGTACTGTGGAAATACAATCAGGATAACACAAGATCTAGCAGCTTCTACATTAAGGGACTGAAGTGCTTGGAATATGATATTCCAGAATTCAAAGGAACTAGGTTTAAAACCAACAATCACCTACCCAGCAAAACTGAGTACAATACTTCAGGGGGAAAAAATGGTTATTCAGTGAAATAGAGGACTTTCAAGCATTCTTGATGAAAAGACCAGAGCTGAATAGAAAATCTGACATTCAAACACAAGAATCAAGAGAAGCATGAAAAGGTAAACAGGAAAGAAGAATCATAAGGGACTTACTAAAGTTGGACTGTTTACGTTCCTACATGGAAAGATAATATTTGTAACTCTTGAGGCTTTTCTCAGTATTTGGGTAGTTGAAGGGATTATATATATATAGGCAGAAGGCATACGGTGAGTTGAATAGGAAGGGATACCTAAAAACGTTCAATTAAGGGGTGAGAGAAAATATATTGGGAAGAGAAAGGGAGAAATGCAATGGGGCAAATTTTCTTTCATAAAAGAGGCAAGAAAGCTTTTTCAATGGAGGGAAAAAGGAAGGAGGTGAGAGGGAAAAAATGAAGCTTACTCTCATCACATTTGGCTTAAGAAGGGAATAATATGCACACTCAATTTAGTATGAAAAATCTATCTTACACTACAGGAAAGTAGGGGAGAAGGGATATAAGTGGGTGTGGAGGGAAATTATAGAAGGGAGGGCAAATGGGAGGAGGGAGTAATTAGAAGTAAACACTTTTGGGGAGGTACAAGGTCAAAAGAGAAAATAGAATAAATGGGAGCCAGGATAGGATGGAGGGAAACATAGTTAGTCTTTCATACCATGACTATTGTGGAAGTCTTTTGCATAACTGCACATGTATAGCCTATATTGAATTGCTTGCCTTCTCAATGGTGGGGATGGGTGGAGAGGGAGAAAGGAAGAGAGTTGGAACTCAAAGTTTTAGGAACAAATGTTGAGAATTGTTTTTGCATGCAACTGGGAAATAAGAAATACAGGTAATGGGGTATAGAAATCTATCTTGCCCTACAAGAAAAGAGAGAAGATGGGGATAAGGGAAGGGAGGAGTGTGATAGAAGGGAGGGCAGATTGGGGGAAGGGGTAATCAGAATGCATGGTGTCTTGGGGTGGGGGGGAGGAGAGAGATGAGGAGAAAATTTGGAACTCAGAATCTTGTGGAAATGAATGTTGAAAACTAAAAGTAAATAAATTAATTTTAAAAATAAAAATAAAACAACCCTGTGAGGAAAGCAAATGACACTTAGGAACTTACAGTGGACTACAAGGAGCTGAACAACTCATCATGTTTATCTCTGTAGCTGTTCCTGAACTGGTCAATGTTGAAGACCAGGTAACTCAGGCCCAGGTGGAGTGGAATGGGGTTCTCAATCTTGCCAGTGCTTTTTTCTCTCTTCCCAGGGCTGACATCAGTCAGGAACAGTCTGTTTCACCTGGGAAGAAGCCCCATACACCTTCACCATCCTTCCACAGAGCTACCTGAATTCTCTTCCATATTTTCACATTATGATGGACACAGTCTTGAAAGAGGCCTCCCTTCCTGAGAGGACTGGTGAATACCACTACATTGATGACATAATGTTGATGAAGTCAAATGAAGCCACAGCGGCAGGGGTACTAGATCAGATAGTGTCCTATATGAGAGACAAGGGAAAGGAAATCAACCCTAGGAAAATCCAGCATGCAGCCCACTGAAATTTGTGGAAACAAAGTAGGCAGGAAAACCCAGAAGATTTCCAAGTATAGTCCAGAATAAGCTACTCATACTTGTTTCTTTAAGATCTAAGAATGAACCCCAGATATCCTGATGGACCTATTTACTCAATCACCTGCAATTCTGTATCTTTCAAGTGGAGCCCAGGACAGGCTACATCCCTGGAAGATATAAAGCAGGTTGTCCAACAGTGTCTCCTTTTGGGCCTTTATGATCCCTGCAAGGCTCATGTTTTTAGTGGTCTCTGTCCATAAAGACCAGGTTGAATGGAGTCTTTGCCAGGCACAAAGATGCAGCCAGATTAAACCACTGTTTGATACCTGAAACTCCAAGCCATTGAAAAGCAGTTGCTATATTCTTACTGGGTCCCAGTTACTACTGAACAGATGACACAGGTTCATACAATCTTCCTTTGTGCAAAGTTGACTATTATGGGTTAGGTGATCCAAGATGGTGCCTCAAGATGGGCAGGACACGGGAAACTTACATTAGAAATAACTCTTGCCTACGTCCCTCTAGTGTCAATATTCTGTACAATCAAGTGGTGACTGTACTAGAGACTGGTACAATCCAGTCCAGATTCTTGAACCCTTCCCCCTCCACTGGTCCAGTGGGCTCAGACCTGGCTCCTGAGAAATGCCACCTAGCTTGGTTAATTGATGGTTCCATCTGTTACAAGATAGGCTACACAACTGGACTTCAGCACTCACTAATTTGAGAACAGGAGATACCCTCAGGTATAGGGATACTGGCAAGTCTTTCCAGTAGGCTGAGATTATATGACTGAAATGTAAGAGACTCTTGAGGCAGCTGGTGGCACAGTGAACAGAGTGCTGGGCCTAAAGTCCAGAATCAATGAGTTCCAATTGAGTCTCAGATATTTACTAACTGTGTAACCACTTAACCTCTCTTTGTCTCAGTTTCCTCAACTGCAAACTGGGGATAATAATAGCATCTACTTCACAGGCTTGTTTTGAGGATCAAGATAATATTTCTAAAGTTCTTAACAGTGTACACATAGTAAGCACATAGTAGGTACTATATGAATAATTCGTCTCTCCCTTTCCCTCTAGGGAGAGGACAGAGAAGATCTTCATCTGCACTAGTTTGCAGGCAGTAACCATGAGTCTGGTCAAGTGGTCTGAGATCTGGAGAGAATGGGATTAGCTGGACAATCAAAAGCTCTCACCTTTGGGACCAAGATCAGTGGAAGAATTTTGTTGATGCCTCCCAATGTATACCGCTGCTTATGGGGCATGTCAGTATCCATCAAAGAAATATGCAAGACAACCAAGTTGGAACTCTTATAAGAGTAGCAGAGGTTGGAGAGTGTGACCAATGACAATTTGGACATTTGGGTGGTGATACCATGTTATGCTGGGCACAGGACCCTATGATCCCACTCACTAAGGACAAGGCAGCTATTCCCAATCCAAAAAGTCCTCAACCTGTCCTCAACTGACAAAGTGGCACTTTTCCATCTCAGGGCAAGAAGTCTGCTCCTACTACTTAATAACTGCGTCATGTTGTAGGTCCAGTGAGAAAAAAACTTGAATATTTTTGAAAACATGCTTGACACTAAAAGGTATCAAGGAAAATTTATTATAGTAGAGTTCAGAGGAATCAAATGCCTTTGGCCAAAAGTGGGCTCAATTCTGCCCCACCCCTTAGGAAGGGAGAGCACTGAATACAGAAGCAAGATGAGCTATATAATATATATTAGTTATATATATATATATCTATAAATATAACTACATATAACAGCTATACCATTAGTTCAAGACAGATCCTCCCATCCGGAGACAGATTGGTCTGTTCTTCGTTAGATCACCATCTTCTCTACATGCCCATTATGTAACCACCTCTGACGTGATCCCCCCCAAACATGTTTTAACATAGGACTCATGATCAGAAAACTGAAGGATAATTTTATGTAGAATGTGTCTGCTTATATACATGAGGTTCATTAAGCAAGCACAGTGAAGAAAAGCTTTCTCCAGGTTATTCCCTGTCATATTTGCTGACTGGTTCAGGCCAGTTTCAGGCCTGGACCTTCTTATGAAAAATTTTCTGACATTTTGAAGGTCACTGTCTGTCTCCTGATTGGTTGAGTCCACCTGTCTGCTGGCTTTCTTATTATCTGACATTCTCAGTGACTTCATCAACTAATAACTTCTGTGGAAACTTAACTTTTTGCTGTCTCTCACACTATCTAGCAGCTCCAAGCATGTTTCCTTTTGGGGAAAATTCAGGCTCCCAGAGAATTACCATAAGGCCAAATATTTAAATGGATCTGTGGGATTTAAAAGACTCAACAGAATCCTGGTGTATTGACGGTCCAGCAGCCCCGAATTCAGTCTCTTTCTGAAAAGAGTCAGAACCATGCAGTGACTCTAAGTATGGCAGACTTTAGAACATTACAAGAAGGGCAAGAACCACCAGTGAAGAGTCAGGATTCTATTGATTGCTCCTTGGCTGTTGGGAGCTGAGAGCCCTGCTTTATTTCTGGACTTCTATATGTGCTATGGATTTTCTACATTCTCTATGGGGTGAAATAAAGGCTTTCCTGTATCCAACTAACACCAATTACCTTCAACATTTGTACAGTGACTAGTGGCTCTGCTATCCTCTTCTGTGGAAACCTAGAAGTGGGTGGGGGCAATATGAACCAAAGAAAGTACAATCTTTTAGGACAGCCCCCAAAGATTGTAAGAAAACTGAGTGTTGCAGAATTGATGCTTTCATATCTTTTGAGAGTCCATTGGACAGTAAGGAGATCAAATCAATCAATACTTAAAGAAATTAATTCAGGCTCTTCCCTGGAAGGTCAAATACTTAAACTGAAGCTTTGGCCACATCGTGAGAAGATGGGAACTCATTGTAAAAGCCCCTGATGCTGGGAAAGATTGAAGGCAAAAGGAAAAGGGAACAACAAAGGGTGAGATGGATGGATAGTGTCATAAAAACAAGGAACATGAATTTGGACAGACTTTGAGAATTAGTGTAAGATAGAAGGGCCTGGTGTGCTATGGTCCATGGGATCACAAAAACTTGGACCTGACTGAAAGACTGAATAACAACCACCATGATTATATCCAGTCTGTGTCAGTCAACAGGGATTATAGCCCACAGTTTACACACTTATTAACAATTAGATCCTCTTTTGAAAATGATCTGTTTAGTGTCCTTTAACCACTATTCCACTGAGAAGGGTTAATTTTATAGGTTATTCTCAATGTTGATGTCAGACCTTTTATCTAACATATTTACTGTCATTTTTTCCCAACATTTTTTTCTTCTAATATTAGACATTATTTTCATTAAGCAAAATCTTTCTTCTTTGCATAAGCAAGCTCTGTCTCCAATGATTTCTTACATTTGTTTGAGGAGGGGAGGGACTGTTTTATTTTTCCTTTGGTTTCCCACATACCCAATACAGTGCCTGGCATAAGGTAAGTTGCTTATTGAGTGATAAAAATTATCCTCTTCTTCATAGTTAAGACAGATATTGCTCTCCCAATTATTTTTATTATTTTATAGTCTGTTGATCTATTTTTGTATATGTTGCAAACGAATGTGTGCACATATATACTTATTTGTATATTTATATATATGTGTATATATATATATATATATATATATATATATATATATATATATACATAGTGAAGTATACATTGATGGGATAGCTAAGTGGTGAAGTGGATAGAGTACCAGGCCTACAGTCAGGAAGACCTGAGTTCAAATTCAGCCTTAGACACTTACTAGGTTGTATATCTGGGCAAGTGACTTAACCTTCTTTGCCTCAGTTTCCTCATCTGTAAAATGAGCTGGAAAAAGAAATGGCAAACCACTCCAGTTTCTTTGCCAGGAAAATCCCAAATGGGGTCATGAAGAGTTGAACAGGATTGAAAAAATTGAACAGCATAGATGGATATCCTTTTTTTTTTTTTTTTGCCATTTCAGTCTTTTTTTTGAATAATGGTTTCATTCCTCAGTGTGGTTTTCTTTCAAACCATGGGCTTAACAAAAACTAAACTCAAGGTATTTATTGAATGTGGCTGACAATTATTTCTGTTACTTTAGGAATTACTTCTTTCTCAATTACATATTTTACCATCTCAGTGACATTCTTTTCCAGGGTGAATAGCATGGTAAGCAACTGAATATCAAGGCCAACTTAATTTCAGACGTTCCTAGTTCTTGAATTGAGGGCCAACTGAGGCAAAGTAGTTAAATTACTATGAAAAGTCCTACAATTTGAATCCAAGACTTGGAGTCCCATTAAATAAATGAGATTCCTATTTGTGTCATGACTGTTGTTTTTGTTTTTCAAATTTTATTGTATTTTCAGTTCCAAATTCTCTAGCCCCCTTCTCTTCCCTCCTCCACCCACTGAAAAGACAAAAAATACAAAATTCATTACAATATGAAGTCTTGTAAAGGAAATTCCCATATTAAAAGAAATGGTCATTTATATTAGTATTTCATGCTGTTAAAAACTGCAGGCACCAATGAGGACAGAGGTGGTGTGTAGGGAGCGTAAGATTTAGGGACAGGAGGGACCTTAGAGCTTACTAATCTGACACATCCCCCCCCTCCCTCCCAGTCCTACAAGTGAAGAAGCTGTGGAGCAGAGAAATTTAAATGATTTGCCCACGGTCATAACAAAATGAAAGTTTGAACCTGGGTCCTTTGTCTCCAAAATTAGTAATCTTTTCATTATACTGTACTACCTTAATGGCAGAAACAAAGTCTGGGTAATCCTAACCACATGCCTCCTTATCCAGCCTTGGTTTTTAACATGGAGGCAGAGTGGCATAGTGGGCAGAATATTGGACTTGGGAAACAACTCACAACCACTCTGAGCCTCAGTTTCTCCATCTGTAAAATGGAGATAATATTTATTTCACAGTGTTATTGTAAGGCTCAAGTGAGATCATTTATGTAAAAGGCTGCACTATTTTTTAATCAATTATTTTCCCAATACTTCACAGAATGCACAGCCAACAATGGGTTGGTATTCACTGTATTATGTTACATGTACCAATGGAAGATGTGAGAGAGAACAAAGCAAGAGATGGAATGTCAGAGAAAAGAGAGGCGCAGAGGGAAATGCAGAGCCAGGGCCAGGGGAAGCAGAGGTCATAAGGAAGAGAGAAGGGAGGGAATAAAGACTAATAGGAAAGAGGACAAGATGGTGAACAACAATTCAAGCAAATGGAGCAGGGAAAGAACGAAGGGAATGCAGGAATTTGTTGCCATGAAACGGGAAATATGATGCTGAGAGAAATAGGTTCCCAATGGGATCGATTCCAAAGTTATGACAGACATGTCACTGGATGTAAGGATGTGCAGTTGGGTGAATACTAAGTACGCAGAAGACTAGGAGAGGTGAGAGGGTGTGGCAGGAGGCCTAAGTGTCAGAAGTTGTTAAAAGGTCAAAGGAATGAAGAATTTAGTATGAGAGAAGCTAGAAGGGGTCACAGTAACTGGTAAGAGAAAAGGGTAGGAGAAGTGAAAGTGCAATACAATGGTCATAAATGTAGAAGTCATATGTCCAAGAGAAGTGGTGCAAAGAAAGTCACAAGGGTCACAAATAAGACAAATACCACTGACTTGATCATCAAACAAATTTTTATTAAGCTCTTCTCTGTCCTGGTTTCCAGTTTGGGAGATGAGGATAGGAGGGAAAGAGGAAGTCAAGAGGGTGGTCCTGAAGGAATTACACCTCCCTTTCAGAAAGAAGAAATGACAGAGCATAAGTGTGAAGAACTAGATTTAGGGTACCTGGAGTGAGGAAATTCCATGGAGGTAGAGGAGGGGAGGAAGAGGATATCACCCCCTAAACCTGACATCCCTGTGTTTCATATTTCTGGAGGAATTCATTGAGGTTGGCACAAGCCGACCGATATCGCAAGGCCTGGCAGTTCTTCTCAGAAGGTATCTCTTCAATCCAAGTCATGGAGTCCAACAAATACTGAGGCCTGTGTAGAAAAGAGGTAGTAAGGGATGTGAGCCTGAGAGGGATGAAAGGCCTGAGTCCCTGAGTCCCCTGGGAAAGGAAGGGCTTGGGTCCTCTGAGGGAAGGAGGAAGAAAAGCCAAGGACTGGGTCTCTCTGGGTCACAGATAACTCACTGTTCCTTAATGTCAAAGGTGACTCCATCAAACCCCATGATCAAGTATTTCTTCCCAGGCTCCAACTGCAGGCGACATGAGATTCGAACCAGGAAGTTTCGAGTCTTACCAATACGGGCTTTGACATCCTGAGCTAGGGGAATGACAGGAAAAAAAGAAGACATTAGAGGGTATCCCCTCCATCCATCCCTCCATTTGCCAGCTACCCCTGCCCAGTTTTTGCAGCCCCTGTCAGTACTGTAGTGCAGAACATGGGTGATCCTGGTTTCAAAGACTCGGAAGGCAGCTTTGTCCTCTGCCCGAAGAACCTCAACTTGGAAACCTATTATTGGGAAGAAGGGAGCAGAGGTTACCCCAGGGGTTGAGAGAATTAGACTTGATATAGTTGAATGCTAAGTCAAAAGCTTGTTGGGTAGGAGGTGCCTAGAAAAAGTTGGAAAACTGGAGGACTTAGGATTCCTGGAGCCCTCAAGGAAAAGGCAAGAACCTGAGGGTTTTCAACTCACCATAATGCACACGTGGATCATAGCAGGCATAGTTCATCCTGACCTCTTCCTCCATTTTCTCTATGTCGGTGATTCGGTATTTTTTAGGACATTTTCCTAAGAAAGGGGAAAATAAAAGGTGTAATGGGGAAAGAAAGAGAGAGAAAGAAAAAAATGTATGTGCATGACCAACCACAATTTCAAAGAACTCAAGATGAAACATGCACTCAAAATAAAGATGGAGACTTTTCTTACTTTGGTTTGGGGTTTTTTTTTATATGGCCAAAGCAGAAATTTGCTTTGCTTAATTTTATGTTTGTAACACCTTTATTTTTCTTGTTTTCTCCCTTTGTGGAGGAGGAGGAGAGAACAGAGATACAGAAATGAAGGTTATGACTCCATTTCTGTCTGTGTCTCTCTCTGGTGCCTTCAAGATCCAAAAAGTATGTATCATATCTCCCCTGGAGCCATTCCTCACCCATCCATTATTGCTTATAACTCACCTTCTGCACACTGGCACACATCCCCAGAGCATAGTGTAGAGAGAAGTTTACTCTTACTCGGGGCCCCATAGAACACAAGACATTTCTCCCCTGTGGTGAGGATCAAGCAGTCACAGACAGGCACAAACCTGTCTTTCCATTTCCCCTCCTACTTCTCCATGAAGGAGAGGAGGAAAGTCCATGGCACAACAACAAGGAAAAAGGGGAGACCTCAGGTTTAGGGCTCCCTTTCCATCCCCAAATCAGTCTAGAAATCCAAATAATCCTATGCTTTTCCAGAGTGCCCAAGGTTCTTGTACTATCCCATCTTGGATCCTGCCCCTCCATGGGCAGAGGCCCAGCTTCTCCCATGCTCCTTCTCTCCACTCACCAGGCTCATAGTAGTTATACAGAACAGCACTCGCTGGCTGCACCAACCCCACAGGCACCTCCTGCACAGCCTCAAAGCCCACACAATCCCGAGATGCGGAAACCTGGAGTCACAGAGCAAGGATGCTCAAATTGCTATTGAGATCATCCCTGCCCCCCAATCTACTGCCTCTCTTGCTAGCGTTCTCCATTATCTCCCTTGCTCTCTGATCCCTCTTCATTTTGGTCTGTTACTCTAATCCAGAGACAGTGTCATGTAATAGGAAAAGCATTCAATTTGGTATCAGAGGACCCGGGGTCAAATCTCTTAATTACTACCTATATAAACCTGGGACAGTCATGTCATTTCCCTTGGTTTCAAGTTCCTCATCTGTAATATAAAAAGATGGACTACAATAAACTTTGGAGACGTCTTCCTGCTACAAATTTATGATGGTGGGTAGATGGAAGATGACCTTACAGAGGAAGATATGAGCAGCTGAGGGGCCAGGAAAGGCTTCCTGCACAAGGTGGTGTTTGGTCTAAGACAACAGCTACTTGAAAAGGCCTGATAGAGGGAAATGGAGCATCACGTGGGAACAGCACCAATGGAGGCCCATATGCCTGGATCACAGAAACTGTGGAGGGGATCAGTGTGTAAGAAAATTATTAGAAAGAGAAGAAAAGCCCAGGAAATGAAGGGCTAGGAATGCCAAATGAAGTTTTACTTGATCCTAGAAGTATTGGGGGGGGGGAGTCAACACATCTAAACTGAATTGTCTTTCCTTCTAAACCAACTCCCCTTCCTGATTTCCCTGTCACTACCAGTGGCACCATCACTTTTCAAGTTAGTAGGCTCAAAACCTACAGGGAAAAGGAATAAGCATTTGTATAGCACCTACTATGTGCCAAGCTAAGAAAAAGCCTTTATAAATATTATCTCATTTGATCCTCACAACAACCCTGAAAGGTAGGTACTGTCATTGTGCCCATTTTACAGTTGAAGGAACTGAGGGAAACAGAGGTTAAATGACTCGTCCAGGGTCACACAGGCAATAAGTATCTGAGGCCAGACTTGAACTTGGGTTGTCTTGATTCCAGCCCCAGGGCTCTATCCACTGTACTCCCTAGTGACCAGCTTAGGAGATGTATGTGATTCCTTTTCATCACCCCTAACAGTTGCCCATTAATATTTTCCTTCAAAACATCTCCCCTGTCTGTCTTTACCCCTCATGCTCACTGCTGCTCTACTAGTCAAGCCCTCATCCTCTCAGGCCTACTTTCTTAAAAAGCCTCCTAACTGATCTCCTTGCTTCCAGGCTTTCTCCTTTCCAGTCCTGCCACCAGATTCATCTGCTTTCATCATATCATGTGATGCAATGACTTCCCTTAGTCTGTCTTATTGCTGTGTGTTCAAAATACTGTAATACCAAAAGCTGCCAGAGGATTTCTCTTTGTGTGAAAATGGCAATATCAAGTGGAGGGAGGTTCACACTGTCAAAGGGGTCTGGGACACAGAAAAGGTAATATGGCTGCTTTTCTGGAAGCTCTACCCTTATTATCTATGCTATAATTTGGCTAAAGTTGTTAATTAGATCAAGTAGGTTTTTTTTTTACTTTTTTCTCTAGGATTCTCTAAGTATACCATCATATCATTGGTTCCTCATTACCTATTCTAATTTTTTCAATTTCTTTTTCTTCTCTTATTGCTAAGGCTAACATTTCTACTACAATAGTCATAAGAAGCATCTTTGTTTTGCCCCTGATCTTACTGGGAAGGCTTCTAGCTTATCCCTATTACATATAATGCTTGCTGATGGTATTATAGATACTACTTATGTTAATGAAAGCTCCACTTATTCCTATGCTCTCTAGTGCTTTTGATAGGAATGGGTATTTTATTTTACCAAAAGCTTTCTCTGCATCTATTAGATAACCATATGTTTCCTGCTGGATTTGCTACTGATATGATCAATTATGCTGATAATTTTCCTAATACTGAACCAGTCCTGGTATAAATCCCACCTGGTTATGGTGTATGATCTAGGGGACATATTTCTGTAATCTCTTTGCTAGACCAAGATGCCTGTTGGAACTCAGGTGAAAAAGCCCACTTTCACTTATAGGCAGAGGCAGATTTAAGTTTAGCTTATGTTAGTGAGTTTCAAGCAAATGACTGAGACAGAGAGAAATCGTTGCACATGAGGGCAGAGCTTCCAGAAGCAGTCACAGAAGGAGCTCTTTGTCTTTTCTGCATCCCAGACCCCTTTGGCAGTCTGGTATAGCATAGAGATTCTTTCCAGAATACCATTTTTAGAAGATCAAAGGAAATGCGATATTTCAGTCAGAGATTAGTTAAAAAAAAAAAAAAAAAGATGTATTTTCTCATCCTGGTCTCTTGATTTTGTCAAATTAAGAATCCCACATAGGGACCTCAAAGAGAAGAACAAGGGAGGCAGGTATCGTCAAGGTCTGTGGAGGATACCCTTCATGACCAAGAGAGGAATTTCTGGGACAAGAAAGGGAAGATAAAGCAGACTCAACCACAACTTGGGAGATGGAGTTCAGGAAAGGAATGAGAATGAATAAGGTGTCCACCAGTTTCATCCATGCCTTTCCATTGTCTTTAAACTACTATAAGCTCTGTGAAAGGAATCAGGGTCTCATGTAAAAAGCACTGCACATGAAGGGAGGAGACGGGACAAGTCATTTCCCTCTCTACAGACAGGACAAGTCATTTCCCTCTCTACATCTCAGTTTCCCCCTCTGCAAAAGAGGAATAACCCAACTTGTCCTACATACCTCACAGTTCTGGTGGGGGGAAGGTGCTTATAAATCTTAAAGCATGCAAATTTGAATTTTTTTTAAATTTAAACTTTCTAACTCTCTCAAGAACTAACAGAGTACTCAGCATACAATAGAGACTTAATAAAAGTTTCATAAGTGGACAGATGAATGTACATTTTCAGTGCTGACTTTCAGTCAACCAACCTATTCTTAGGCTGGATTTACAAAAGGCTTACTTCTCAGTACTTTATAAACTCATCAGTTCTTTGTTCTGTGTGATTTGAATTGTCTGGCTTTTTCCTTTGGTTAAATTTTTGATTGAAACAAAAGGCCTTATTAACTTTGAAGTGCTCATAACAATTGTAACCACAAAATTTAAGTTATATGCTATCTTATATTGTTTCATGTCAGTCAACTAACATTTATTAAGCACCTACTATGTGGCAAGAACTGTGCTAAATACGGGGGACATAAAGAAAGCAAAAATAGAGTCCCTTCACACAGGGAACACAGTCTAATGAGGCAGACAATGTGCAAACGACTATGTGCAAATTATATACAAGACACGTTGGACATAATCTCACTGGGAAGATGTTAGAATTTAAGGGAATTGGGAAAGCCTTCCTGTAGAAGGTGGGATTTCACCTGGGATTTGAAGGAAGCCCAGGAAACAAGAAGAGCAGCTACGTGGCAGAATGGGTAGCATGTTAGGCCTGGAGTCAAGGGGACCTGAATTCAAACCCGACCTCAAACACTTCTTAGCTGTGTGACCTTGGTCAAGACACTTAACCTCTATTTGCCTCAGTTTCTTCAGCTATAAAATGGGGGCCCTAGAGAAGGAAATGGCAAACCACTCCAGTATCCTTGCCAAGAAAACCCCATAAAAATGGGGTCATTAAAAGTCCAACACAACTAAAACTTAACAACAAGGAAACAAGGAGGTAGAGATGCATAGAGTGAGCATTCCATGCCTTGGTGACAGCCAGTGAAGATGCTAGAAGATGGAGTGACTTGTTCAAGGAACAGCAAGGAGGTCAGTGTCAGTGGACCTCAGATGGAGAGAGAGAGAAAGGATGTAAAGCATAAGAAGACTGGAAAGGTAGGGGAGAGGCTAGGTTATAAATAGCTCTTAACGTCAAACAGAAAATTTTAGAATTGGTGCTGGAGGTAATAGGGAGCCACTGGAGTTCAGTAAGTAGAGAGGTAATGTAGTCAGACCTGCACTTTAGTAAGTGATTTGACAGCTGAATGGAGGATGGATTGAGAAGGAAAGAGACTTAAGACTGGCAGACCCATGAGCAGGCTACTGCACCAGTCCAGGCAGGAGGTGATGAGGGCTTGCCCTATGGTAGTAGCAGTGTCACCAGAGATTAGGGGGAATCATACAGGAAATATTACAAAAGCAAAATGTCTCTGAAGTATCCAGTATCACATGTCTAATGGACAGCTGGAGATGTGAAACTTGAGAGAGGTTGGGCTGGACAAGTGGATCCGAGAGTCATCTGCAGAGAGATGATAATTGAAGCCATGGGAGCTAAGGGGAGCACCAAAGGAAAGAGAACAGAGGGAGAAGAGGGCCCAGGAGAGAGCCTTTGGGTGACCACCATGGTGAGCATACCTGAACTGGATGAAGATCCAGCAAAGGGGACAAGAAGGAGTGGTCAGACAGATAAGAGGAAAATCAAGGGAGAATGAAGTCCCAAAAACTTAGAGAAAAGAGAGTATAAGGAGAAGATGGAGACTGACAGCATCAGAAGCTGCAGAGAAGCCAAGGAGAATGACAATGAAGAAAAGGTCATTAGATCTGGCAATTAAGAGATCACTGGTAATTCTGAAAAGAGAAGTTTCACGTGAATGATGAGGTCAGAGTAACGTGAGGGAAGAAGAGGGAAGGTCCCTGGAATGATCTCAGTTTTTTCAGTGAAATATGAGGAATGATTCTCGATGAGAGGGTGGGGGAAGGGGAACTTTGGACAGTCTGGGGAGAGAAGAAAGGATCTGGAAAAGCAGCTATGGTGAGGAGGTTAGTCAATGAGTTCAGGACGTATAGAAGGATTGCCTTGCCACAGTGAGGGCCCAGTTATAATTATATCTCGCTAACTTATGATACATAAAGAAATATATTGATATATCTCTAACTAAACTGTCAGTTTTCTGAGAGGAGGTTCTGTGTCTTTGTATTCCTCAGATGCTTAGTACAACACTGGACTGCATGGAGCAGAGGCTGCTAGATTCCCTGTGTATCCCCCAATGGACACATATACACACGCACACTGACACACACACACACTCACCGAGTCAAAGTACAGCAGGACGTGGGGTCCCTGGGTCTCAAAGTGACTCACATAACGATCTGAGAGTGATGTCAACTAGGGAGAAAAAACTGAGGTCAAGGACACACCAGAGAGCTTCCACCAAAAGGAGCACAGCCACTGAAGGACAAAGGGGAACAAGGAGAGGAGCCAGCATGACTGCCTCACCTGGACAGGAATAACTGAATCACTGTGGGAACCCAGATGGCTGAGTCTGGACAGATAGGAGGAAGCCCAAACTCTTGGGTTCCTGAAGGCAACTGGAAGGTCACAGAATGTAGGATCATAGGTCAAAGAGCTGAAAGGCTGCTCAGGGACCATCTTTCTTCAATCCCCTCATTTTATAGATGAGGCACAGGGAATTTAAATCAATAGGTCAAAGTCATGCAGGTATGTGTCAGCAACAGGATTTGAATCATAGGTCCAGAACCTATGACTCCAGAGATAACAAGATAATTGTGACCCAACTGGGAAGGAGAAGGATAATCATACCTTTTCTAGGTCAGTCTGCAGGGCACGAAATCCACTCAGCAAGGTGATGTCTACAATAGCCATTCCAGGGAATCTGATCCCATCACTTCGCCTTTGAGAAGACATACTTTGGATGACTTCAGTTTCTACTGACCCTCAAGTACTCTCCTGCCCACCATTCAATGCTGAACACCCTGTCCATGGCTCAACTCGTGTCTCAACATCCTCTCCCATCCCCACTGAGACTCTGCCTGCTCCCCTCTTTATCACCCTGGGGTGCAGGCATCTGCTCATTCACTCCCTGGTGTCACTCCTCACCCACTCCAACAGGAACTTCTCACCTCCTTCAGGTGACAGCCCTCACTCCAGCCTACAAGCACTCACCAGATGCATACTTCATAATGCACCTTCTCCTCCTTCTCATCTCCTGCCTTGGGCACTTCCCGTTTCCTGCGGTTCCGACGTCCCTCAAATAGCTGCAGGGGTGTCACAGGGGACACCAAGGGACTTGGGTCATCTCCAACTTGGGGCTCCTCCTCATAGTATTCATAGTCATCATTGGATGATGCTAGCATTGAAATATGGATATGAGAAGGCATCCAGGTGTCTTCCTTCCCAGCCCCCACTTCCCTCAGGGACCCAAATGTACACACCCCCTCCCACCCTGCATTCACCTGCATACTGGACAGAGCCTGTGACTTTCACTTCCAGCTTGAAGTCCTTACAAGTTGTGTTTTTCTCCTCCAGGATGTTGAATTTACGTAGAATCTTGGGGAGGAAGAAGGGATTTGGTTTTGATTTTATTTGGGGGAAAAGAAGAAAATCTGGATCATTCTATCCCTACTCTTTATCTTATATATAGCCACACCTACCAGCCTCTCCCACTCAGCTCACACCATAGGACTTCTCTGTGATACAGCTGGTTAAACTACATGATGTCAGCTCTAAGATGCAGTGTTTCCACTGCACTGAGAGGTCTTTGATATCCTGTCCCGTTCTGGATAAACAGAAATTCCCTCTCTGCCTTATCAACAAGTATTTATTAAGCACTTCAAATGTGCCAGCACTGGCTCAGTGCAGGGAATACAACCACAAGAGTAAGTCTCAACTCTGATTCTCTGAACCATGGCTCATCTCCCTGGCCAAACTATCACCTCTGCCCAGGCCTCTTCTCCCACCTTGTGGTGACAGGAGCCTCTCCAATTCTCACCTTTAAGGTTCCTTTGCCATTTCCCCCGACCTTGACAGTGATCTTGCTGTCCAAGGGGAACTGTTGGAGAGTAGGAAGAGAGAAACATGTGAAAAGAGAAAACAAACAAAAGCTGTCTGCCCACTCCCCAACCCGTTCCCTCTTCAGTGGTAGAGAAATTAGCTAAGACACAGGAAGAGGATAGGAGGAAAGGAAAACAGGGACATCTAGAAAATGGGGCAGAGGGAGAAGAGAATGGGAGCTATGTAAGGGCGCCTCTCCCCACCTACCCTTCCTAGTAGCAGCAAAGCCCTCTCAGCTCAGAGGCAGAACAAGTGGGGAAGAGACAGGACAGATGGGAATCAGTATCTCTAGGCTCACTTTTGAGGCCCTAGTCCCCAACAGCCTCAGCTACCAATCCAAGGGCTTATCACCTGCAGATCGTCTTCTACCCCTGAAGTTTGATGGTTGTTTAACTGGATGACGCTGCTCTTAGTTCCCTGTCGACCCTGACTGCTCAGGGTCACATTGAGTGTGGTCTCTGTGGTCGTATGACTGGCAATCCAGTACTCAGACAGGGCATCCAGGGCAACTACTGTGTCCTGGAAAAAAACTCATATTATTCTCCAGCCTAGAACTTAGGGAGAAAACCTTCCACCCTGCCTCCCTCCCCTACCACTCCCCAGGACCCTGGACTCAGTCCCCTATACCTGGGTACTGCGGAATCCCCCTTGGAAGCTCGCCTGGTGGGTTAACCAGTTTGCAGCCTGATCAGCCAGCTCAGCCTTCCCCTCTCGCAGCAGGAGGTGCAGCAATACGTATGCAGTTGTTTCCACCCACAGTGCAGGAGCCAGGGGAGTGAGCTTTGAGGGGTCTTCCTTGGCAGCAGGAGTCGGTGAGATAACATTTTGAGACCCAGCAGCTGGACCCCAGTACAGTTCATCTGGGAGGTGCAGGCAACACAAAAGCAGAGAGGGGGAGAAAAGAGATAGAAACAGAAATAGTCACAGAGTTGGAAATGCCATCACAAAGCTTATGTCTCCTGATCCTTGAATTCTTCTTCAGTTTTTGGGTTGTACTCTTTTCTCCCCAGAGTGACCTGATATTCTTCTGAATTCCTTCAGAGCCTACAGCCTGGTTCCTTCCTTTCGTATTTCTGAAGTGTGGCCCTTCAGGAATTCTTCTGTCCTCCACTACATCCTGACTCCTTCCCAGCCTGGGCTTCTCCTGCCACAAACCTTTCAATCCTTTCCCACTGAACTCACTTTTCTAGGCAGCTGGTGGTACAATGGATAGAGCACTGGACCTGGAGTTGGGGAGACCTGAGTTCTAATTTAGCCTCAGACACATACTACTATAACAAATGCAAGTCACTTAGCCTCTACCTGCTTCAGTTTCCTCATCTCTAAGATGGGAATAACAGACTGATGCTGAGTGAAATGAAGAAGAAGCAGGAGAGCATTGTACACAGTAACATCCACAGTGTGCAAGGACTGTTTATAAAAGATTTAGCCCTTCACAGCAATGTAAGGACCTAAAATATTTCCAAAGGACTCTTGTGACAAAAGGTCATTCACATCCAGAAAAAGAACTATGTAATCAGAATGCAGAAGGAAGCAGACTATCTTCTCTTCTGTTAGGTTTTGGTTTGGTTTGGTTTGGTTTTTCTCATGGTTTCTCCCATTCATTTTAATTCTTCTCTGTAAAATAACTAAGGTAAAAGTGTGTTTAATAAGAATGTACACATAGAACCCATACAAGATTGCCCACCATCTCAGGGAGGGAGAAGGAGAAAATCTAAGACTTATGGATGTGGTTATTGAAAACTAAAAAAAAATAAATTAATTATTAAGAAACAAACATTTTTTTCAAAAATAAAAAAAGAGGGGAATAATAAGACCCATCCCAGAGGGATGTTGTGAGGACCAAACTAGAGGTTATTTGTAAAGCATGTAGCACAGTGCCTGGCACCCAGTAGGTGCTTATTTCCTTCCCTCAAGCACAAGAGCCCAGACTCATCAACTAGCTCACAGGGTCTTCACTGGGTCCTTGGATACTCACCTCCTTTTCCTTGGGCCATGGCCATAATGTTGTTATGGGCAAGATCCTGGTCATCTTTGGGGGCCTCAGTCAGGGTCAGGGCATAGGCTGTGATGGCAGCTGCATGAGATCCCAGGAGCCCAGCAGCTACCTTTCCCACCAGGAATGAGTCTGCACTAGAGATGGAGGCTTTCTAGGAGGTAAGAAGGCTCTTTGAATTCCTGGTTCCCCAAGGGAAGTTGGATTTTCAGGAAAGCGTTTGGGGACAGGGAAGATGAGCACCACATTTACCACTCTCTGCAGCTGCTCTTTGATTCTCTCCTTGTTGGGATCATCCTCAGAGGTCTGGAAGGCAGGCAAGCTATGCTGGAGGGCTACAACCACAAAGGCAGTTAGGGCCACAGACTCATCTGGTCCCACCAGGCCACCCTGGAAGGAAAAAAACAAAGGAAATCATAAGACATCACAGCATCAGGGGTGGGGAAGAGGCTTCCATGTCCTTCCCCACCTGCAGACTTGACAGTCCATAGCTCCCTCTCACCTTCACCCCTGACCCCCAGCACCTGCATATCCCTGTGGATGACTGGACAGAGGTCTTGAAAAGAGCCATCCCCAAGCTGCTTTGTCAGAAGCCACTGCACCGTCTCCCTCAGACCTTCCACAGAGCCACCCACCTGCTCCTGGGCTATGCTGAGCACTTTTAGGACAAAGGCCGTGAGCCTGGGAGAAAGGAAGGTAGGAGTCAGCACAATTTCCCAACTTTTGGTCCTCAACCCATTTTTCCCAGCCCCCCCAACCCCCTGGGAGACCCTGTGGAACTGCCCGCATCTCCCCCCACCCTTTACTCATTGCATCTCTCCTGGTGATCTATCTCACCAAGTGCTGCTGTCCCGGTGCAACCAAGCCCCATAGGAGCCATCTCTTTTCCTGAACTGCAGGATACGGGCATAGCCTTAGGCAACAGAAAAGAGTTGCTGCTTTCCTTTCCACCACCTGTCTCTTCTTACCCTCCAACCCCCCAACACTGTTTTCTGGTTCTCTAGTTGTCTCCAACCATCCCACCCCTTTTCTCCTTACGTTGCGCTCCCCCAAATTCCCTGACCTTCACCTTTACCCACTTCTTTCCCTTCCCCACACTTCTGCTTCACACCTTTCTGGATGAGATCCACTGCATGGTCCTTCATCTCAGGAGGTAGCTTTCCCCATTGCTCAGTCTTGTCCAGATAGCGGGAAGCAGCAAGTGTAGGGGACAGAGTGATCATGGTTTGTTCTGCACAACCATGGGGCACCCTCAGTAAAGACCCCAGCCCTCCTGGGGACAGGGCCCCCTCAGAGCCCATGGTGTTCATGGGCTCAGATGCTGCATGGGACAAAAGAGAAAAGAATCCATGACTGAGGTCTTCAAGTTGAAAGACTGGAAGGGCAGAAAGGTCAGGAGATTACTGGGGGATTCAGAGGCCAAAAGATCAGAAAGGATCAGAGTAAGGTCACTGGAGGAACAAAATGGATTAGGGTTACTGGGGAAAAACTAGGGGTCAGGCAACCTAGGGATCTGGAATCAGTAGAAACAACTACCTGTAACTCGAACAACACTACTGAAGTCTCCATCGGGGATAGCATTGGATGGGGTCTCCCCAGGAATATCAAAGGTACGGGCACGGAAGTCTAAAGAGAAAGAGGGGGTCAGGGATCTGGGAAAGAACATATCCTATTCCTCCATCCCTGGAGATTCTTTAATATTCCCCCTCAAATCTTACTCCTCATATATATGTACTCTAAGTTGAGATGGAAATTACTAGAGAACCAAGAAGTGAGGAAAGAACCATAGGGAGTAGGAGTCTGGGGGATCACTCACCAAGGGGGTTCAGCTTGTAAGTATACTCCTTTATCTGGACAGCTCCTTCCCTCTGTCAGGTGAACAAAAACCAAGGAGAAAATGCCTAATCCATCTCTCAAGTCTCAGACTACCTTCAAGCCCTGTTTACAGGGTTTGGGTTGCAGAAACTTTTGGGGGTGGGTGGAGGAACACACAGGAAGGAGGGAAAGGAGCTGCTGACCTAGGATTTGGAGGGCCAGGTGGAAGATTTTAGGAACTCATCCCATAAGAACACTAGGGAGTATGATCTGAAAGGGAACTGTGAATATGTTTGAGAAAGGAATCTGAAAGGTAGGTAAGGTTGGAGGATTGGTCAAGGGTCTCATCTCTCACCTCGATATGCAGGACCTTGGACACAGCATCTCCAAAAGGTCCCTGGGCCAAGACCTTAAGAGACACATCAGCAGCAGCCGTGGGCACCACGGGAAACGAGACAGGCCGTGCAGAGATAGCAGGCACCTCCACCGTGAGCACTCTGCCACCACCACCAGCAAGGCACAGCCCTTCAACAGGAGACACCTGAACATTCACCTGGTGGGGACAGGTAGAGACAGGAGGGAGGAATGAAGAGAATTTTAGGGACCAAGTAGCCCCCTCCTCTCAGTTCCTCACTTGCTTCTCCCACTCCCCACATCATCTCACAGTCAAGTTCTTATTCCAATAGTTATAAATGACAGGTCGAAGCTCTATCTGCTCAAATCTTCGGACAGAGTAGGGAAGACGAAGATGTAAGTGGAATTCTTGGAAAACTCTAACCTGGACAGGTTGAGCCACACAAAGACCTGATTGAGAGACAGAGTGACACAGCTCAGTGAGAGTGGATGAACAGGGAGGCATGATACCCTTATGGGGCATTTAGGGGAGCAGAAAAACTAAGAAGGAAAGAGAAAAAGAATAGCTATGAGGTAGGGTATGGCACAGGAGAGGCTGGCAAAAGCACAGGAAGGGACAAAAGCTGTCCCACCACAACTAACAAAGAAGCCTAGGAGGAGGTCCCCAAGGCACTGACTCTGCTAACTCTCCAGGGCAGCCCCTGGCTTCCATGAGCAGAATCTCCCCCTCCCTTCCTGGAAACTACTCCTTGGGAAACCACAAGCTAACCAGGATACCCTAAGGGACAGAAGACTCCATGTTAAGATGGCATTAAGGGAGGGAAGGCAAAGAAGAACGAAGGGGTAGCAGTACTGTGGCCACCTTTTGTCTGGGAAAGGCTCACAGCGTGGATCTCCCATGTGGTCAGGGAATCAGGCACAAGCTCATAGACCCTGTGTTGGTAGAGCATAAAGAAAATCTATCAGACCTGGGGGCTGGATGCTGGGGTCCCCAAGGGGCGTGGAAGTTTTGGGGGTGCAATCTGGAATGTCTTCTTGGCCTCCTCACTTTTTAACTTTGTCTACCGTGCACAGGGTCCAGAGCCAGTTCTCGGGGAAATAACTCCGGACAAGGATATCATCTTCAACAAGCAGTTCCTCCTCCTCCCACATGTCCTGGGCTGGGATGAGTGAAAAAGATACAAGTATGGCTGCTTACATTCAAGGCCCTAGGCACCCCAGCCCATCAGCATTCCCAGATATCCTTGACCTGGAAGGTTCCAGCCATACCCATGGTCCATAACTGTTACCTCGGGCAAGCCCTGTGCCGCCCCTGATGCGGGCCTTTTTACGAAGATTGTCAGCAAATTGGCAGCAGGACAGGAAGGCCTCGTGGCAGGTGGGCTCTCTTACCCTGGCCACTCGCTCTTTGCAGGATCGGCGCATCGGCAATGGCGTCATCCCATCCTTGCAGCAGCGCTTGGCTTGACCAACGTACTGATTCACTGTGGGCAGTGCAAAACTGTTCACTAGAAATGCCCCCCATGCACACCAGACACACCTGAGGTTCTGGCTCTAGCCTCATCACTCACTCTTCCGAAGAATCTCCTTCTGGAAATCCACATCTCTTCTCTTCCGGCTTTTATGCTCCTTAGGGCATCTCAGACCTACAGTAGCAGATGATCAAAGGAAGGAGGTCTAGTTACACGAATCCCATGTCCTGCCCCTCCCTTCCTTATATAAAACTGTTTCCATCCTTCCCTCACCTATCCCTTCCCTTTCTCCTTCCCATTCTTTCCCCTTAACCACAAAGTAGCAAACCTTGAACAGGACCTTAAAGATAATCCATTCCTACTCCCTAGTTTTACAGAGAAGGAAAGGGAAGCACACAGAGAGGAAAGCCAGTCACACATTGAATTAATGGTGCGTTTCATGACTCCCAGACCAGTGCTATTTCACACTCTCTCACCTTCCTACTCCCAGCCCTTCCATTCTCCCTCCCTAACCTCTCTCCATCCTCTCACTTTAACCCCCAACACCCCCAAACTCTCTTCTTACTGCTCCTGGCTTTGGTGAAACTCTGTCCATCCGAAAACATCAATCCGGCTGACTCAAAAACCTGGAGAGCATTGATCCCGCCCCCAGGGCCACAGCCCAGGTCATACGTGTTCATGGCAGTGAAAACCTGAGGTGAAGAAAGGCAGGAGACGCTTTTGGACATGGAGACTGAAGGGAAAGCAATGGAGAGAATTGTCAACCAAGAGGGAGGGAAAGGGAGAAGTAGGGGACTTGGTGAGAGGGGGAACAGGAGAAGCAGAAAGAGAAGGGCTGCTGTGAGAAAAAAGGGCACTGAGTATAGGGAGGACAGGGTCACAGAAAACGGTGAAGTCTACCGGGGAACTGAAATAGGACTCCTAAATGGAGAGAGGTTTGGGGGAGTTGGAGGAAGGGACAGAGTGGCCAAAGAGTCAGGGGAAAGTAGAAAAAGATGAGGAAGAGGAGAGTCTGGGGACTAGGATCTCAACCTTGTTCATGTGGAGAGGGCTGTGCCTGTGACCACCTGCTGCATACACGGCAGTATCCACAGCCCCCAGGGCTACAGTGGCTGAGGAATCTGTGTATAAATTCAGTCTTAGCTGGTCCCCAGGTCGAAGTTCTGTCCCATCCACTTTCATTTCCAGCTAGGGATAGTAGAGGAAAAACAAAGCAGGGCAATATTACTGGGAGGAAGAAGTCCCTTCCTGTTTTTCACACCTTCTGAGTTTTCTTTGAACTTGAGCCCACTTCTCTCCCTCTCTCTCTCCACCTCTGTCTCATCGCATCTCTCCTCCCCTCCACCAATTACCTTCCCCTCACAATTCCCCACTTGGACATCCACTTTCAAGGAGTTGGCGACTGGCAGACCATTGTGGTAGTAGAAGGCAACAACGCGGAAGGAAGGCACAAGTTGGAAGGTTACAGGGATAGAGATGGAGGTCACAGCCACCCTTGACACTCGCTGCATGGATATGATCTCCCCACGCGACAGAACCTGAGGGTGTCAGAGTGGTTGGTGAGACAAAAGGATACGAAAGGAGTTTCCTCTCTATCCTCCTGTCTTCCTCACTGTCTCTCCACCTCTTGGGAACAACTATCCACTTCTGCCCTGATCTTTGCTCCAACAATCCTGCTCTTACTGGTCTATCCTCACCATGTAGTAGTAATGGGAGAAAGTAGCTCCAGCAGCTCTCACAGCACGAAGGTTTAGAGTGAATGTCTGTCCCACACGGGGAGGCCTGGAATCCAGCCATTCCATGGACAAGAACCCAGAGCCTCCAGAACGTAGAGAATGGACACTAAGGGTGGCCTTTGCTGGGAAGGGGGATCCTGCAGATACCTGGGAGGAACCAATAAAGTGAAAGGTCAGAGGGACTCAGCACTCTGCTCCTTCAACTCCCAAATCTCCACCTTGCTCCTGAGTGATGAAAACATCCAGCTCTTGGCTCCCCTTTCTCCTGTCCCCACTTTTTGCCTGCCTTGCCTAGACTGTCTGCCTCCCATCTTACCGTGATCTGCAACTCTTGGGTGGCTTGGGGGATATTGATGGGGGCGCTGAGATGACCCCTCTCATCTGTGTTGAGGTTAAGAACCTGGGTATCAGAATTAACTCCTGAGGTGATAAATTTGGTGGAAATTTTGATGGGGATCCCAGAGGCTGAAGAGCCAGAGACATCCTGAACCAAGCCCTGAGGGTGGGTCAAAGAGAAGTCAGAGAAGAAGAAATAGAGGAAAAATGCTGTCCCATCTCCCTTATCTGTACTGCCTCTCCCCACCTCTCTTCTACTCTCCCTCCCCATCCTCTTTTCTAACATCCTCCAGGAATGACCTGTAGCAGGAAAGGGGTCCCTGGTACAAAATATCGCTGGGTGCTGCTGAGATCCACCACAAGTGGAGATGAGACAAAGCGCAAGGAGGTAAGTTCAGCTTCCTCGAGTTCTCCCCCTGGGGCCATAGAAATAGACAGATAGAAGAAGTCAGGGGCAAAAAAGCAGAGACAAAGAGAGAGGGGACAGAGATGGAGACAGAAAGACACAAGGATCGCTGTCTCCTTATCCTTCCCTCTCTAGAAGAAACTCATGGGTGGGAAGGTACTCAGGTTGGGGAAGGAGGAGAGACTATGTGTGGATGTCCAAAGAAGGGATCAGAGTGCAGAGGAAAGGCATGAGAGGTCTAGGGTCACCCACCAGGAGATTCAATGACAGCAGCTGCTACATAGAGGCGAAGCCCCTGAAGATTGTCCATCGTAGAGATGTCCAGTGCCTTCTGGATCTCTGCTCCTGAAAGGGTAATGCCACAGGCGCCATCTGACAACTGAGGAGGGGAGATCAAAAGAGAGAGCAGACAGCTGTGGTGAAAATTCCACCTATTACTCCATCACCCTCCCCTCTCCAAATGCCTTTCATGACTTCTGAGCCCCACCTTGGACTGCTTTTCCAGTCCTCGAAGGAATTTCTTCTCACCACTCTCATCCAGGATTCCAAATCGAATATAAGCCACGCCCTGCACTGACTTCCCATATACATACCTAGAGGCAAGGGGAATTTGGAAGGACCCCTGGCAGAAGAAGCCAAGGTGGTGGAGGGTGGGGTCGGGGAGGAAATAGGGCAAAAGTAAGAGTCCTAAGGAAGGGGGAAGAGAAGGTGAGGAGAGATGCAAGGGTTACTGGCAGTAGTACACAGGGGTGGAAATAAGGGAAAGGATTACTTGGCCTGCACATTCAATTGGATATGCACATCAACACCAGGAGCTATCAGCACATAGGGCTCTTCAGGTATGATCTTCACCTCAAAGTTGGGGAGAACTAAGTGAGAGTAGAGGGGAGGAGAAAATGTCAAAGAGCAATGAAAACACCCCTTCTCTCTCAGATCCACTATCCACCCCCAATCTTTTCTCCCCTTAGCAAACTATCTCCCTAGTCTCCAGTTCTTACCATATTTCTTCACCTCAAACTCAGTACTACTGTTGGAGTCTAAGCTGTCAGAGAATCGAGCTGAGATCCTCCAGGTGCCAGGCCTGAGAAGGAATAGAGAGGTAGCTCAGTCTAAGCAGGTAGAGAAGAGCCCAATGGAAAAAGAACGCTGTTCTTATATATGATGGAAGAATTTGGGAGACAAGATGGGGGGGCAGTTGTGAAGGTCACAGTGGGCTATGCAGCAAGCAGAATCTCTAGGGTCTGGAGTGATGTGAGTGGATGAAGGGGTAGAAAGTGAGAAGGTATTTAAGGGATATATATAGGAGTATTCCAGCATGGGAAGGGTTCAAGAAAGAGCTCACTCTGAGATGTCAGGGATCACAAAACCATCTTGGAAAATGGATTTTCTAGAAAACACCTCATTCTTCCGTACTTGAAGGCCATGAGAGTTCTAGGAGAAGAGGGACTCAGTGAACAAACCTAGAGATAGAAAGTCAGAAATTAGGGGTCATGGTGGGGGAGTTAGAAGCCAGGAACTCACCTGAACAGTAACAGTCAGGGTATCCGTGGATGGTCTCATGTTCTGATCCAGAGCAAAGACTCGGAATCGGACTAGAGGAAATGATACACAGGTGTCAGTTAGGCCAAAGGAGGGAGTTCCATGAGTTCTAGTTCTCTTTCTTCCTTCTCATCCTTTTCCTTTACAAAGAAAGTCTATTCTGTACATGGTATAACTATGCAATAAATTTGGTTTTGCATGAGAAGGAATTGAAGCTGTGGACTCCTCACCACGTTGGCCAGGGTTGTAAACGGGCTGGTCTGTCTGTAGAAAAAGGTGACCCCGACGTGAGGAAAATAACAGGTTGACACCCTGGGTGTCTGTTGATCGAGACAGAGTTGATTTCAGCCATGATGTTTTGGCCACAAGTTGCACGGAACGGGATGTGTAAAGCTTCTTGAGACCACAGCGCTCTACGTGGACCAGTGGGACCTGAGAGTAGATGAGGACAGCATCAGAGGCAGAAAGTGAAGAGTTAGAAAGAGACAGAGATATGAAAAGACCAAGTGAGAATGAGAGGCACAAAGACCAAGGGAGAGACCAAGAGCAGAAAAACAGATGCAGGGTCAGAATCAGAGGCAAGTAGGTCAATGATATGTAAAGAAAAACAGAATGAAGAGAGCAACTAGGTGAGGAGCACAAAATGACAGGAGGAGCAACTGGGGAGAGTCTGAAGGGGGCAGGGAATTGGGGGTGCAATTACCGGAAGGCTAAGTAGCTGATAGTCATGGTCAGAGTCCAGGGTAAAGGACACATCCTCAGAGCAATGCGCCGAAGGCCCTGATGGATTTCTCAGGAAGACAATACCATTGACTTTCTGCCCCTTTGGAGCTCCCTGGAGTTGCAGTCCCACTGAAAGTGGTACACCCAGGCGAACCACAGAGGGTGAAAAGATCAGCAGCCTATGGCAAAGTGGGAGGGGGGAGATTTAGGACCTGCAGCTACAGAGCTCCCTCCTTCCCTCACCCAAGCCACTGACCCACTCACCTAGCCTTCAACCAAGACCCCACTTCCCAAGACACCCAAATGTTTTTGTCCCATAGTTGCTAGGTCTCCCATCCTCAGTCTCCACAACCCTCAGTGACACAGATAGCTTTCCCCAAGACCTGGCTTCCTGTACAGTCAAGGTGAAGAGGCTTGAAACCCAAAGCAACATCCATAAGAGCTTCATGGTTGGGAAGACTGCAGGGATGGTCAATCCCAGCTGTCCATCTACTCCCTTCTGGCTGTCCTGGGGTCCAGGAGAGATAACTTTGGACTTTGCTCCACCCCTGCTTTGGTTTAGCTGGGAAAACACGTGACAATTAAGAAATACAACTGGCCCAAAGCCCAGTACTGAAAGTACTGGAATCCTGAGGCCCGGGAGGAAATCTTGGATCTCTTTTATACAGTTCTTTCTGAAACATCATGGTCTCTCTGATGTGTGCTGTCTCCCCAATCCTGATATTTATACGGGTGAAGTGAAGGTATATAAAGTGTCACCTTTCCACAACCTTGATTCCCACATAACCCTGCTGATATTTGGATGTTATTTTGCATAAGACCCACCACAAATTCTAAGGCTTGAGTAGGTTTTCACTAAAATCACAGTAATACCCATACTGTTACTGGAGACCTTTTTTAATGTTTACCTCTCTCCCATATGAATTCTGTTATGAAGGGAGGCGTCCAGACCTGGAGTTATCTTTACCCATCCCTACAACTGAGCACCATAGAAACATTACATTTAAATGAGGCCTTAAAGAAAACATCACAGAAAGACATTGTTTATTTGGCAATTTCAAAAGCAAAAATAAAAGGAGAACCCCAAAACAAAATGACATCATGTCCTATGTGAAAGATAATAAGCAAAACATTGATATAAATCTTTTCCAATCTTTCTCCTTAGCAGAGTCAGGGTAAGCACAGTCCACACCCCAAAACTGTAAACAGTAGTGATCATATCTGTCCCATCCACCTAGAGAGTCAAACAGTAGTCTCAACTCCAGACTTTTCAACGGGCAACCCCTCCATAGATGCCACTCCGATCTGTGTTAATAGTGATGTCTTGAGGGCTGCAGGTTATATCTACACCTTACTTCATTTCCCAGTGCAACAGGTGAAGTGGGAAAAGATAACCAGAATCTTCATGTCTCAGGTAGGCGAAGGAGAGTCCCAGATGTGGTGGGGACACTGTAGGGGGAAAGGGGAAAGCAAATAAGCATTTTTATAGTGTCTACTATGTAAACAGCACTATACTAACCACTTTACAAATATTATCTCATTGGATCCTTAAAAACAACCCTGTGACACAAGTACTATTATTATCCCATTTTACAGATGAGGAAACCAAGGAAGATGGAGGTTAAATGACTCGCCCATTGTCACACAGCTACTAAGTGTCTGAAACAAGATTTGAACTCAAGTCTTCCTGAATCTAGAGGTCACTACTCTATCCACTGGACCACCTAGCTGAGGGTAGAAAGGGTGGGGGTTGTGGAGGGGTGAGAGGAAAGGAAGACAAGAAAAACTAGGGTCTAGTTCTAAGGGTCTCCATGTTAACAGAAAATTGGGGTAGGCAATCAAAGAGCAACACCTATAGATCATCATGATGAGGAAGAGCTCCAGTCTTACATGATTTAGTTGAAACCTTGACAGTAGGGAAGAAAGAGAACAGGTAAAGCTACATACTTACATGTCAAGCAACTGCCCTCCAATTAAATCATGTACATGGTAGGGAAGGCCAAGCCTCACAGACAGAGGAGCTCGTCTACCTAAGAGCTCAGAAAGGGACAGCTCCCGATACTTGGATTTTCGAACCATCCCAAGTACTGCCTGTCGCCCTAGAAGAAAGAGACAGAAGCAGATAACACTAGACAATGGATGTGATCACTGGGTCTTAGTTTTGGGGGATGGTCTCTCTCCTGAGTATCCTTAGTTGGGGCAAGAATAGGGAAGGGACAGCTCTGGTTTGTGCTTTTGGAGTAATCAGAGAAAGGAAAGAGAAATCAGCACCTTTAACAAAATATTTTACAAATCTCCCAGCTCCTGGCAATGACAGCCACCAGCTCCCAGCATCTCGGACTGTGAGGACTCCAGCATTTACCAGTTGCCTAGGGTGGGAGGGAAGGGAAGGGATAATGTCACCTTTAGGAACCATCCTCCACTGCCCCTTAATTCCTACCCTAAGGAAGGAGGGAATGACAGTTGCCTGGGTCCTTTTGCAGTGAGGGAAATTTTAAAAAAAATCAATTTCATGGGGGGATATGAACAGCATACTTATGCACTGACTGTTTAACTCCTCTTTCAAGAAGAACAAAAGCTGGTCTCCTTCTCTATTATGTTGTAAGGGAAACAGGAAAAGCAACTTTGTACTGTTCCAGCATCAGTATGGTAATATAAGGATGGGGATAAGAGTGGGCAACCGTTGGAAAAACTTGATGTTTCTTTTATGCTTTTTTAAGTGATGAAATTCAACTTGAAGAAATTCCATACTTTCATGAGACACATACATCCCTCAACTCTCCCAGACAATTCAGTTGATTCCATTAACAAGGATTTGGGAGAAAGCATCACTGCTAGGCAAAGAAGGTTGTTAAGAGGAGAGTTAAAAAGAGAAAAAATTAAAATAGGACCATAGATGCAGTTGACAGTTGCCTGGGTTTTAGGCTGCCCCAAGTCTCACGTGATGTCACAGTCTTTAAAGCCAAAGGTTTGGATCATCTGATCCTGCTGAAAGCTGAGGTCTCCACAGGCTGGAAGCACCACGGCCAGAAACCTCTGCACTGTCCCTTCAAATGGTCGGCCCCTGCAAGATTCCAGGGCCTGAAGGAGAAACAAGAGGGAAAGGGCAACCAAACCCCATATTGCTTTTTATACTGTCTTCTCCCCCCACTACACACATACACACACACACACACACACACACACACACACACACACACACACAGAATTATTTCCTATTTTAACTCTATGGAGCTTGTTTATACAAAGTTACTTGCTTATTGTCTGCCCCACCCTCCCCTTATATCCTAAGTTCCCTGAGGGCAGGAACTGTCTTTTTGTATCCACTGTGCACTTAATATAAATGTTTACTGACTGACACACACAGAATATGTGCCTCTCCCTCCACAATACTTTTTTTCTCCTTCCTTCATATCCTTCCATTAGTTTTACTAGCCTTTAAGACACTCCCTGGTTCCATTATCCCATGTAAACATATATACACACACTTTGGTCTTGAAGTCCTCCGTGAAGACAATCCCCTGAGCGTCAGAATCAAAGCCAAGTTGAATGACTCGAATCTCCCCTTGTTCCCGAAGTTCTCTCTGTCCCAGGAGAGGTACCAAAATAAGAACTATCTCAGATGGGAGAGTGGGAATAGGTTAATATGTGCGAGTGGGGCGTGGAAAGGACAGCTCTTTTCTGCTACATGGCTCAGTACAGAAAAGATCATCCCACCTGTGTAGGCTGACAGAAACTAGGAGGTGGCTACTAACTGGTTAGAGTCAGTCAGTGTCCCTTCATCAGCTATCCATCCATCTTGGCCACTGCTCCACTCAACACCCCTTACTGGCCGGCTGCCTGTATGACATCACACAAACTGCCTCTCACCAGCTGTCTTTCTATCTGCCAGCCTTTCCTCACCCATCCTCCAATTGGGTCTTTCCACTGGTTCCGCTCCCCTTTCATGAGCTGCCAGTACCTGGGTCCCTGAGTCCCCTCCACCAGTTGCCCAGCCTCTGACCCATTCGCTGGTCTCCCCCTCGCCAGGCCCCGGGGCCCCTCTCGCCCGCACCCCCTCACCAGCTGCCTGTCGGCCGAGGTCCGGTCGGGCACGAGGCTGTAGACCTGGCTCTTGAGGGCGATGGGAGGCAGCGCGTCCTGGAAGAGGCGCCGGGGGAACAGCTGGCCCAGCTCCCGCAGAGCCCTGAGCACCGACCCTGGGGAAGGGGGTTCGTCAGGGCCTCGGACCCTGCTCTCTCCGGGAGCCAGCCCCGAGGGCCGTCCCGGGGCTCCGCCGGGGCACCCCTCGTTCCCCTCCCGGGTTACCTGACTCGCCCCCCGGGGGCTCCTCTCCAGACCATCCCGGTCCCCGTGGTCTCCTAGCCCCGAAGGTGTCCGGGACGAGCCGGGGACGCTTCCGGCTCATGGCCTGGGACCTCTGACCCCTTGTGGGTTTGTGGGGAGGGGGAAGAGGAGCGGGGAGCAGGCTGGGGTCTGGAGTTGGGGCGTCGGGACAAATGATGGAGTGTTCCGGGAGACCGGCTGACTGGGGGGGCGGGCCCGGCCCGGCCTCTGGAGGCGGCGCGGTCGCGGGAGGATGACGTCATAGTCCGAGAGCTCCCACAAGGAGGGACACCCCTGGCGAGATGACGCGAGCCCCGCGCTACGCCGGGACGGAGGGGAGGCGTGGACGGACCTCGTGCTAACTGGACATTCCAACTCTTGTTCCTCGAGTAAGATCTGCACCCACCCCCACCTTGGTCCTGGGCAATCCCGTGGCTGGCGCTTCCTGATTGTGTCATGCATAGATGAAGACAAGTCACATTCCCCACTTTGGGCACTTCCGGTACTGCCGTGACGTCATACAAACCCATGGTGGGGGGAGGGGGAGAGAGGGCGACCCAATTCCACCGCCCCCGCCCCGAGGTGAAGCTTGGCCTCACCACGCCCCTACAACTAGCTGGAATAAAATATGGGCGGGGGCAGGAGAAGGGAGAGCTCGGGAGCAGAAATCCATGTAGGGGACCCCAGAGGTGAGCATGGCGGGGGGCAAAAATCAGAACAGGGGCACCATGAGTCCAGATGGGCCAAGAACTTCTTCAGGCTCCCCGAGATGGGGAAGAAGTTCACGAACAGCCTCCAGGGTGGAGGTGGGCAATGGGAGAACAAGGTAGTGGGGAGGCCCGGGAGGCCTGCGAAAGGGCCCCTCTGCCCTGCACCCTCTGGCGAGATGACACCCTCTTGAGTGTCCAGGCGCTAGACGAAGGTTGTTGGCCCTGTCACCCAGCCTTGGGGTGGGGGATTCCCACTTTTGCTCCCGCAGGAGCCTATGGAGCCCCACCGTGCCAAGCGAGGAGCTGGAGAAATGAAAGACGGGGTAACAGGGGGCCCTCCCAAACGGGCTCGTCCGGCCCCTTCGCTGCCCACTGATGCCTCCCTCTACGTGGGCCCCTTCCCCTTCTATCGCCGCCCCTCCGAGCTGGGCTGCTTCTCCCTGGACGCCGAGCGCCGCTACCACGGGGACTCCAGGGCTCTGCGGTACTTTGCTCCTCCCCCAGCCCACGGCTCTGCCCCCGATTTCGACCTCCGGGAAGGCTACCCTGAGCGCTACCGGCCCCGGGACGAGGAGATTCGGGAGGGGCTGGATCACCTGCTTCGCTGGCTCCTGGAGCACCGAGGCCAGTTAGAGGGGTGAGTGCCCAGAGGCCAGCTCTGCCTGTGAATCAAACAACCAGGTACTAAGCCTGGGGTGTCATCCTTAGACTGGTTACTTTGGGTAATTTACATGACCCTCCAGGTTGTAATTGGTTGCCTTACCTGTAAAATCAGGGGTTTGAAATCAGATGCTGTCCAAGGTCTTAAAGAAACAGAATAACCAAAAATAGAGGCTGAAAGGTGTAACTAGTGCAAAATACATACTTTCTCTGTCCCATAGTTCTTTTGGCCCTAGCCTTCCTAGTATTGAGACTTAAGTTCCTCCGAATTCCCTCCTTTAGCCATTTTTTTTTTGAAGGATACCTGAATCTTGACTCTTTTTGAATGAATTCATCCTCCCCTCAGACCAGTTTCTCCCTAACAAATATGTCTCCCTCACAGGGGCCCAAGCTGGTTGGCAGGGGCTGTGGTGACATGGCGAGGGCATTTGACAAAGCTCTTGACAACACCCTATGAGCTTCGGGAAGGTTGGCAGCTTGCAGCCTCACGGCTACAGGGCACCCTTTACCTGAGTGAGGTGGAAACACCTGCTGCTAGGGCACAGAGACTTGCTCGTCCTCCACTCCTCCGGGAACTCATGTACATGGGGTACAAGTTTGAACAGTACATGTGTGCAGGTGAGAGCTTTGATATGTATTTAAAATATGTCAGCATCGCACTTTATAGTTTACAAAGTGTTTTCTCATCTCCGATCTCAAAAGTTTTTTCTCCTGTGGCTCTTCCTCTCTTGTAACTCCCTCTTTTTCCTCCTAGACACACCTGGGAGCTCTCCTGACCCTTCTGGAGAGGTCAACACTAATGTGGCATTCTGCTCAGTGTTCCGGAGTCGATTAGGAACCCATCCCCTGCTCTTCTCTGGGGAGGTGGACTGCACAGACCCTAAAGCCCCATCCACACAGCCACCTGCCTGCTATGTGGAGCTCAAGACCTCAAAAGAAATGCACAGCCCTGGTCAGTGGAGGAGCTTCTACCGGTAAGACTAACACAGCTGAATTGAGTTTAAAAAAAAAAAAAAAGGCAGAAAAATAAAGTTAGGGGACCAATACTCAGGTCCCTGTTTGCTTGGGTTTCTAGTGATCTTTTATCTCATGCTTCACAGACATAAGCTCTTGAAATGGTGGGCTCAATCATTCCTTCCTGGGGTTCCCCGTGTTGTTGCTGGTTTCCGAGATCCTGAAGGTTTTGTCCGATCACTCAGAACCTTTCCCACCATGGAGATGTTTGAGTTCGTCAGGGTAATAATAGATAATAACCTCATACTTTCCTCAACAACTTGGTCACACCTCCACTTTTTCCAAAGTTCTGCATTGGCATCTTTTCCCTTCCTTGGAAATCCTAGAGCCTCTAGTCTCCCACTATGCTTCCATCCACTTATCTCTGTCCTCAGGCTGACCAAGAAGGCTGGAATCCATCTGTATGTATGAACTTCTGTGCTGCTTTCCTCAGCTTTGCCCAAAGCACAGTCACTCAAGATGACCCCAGGTGAGAAACTCGTCTAGTTTTACTTCTCTCAAGACCCAGTCCTGTGGATGCCCAGTCCTTACGTGTCTCTCCTGCTTTCACTGCCAGGCTTGTTCACCTCTTCTCCTGGGAGCCAGGCGGCCCTGTTACTGTATCTGTTCACCATGATGCTCCCTATGCCTTTCTGCCTACCTGGTATGTGGATGCTGTGACCCGGGACTTCCCTTCACCTCCTAAGACACCCTGCCCAGGAAACTTAATTTCTCCAAGGGACTGATCAAAAGGGGGCTGGTCCCTCTTTCTTATACACACAATAAAGGCATTTTTCACTATCTAGTCTTCACTTTTGTCCCCACCTTATTTAACTCGTTTTGCCAACTCTGAAAGTCATACTCTACTCCCAGGCTCACACACATTAGCATGATATGCTGCTTTATTAATATTTTTAAAAGAAATTGGTTCCTTCATGGCCTGTTCTGTGACAGAGGGCCATGAAGAAATCAATATGGTAGAAACTACAGAAGGATCACTGGGTGTAGAGACTAGCAGCAAAGACTATGTCACGACGAAGCATCGTGGCAGCTGCCTCCATCTTAGCACCCAGGACTGGTTCTCCCACCAGCCGGGCGGCCCCTCGCAATGAACGACACATCTCTGCCAGGCGCTGGATACATCTGACAATCAAGCCCTCTGGGGTCCCTGATAGCCCTGCCAGCTCAGAAAAAGGCTACAAAGAAAGGAAAGGAGATAAGCTTCTGGCTCTCCCAGACATTCACATGTTCAAACCCATGGTTGCTTTGTTTTCCTCCTACCCCTAAAGAACTCACCATGCCTCGTGCCCACTCATAGACAACTTCTACCAGCCCAAAGTGGAGTTCTCCCACAAACTCTTCCACAGTCTGATTTAGGCCACAGGATACCTGAACCTCACCAATCCTCCGGGCCACATCCTTGACACGCTCTATGCCCTGGAAGGGTTGAACAAAGGGTAAAAATCCATACATCAGGCAAAACCTTTAGCTAGATGCTCAGGGAAAACAAAAAAGTATCTATGGCTTAAGGAAGAGAGAATCCAGTTGGATAATGGAACTATGTTACAAGAATGGAGGTGGATTTCATCAGGATAGTCTTTGTGGAGATGTGTAAAGATACACTAGAAGGCAAGGAAATGATGGTCCAGGATTCCCAGAGGAAATACAGAGGCCTATGTGAATGAAGGAGGGGGGATGGTGAGGGGTATGTCCCTCACCTGTTTAAGAGTGCTTGGCAACTGGTCTCCAGGATCTCCAGGACTTTGGCAGACAAGGCCAGATAGCAGAGCAGCAATCTCCTCTGGCCGAAGGGCACTCAGTGCATTGTCAAACATGAGCTCTGTCAGAAGTAGTTCATGACTACTCATGGCACATGCCACTCTCCCTGCCAGCTTCACAGTCCCTGATCCATCCACATAACCCAATGTCCGCAGAATCTGGGTGAGGAAGAAGATGCTATTGAAAGACAAGCACAAAATTCAGTAATCTGGCTATTCTAGCCTTGTCCCTGAACCACCTAGCCTCAGGGCACATGGCATCTAGTTCTTTCTCACCTCCACACGCTGATGATACTCTGGCAGCAGGAGCAGTGACTGGTCTGAGAGAAGAAACCTTAATCTCTCCATCTCCTTCTGGATCTGAGCGCGTTCCCGCAGCCTCAGGTACTAGAGAAAGAAGATGCAAGGAAAGGAAGGAGTAACTTCGGTCCCCTCTACCCTTTCCAACTTAGGGAGAAGAGCTGAAGAACAGATTGCACCCTTCTCTCTCCTATCACTCCATTACTACTTACTGGCAAAAAAAAAAAATGGAAAGAAACCACCTCCTATGGGAAGCTAGGTACTGGTGGTCTCACCTGGGCTGGAAACCTGGGACTGTGTACACACTGGGCACCTCGGATTAATTCCTCCAGCTTCCTAGCACGAAGCCCACCCTCTACCACTGACACCTCCTTCAGCTGAAGGTCATTGACTGGATCCAGGGCTGGAGGCCCTGCTGGGTGTGCCTGAGCCAACCGGAGCATCTCTTGAACAGCAGAGGTCACAGCTGGAGAGGGAGGGTCCTTCCTGGGAGAAAAATGAAAAATTCTTTTTCTCTGAAACCTCCTTTTCCCAGTTGGCAAACCTTCACACACCATCACCACTCTGTAATCTTTTCTCCTCCCGTTGGTAAAGTTTTTTCCCCTGATTTGTCAAACTGTCCCTTCTCACCCAAAGCTACTAACTTGAATCTTGGCTGCTGCCTCTTGCTAAAATCCTCCAAGATTCGCTCCCCATTCACCCGTAGCATCTTTGCTGTGATGGCAGTGATGTCACCTGGCTGAAGTTTGGCCACAGTATGATCACAAGGACCTGCAGGACAGAATAGCAGAATCCAATTCCTGTCCTGGGACCCAGGCATTCTGTCCTTCCTACCCCATCCCTGACCCAAGTGTCTGCCCTGCTTCCCGCCCAGTTCTCACCTTCAGGCAGGAAAAGTTTGTGACCCACCAGATCATCAGGATACGGGACATCAAGGGAGCTGGAACTGCCAGGCAGTGGCCCCTCAAGGGGCTGCTTCTCACATAGAATCAAAGCTGTAAAGACTCGGTTTGTGGTGTCTGAGGAGACCTGGAAAAGAAGTAAGCAGCATTGATCAGGTCATATTCATCTTCCCCTAGACTGACCTAACTTGGACAAGAAATGTGGTTCCAGTCCTTAAGGAATTCCCTGTCTAAGGGTGATGAAGAAGACCCTGCCCTCAGAATACAAACCCAGAGCACAGTGTATACACGTTAAGTCAGGATAATAAGGGAAGGGAAGTGTGGGATAGTGCTGGAAATGGAGGAAGGACATGGATGAGGGCCTGGAGGGATTTGAAGGTAGAAGTCACCAACCACCCTCCCAAAAAAAACAAAACAAACCCAAAAACCTATCAATGTAATTAAGTTTAAGTCAGAGGACAGAGGAAGAAATTTACCAATCCCTCAATCTAAGGCTCCCCAGCCCACTTCCCCTTACCTGCAAGATTACTCCTAGTGCATTCCGATGTTCCTGATTCTTAACAACCACCACTCTTCCTACTGACAGAGATTTCAGGCCATTCACTGATTCCATGATCCGTCGCTGGAAAAAGATATTCAAAATATCAGAGAAGGGGCCAAGGAATAAACTCAGGAGTGTTTCTCATTGCACTGGGTCACTCCCCAAGTATACTGGCAGCAGCATTCTCTCTGTCCCCATCCCTACCCTCATCCATGTCCCCATTTCCCTTTTTCCCCATCACCTGGATCAGACTCCGAGTCTCTGTCAGCTCCTCCCCCCAGCTGTAATAGTCAGGAAGATCAACCAGCTGGCCTGATGTGTCTGGCTCCTCCAGGTCTCCAAGTCGCTTTGTCAGTTCTGCCAAAGTCCGCTCATGGATCTGTAGGGGTGAGGAGGAGACAGGGAGTAGGAAGAGGCTTCAGGAAACTTAAGGGCTAGGTCTGTGATCACCAGGTTCTGGACCCCTCCCAACTCCCATATGTGTTTTCTTTAAAGATCTGATCTAATCTTCCAACTTCTTCGTTCTTCTTCCAGGGACCCAGACATGTCCCCCAAACATCCACCAACACACACAAATATGTCCACACATGCATGCATATACACCTTGCTATCCTTTCTTGAAGGGAACTCAGAAAAGCTTCTCTTCATCATGTCTTCCACTCTGAGTGCATCGACCCGAAGCAAGTTAAGGATCATTGTATATGTGAGGCGGAACTGGGACTGTAGCTGGGAAGGCTTCCCCTGAGGATCAGGAGAAGGGATCAGAGTGCTGGAAGAAGGAAATAGGAAGGATTCTTCCATTCCCCTCTCTAGAATCAAGGATATTCCCCCTGACTACCTGAACTGACTGCTCCCTTCTCATTGAGAGGTAGAGACCTGGATTCTAATGTCAGCTCTACTAACAGCTGTGTGAACTTAGGCACATCACTCCCTTCTTTGGGTCTCAGTTTCTTCATTTAGAACAGAGGTGGGGAATCTGCAACCTCAAGACCATGTGTGGCCCTCAAGGTCCTCAAGCGCAGCCCTTTGACTGGATCCAAAGTTCACAGAACAAATCCCCTTAATAAAAGGAACTGTTCTGTAAAACCTGGACTCAGTCAAAAGGCTACACCCAAGGACCTAGAAGGCCACCTCGAGGCCACAGGTTCCCCACCCCTGATGTAGAACATGAAGTTGGACTGGATGATCTAAAATCCTTTCCAGCTTTGACTTTCTATAATGGAAAAACCCAAAATGTTAAGAAATGAGGTAGAGGTCCCTGAAATGTTCCCTTACAAAAGGTGAGAGAAGAAAAAGAAAGGTTAGAAGAGATACAAAAAAATTATATGGAAAAAGAGAGAATGACATGGTAATCACAGCATCAGAGCTAGAAGTCAAGGGAATTACCTGGTCTAACTTTCCCTGCTTTCTTGAGTTGAGAGGAAGTTACCAGTCCCCTCTAGACCAACTCACCAACATCATCCGGTGCAGATCAGCCATCTCAGGCACACGTCCCTTACAGAGTAAGATGACAGTGCCTGTAGGGTCCAGGCCACGACGCCCTGCCCGCCCTGCCATCTGGACATATTCCCCAGGAAGCAAGTCACGGAAAGTTGCACCATCGTGCTTGCGCATAGAGTCAAACACCACAGTCCGTGCAGGCATGTTCACACCCATAGCAAAGGTCTCTGTAGCAAACAGGACCTGGGGGAAAGGGTTCAGCAATTAGGAGAAGCTCTCTCCTAGCCTTCAAAGACACCAAATCTGACTTTCCTATGTCTGGGCACTTTCTCAGGATTAAACATAGTCCCTTCTACCCAAGATGCTTCCACTTTCCTACCTTGACCAAACCACGACTGAAGAGCATTTCCACAATCTCCTTGAGAATGGGCAAAATACCACTGTGATGGACACCCAGACCTCGGCGAAGGAGCTCTGACATGTGCAGTACCTTTGAAGAAATGTTGAGGGAGCAAAATTTGGGTGTCAACATAGTCACAAGGTGTTCAAAGCCTAATTTAGCTTTTATTTCCCATAGACTTCCAACCTTCCCTCCCTGCAGGCCCCAGATACCTGAGGTAGCTGGCGGTCAGAGCCTCGAAGTCGGGCAAGGCATCGCTGCAGGAAAAGGTGGATCTCACTCTTCTCAGAACTAGTAGTAAGGTCGAGGGAGCTGAGACCTGATGCCTGCTCATCGCAGCGCCCCCGGGAGAAAGTGAACACAACCACAGGGAGCTGGGCACGGCTCCGTAGGGAGGCCAGGAGGGACAGGTATATGCCTCGGTCCTGGAGGGCAAAGGAGAGAGCATCAGGGTCTGGGACCAAAGGGAAATTGGTTTAAATCCTGAGGCTCTGACAAGGAACATGGGGATTGAATAGGGGAAGAGCTAGAAACTAGATCAATGTGGTCCTTGGAAAAGGCGATTAGATAAGGAGAAAGGCAGGTGGGGAGAAAGAAGTAATATTAAACAAATGAATTCATTCTTGCAGATCCACCCACTCATTCCCATCCCAGATCTCACCTGTCCAGGCCCCCCTTGGTGCACTGGCTGCTTTGCCCCAAAGGTCTGTGCATGTTTACTAGTCCTCTCCTTCTTGGCCTCCACAGCAGCATAGTATCTAAGACAAATGAATGGAGAGGTAGATAAAGCCCCAGGTGTTCAAGCCTTCCCAGCTATGGCTTACTCCTTGCTGCCCCCCACAACTCACTGACCCCTTAGTGTGGAAGACACCTCGTGAATCCAGAAGCAGAAATAGCTCTCCTTGGGTTTTTGGACTATTCCCAGTGAACAGAAAATGCTCCAAGGGAACTGGTCGGGCAGCTGTGCTGATCACATAGAGATGCCGACGTTTCAGCCTCCTGGGGGAGAGGGGCAAAGGTCAGAGATCACAATATTGTATAACCACCCTTCCTCCCCACTGACCAACTTTGAATCCCATCTCTAGCTCTGTGACTATTCCTGTGCTTTTGTCCAAAGACTTCTAGGAAATGCCTTGGGAAAGGCTTCCTCTATGGGCCTTGGTGTCCACATCTGTAAAATGAGGAGGCTGTTATCCCTCCTAAATCTAAACTGATGATCCCATGACCCTTGTGCCATTATCCCATTACTCAGTCTCCTTGCCTCCAAAAACATTCTTCTTCCATCCTTTTCCCCAAAGAATTTACATTGGACAAAGGGGCAGGGATCAAGGGATGGTGAGTATATGAGAATCCCACTTGCCTAAACAAGTTTACTGAAGATCTTTGATCAAGAAGGATAGCTGAAGGAAATTACCGGCATCACTAGCACCAGCCACCCCCTGGAGTTAGACTGCCCTCCTGGCTGTTAGTGTCAGCTTATCCTCTCCAAAGATATGGAAATAATAAAACATGCCTCTCTCCTGGAGTATCCACCCAAAAACTCAAACCTTTTGTTTCTATCTCAGATCCTTACCCGATCCAGTCTGCAAATTCAAGGGCATTGGGGACAGTGGCACTGAGGAGGATGATGGCCACATGATCAGGGAGCATGATGAGGACTTCTTCCCATACTACTCCTCGCTAGTCACAGAAAGATCAAGGACACACAAACAAGTGCAAAGACAGACACCTACAAGCCACCATTCACCTCACCCCCATCTAGCACAGGATGCTGTAACTCCTACTCTCCATGCCCCAACCAAGACCTTCCCTTTTATCCTCAAAGGGGCCTTCCTGCAAATAAAGTTGGGAGTGGAGGTGAAGGAGTGGTAGAAGTAGCCCTCAGACAGGGAAGGACTGAAAGGTCCAAAGGTCAGGTCCTAGGTCCCTTCTTACCTCAGCATCATTGATGTAATGGACCTCATCAAATATTACCCACTCAAGGTCTCGAATCACATCTGAGCCGCTATAGAGCATGGAGCTAGGTGGGAGGAATGGGAAGGAACAGAAACAGATTAAAACATACTTGGAACTCCCTTCTCTCAGCTAATAACCTGACCCTCTTGTGACTCCTACTTAATTTTCTCAAATTTTAAATCCTCCCTTTAAATCCTAGGCACATACACAATTCTGACCAAAGACTTCAGGTCCATCCCATACCCCCAACCTCAGAATCTTAATGTCCACTCACCGAAGGATCTCTGTGGTCATAATGAGGCAGGAGGCTTCAGGATGTAGCTGGACATCCCCTGTGAGGAGCCCCACATCACCAAATGTGTTTCGGAAATCTCTGAACTTTTGATTACTCAGGGCCTTGATGGGTGATGTATAGATGGTCCTGGAAAGGAAGAAAGAATCTTGAACTTTCACTCACATGAGTTGTTGTTCTTGAGCTCTGATCTCCTTCCCTCTTCCTCCCCCCAGGTCCATCCCATGCATCCTACCAAACCTGGCTCTACATTCACCCCTTCAAAAAGCCCTCCTAAAATAACTCTGGTCGCTTCTAAACCATTTTAGTCTGTCCTCATGGGATCTCTTCTCGTCTCTTTCTTTCTCTCCTGTTCCTCTCCATGTCATCATCTCCCACAGGCTCCCCTCAACTCCTCGGTGTCCCAGACCCTGAGATGGAAGAGGGCTGGACTGGTGAGGACAATTTAGGGATAAGATCAGGATGACCCTGTCCCTACCCCCATACCGGGTCATATGTTTCTGGGCAAGGGCAATGGCATATTCAGCCACAACAGTCTTTCCTGCAGATGTGTGAGCAGCAACAAAGACAGAGTCATGTCTCTCCAGGTGCAGAATAGCCTGTTTCTGAAATACATCTGGTTCAAACGGCCACTGTGAGAGGAATGGATACAGGGTAGAGATGATGTGAGAAGGATCCAGGGAGTGAGCAAGGGAAGAGGGAGAAATATCCTTTAATAAAATGATCCATAACCCTATATTCATGCTAGAGAGAAATAAGTAGAGAAAAGAAAGGGAAAAGTGGCTAGGAATATTGAGGTCAATCTGGATGTAGGGTTCCTTACCCCAACTTTATCTCTAGTAGGGCCCCTATGACACACATTTCATTTGAGGGTAAAAGAGATTATCATAGAGAGGTACATGAGTTATGGGTAAGGCAGGAGGTAATTTTTACGTTATCTATATACCTCTTGGAGTCTGACAAGTCCTGAATCTTACCTATCAGGAAGGGGCTGGAATGAGATAAGCAGGAGACTATGAAATATGGCACTAGAGATAGGGGAGTGGAAAAGGTGAGATTCATGACCTGGAAGGCAGGTTGGGGGATGAGTCGGTAGAAATCTCCCACAGGCGAAGAAATATCCACAGGAATGGCCCACTGTTCCAAGACTGGGGGCTTTGGAGGTTCCGGAGGAGGTATAGGGGCTGATGCTTCCTATGGAGTAAGAGAAAAAGTATCAGACTATCGCAGACCTCCATTTCACCCCACTCCTCAGACCCTCTCTCCAGCAGAACATACCAAGTTATCCACCCCTCCACATCCTATCTACCTTTAGGACTAAATCCTCCAGGCTACTAGCACGGACCAATGGGGGTTCAGAGGTGGAGGTTGTAACACTGTCCCCTCCATGAGCCCCCAATCTTCCTGAAGTCTCTTCATCCTCCTCCTCCCCTCCACCCAGTTCCAAAGGCTCCAGGAGATGGCTGAGACTGAGGAGGCCAGAAGCAGGGGTGGAGTGATCTGGCAAGATGCAGAGATCAAGAGAAATAGAGGTACAGTCACTATTCCCCCTTCTGTCTCCTCTCACGCCTTTCCATCCCCCTTCCACCCCACCAGAGGAAATTCTTACTCTTTGGGGTGAAGTCTACACCTTTTTTGAAGCCTGGGGGGATGGTAAGGAGATCTGGAAAATGACAGTGGAAAGAAGCAGCAATGAGAGGCTGCATCCTCCTTCCATCACCAATCTTCAATCAAAATTCAGTCTGCCCTTTTAGTCTACCCCTTCACCTTTCTCAAAGTCAATCTCCTCCTCGGAGTCCCCACGTGTGCTCAGATCTGCTATGGTAGGTTCATCCATCCCTCCTGGGAGGAAGGGAAACAGAGCAGGAAAATATGATTTAGTATCTAGGGAAGAATAGTTCACTCCCTGCTTCCTTCAGACACAGGAGCCTTTTCCTCACTCTGCTCTCCACTCTCCCTCCTCAAATATCACCTGGCCAAAAGGGGTAGTGTGTTGGGTTGCCCCATAAGGCCTGGGATGGGGGTCCTGGGGGCCGGCGTAGAGACAGGGAAGTTGTGGCTGAGAGGTTTGTGTCCTCCAACAAGACCTGGGAGAGAACACAGTGACACAATGAAGCTAAGTCCATATCGTATTCTCTTCCTATCTGTCTTACATCCCTGGAGATGCCCTTCACCTCTCTGTAGCCCAGGACTCTGCCAGTGGTTGGGTGTCTCTGAGCTTGTAGATCTGATGGGACAGGAGCTCCTGGGAGTCCCAGAAGAGACCAGGGGTCTGTCTTCCTCTGCCATTTCCTGAGGAGAACAGAAGAAACAAATCAGTCTCCCTACCACCATCATACCTCATTCTCATCTTAGATGACTAGAACCATTCTCACCAGGCCACACGTTCCACACCATGTAGGGGCAGCCATTCAGGAGATGACAGAAACAGTTGCTCAGTCTCTCCCTGCAACTCTGGGGCACAGGGTGGTAGTCCATGCGAGAGCTGGAAAAATGAAAGGAAAACAAACAGAATGGGAAACACAGGAGTGACAGGTAGAAAGGAAAAAGAACAAATTGCTCAGCAGAAAAAGAAGACAGATTAAGGTTCCTTGTTAAATGAAGGTGGAAATTCGAGAAGGTCAGAGTTAAGAAATGCAGGGTCAAAGGAAAGGCATACATTGACAAGTCCTTCTTCAGCATATACTATATGTCTAGCACTGGAACAAGCACTAAAGGGAATTGTAAAAGGAGAAGTAAAAGATACAGTCTAAAGACTGCATTACATCAAAAATATATTTGTAAAGCATTTAGCAAAGGGCCTGGCACATAGTTGATATTATATAAATGCTTATTCCTTTTCCCCCCAGCCTTTCCTTCAGACAATTAGCTAGTTCACAGATGCAGTAATGTATTAATGACAAATGAGTGGCAATGACAGTGTTATAAATGCAGAGAGGAAAGAAATCACCAGAGGCAAGACGGTAGATTAAGAGCAATGGTAGAAACTTAGGGAAAGAAAATGATATGGTGACCAGGAAACAGGAGGAAAGGAATGAATCCCTGACTTCAGATCATGGAGTCAGAAATTCTTCGTATCCTTTCAGTTCTTAAGAGTATATTATCTACACACTTAAGTGCTAGAGGAAGCTGAAAGATTAAATAGGATAAGGACCCTTGCTCTACCCTCTGCCTTCAAGAAATCTGCAACCCACTAGGACAGGATCCTTAAATCCCATTTCCAGTATAAAATGCCTAGACTATCCATGGCACTCAATATCGTACTAAATTTGAGTTATATTTTTCCAGACCTCATCATCCCCCAGCCCTTCCTCTGATGTCCCAGAGTTGTCACTGTATATCCTCCTAGTAAAGAGCACTTATGTATTTGTGTTACAACTCACCCCTTCCACAGTACCTTTGTCTCCCCAATAAGAAGGTGAATTCCCTTAGGGCTGGATCTATCTTTCCTTCCCTTCCATCCCTCTGTAATACATGCTGCCCTCCCCACCCCTCCCTTCTCCAAGCCTGGCATAGGGGCTGGGCACAAAAACGGGCATTTCAATGAATAACTGTTGAAATGAATGGCAGTTATTGTTAACATATTATTAACAATGACAATGGCACACTTTCATGTTCCTTTCCTCACCTCAACCTTATAACACCTCTCCCTCCCCCATGAAGTCAGGAAAGTAGGAAAAGGATGATTAACCTCATTTTACAGAGGAGTAAACTGAGTCCCGCCAAGACCCTCGGCAGGGCTCTCTTCCCACCTCACCGCCCCCCTCCGATCCCCCGACAAGAGAGCCCGATGCGGGGTCCCACAGGGAGTGAGGGTGTCTGCTGCCTGCAAGCCAAGGATCGTTCCCCTACGCTGGATCACAATTATTGCGGGGGGGAAAGGAAGAAAACTTGGTCCATTCTGGGTCAGGGCTGAACGGAAGTCCTCGGGGGATTCAAGGCTCACTCACGGTGCCGGCCGGCGGGTCCGAGGCCTGGGGCGGGCTCAGAAGCTCCCAGCGCCCAGTGCATCCCAGCTCCAGGGCACAGAGGGGCAAATCCAAGGGCCCCCGAGGGGGCAGCACTGAGAAACAAGAAGACCGGTCAGAGCTGAGGGCAGAGGCGCAGGCTCGAGGCAAAGGTCAAAGGTGACACTCGCTCCCTGCCTCCATCCTGCCCCTGCCCTTACCCAGTCGCTCTGTCTCCAGCATACCGTTGCCTCCCAGAATCTCCGCGAAGCCGGAAGTGCCTCGAGGACCGAAGCTCTGGAAGTCCCGCCCCCGGCATGGCGGAAGTTGCCGCCGTTCGGCCGGCGGGTGGCTATAGGAGGAAGTGACGTCATAAGAGAGAAGGGCGGAAGTGGCCTCCGGCCGAGGAACTAAGCAGATAGTGAGGAGAAGGTAGAAAGGGTCCAGTGCCGGAAATGGCGCAAAGGCCTAAGGGGAAGTGCCTTCACCTTCAGCCGCCCTGGCTATAGAGCCTATCTGTTCCAGCGCCCTCCCCTTCACGTCATCAGCCTGCGCCCGTCTGGTCCTCCCGGGAGGGCGGAGGAAGCTCCAGCTGTGGCCTCTGTGAAGGAGAGAACATCTCCCTTTTCAGGTGAGGACCCTCCCTCTCTCCTTTTCCTTGGCCTGCGGCCCTTTAGGTTTTCCTGCCGCGTTGCTGCGGTGACATGGCGGGAGTTCCGGCGCGAACCCCAGGTGTTCGGGAACCCCTGTAGTTGCTAGGATCGCCTCCTTCGGCGGCCGGAGTTCGATCGCTGTTGCCATAGTAACGATGTACGTGAGGGTTGGGGATATTCCAGGAGAGCGTTTGCATGTTGTTTCTCATCCATTAAACTGTGAGCCCCTTTGGGGCAGGGACAGTTTTTAACCTTTGTATTCCCAGCGCTTAGCACAGTTCCTGGCACGTGGGGAACGCTTAATAAGTGCTTCTTGACTTAATTTGAGAGTGCCCTGACAACTAGGGAGTGGGGGGAGGGGTGGAGAAGGAAGGAACCTCTGGGAACGCCATACCTCTGAACATTGCATCCTCCTCCGAAATGACTTCGTGCCGCGATTTCAGCAGAACTCGTATCCTAGTCCTGGCTGCGCCACGGACTGACTTTGTGATCTCACCAACCGCTTTCCTTTTGAGAACCTGTTGCCTTCGTCGCACTGATGTTCTTTGTTCTGGGAGTCTGTAGCCTGGCTGTCCCAGGTCTTGAATTTCCCAGTGTTCTCCCCTTTGGAGTCTAGGAATGTCACTCATAAAAACCATTGGGAGGACAAGGCAGGGTGAATGGATACATCTCAGATATCCTGGGCCATTAGGCTATGGGATGGCTGGACAAAAGGGAACTCCCCTTGGACAGATGGTTTTGCTATTACAGTTGCGTCTCTGGAGGGCCAGACCTGGCTCAGAGCTGGGAGCTGACATGTTGGTCCTGCCCCCAGGACTGAGTGAGGAAGAAGAGGCCCTACAGAAAAAATTCAGCAAACTCAAGAAAAAGGTGAGAAAACAAACATTATGAACAAAAAGGAAGGATATAACCTTATCCCAAACCCTTCCCATCTAAGGAGCATTACCAATAAGTTTGGTATAAAGTAGCTCTTGATAGGCAACACTCTAGGTGTATGACTTATGAACCCAGTGTCACAAAATTTGGGCACCCTGCAAAGCCACGGAAGCTATAGGATCTTTGGGTAGGAAAAGGACCTAATTAACTCTTTTTTTCCTTTTTTGTTTACCTCCGTCTCCTCTAGAAAAAAGCATTATTGGCTCTTAAGAAGCAGAGTAATAGTAGCACAGCCAGCCAAGGGGGTGTCAAACGCTGTGAGTAATGAGTTCAATGCTGTTATTAAAGGGATTGAGAGAAGGGTTGGATTTTGATAGGGATTCCAACAGTGGACTGGAAAAAGGAATTAGAATTTCTCCCACAGCTCTGTCAAGATTGATACCTCCATTTTATGCTTTTCTCTGTTCTTCCTTGATTAGCCCTATCAGAACAACCTGTAGTAGACACAGCCACAGCCACAGAGCAGGCTAAACAGCTGGTAAAATCAGGAGCCATCAGTGCCATTAAAGCTGAGACCAAGAATTCTGGCTTCAAGCGGTCACGGACTCTAGAGGGGAAATTGAAGGTAAGTGGGAATCAAGGAAAGGGTGAGTGAGTCTAGTCTTAATTTACCACATTGAGGGACAATAAAATGTAGATGATGTTTCATTCATTTTTACCTCTCCTTGAAAGACTAGCATAGTCCTATCTACCTAGTAGACACCCAATAAGTATTTGAATTGAAGTTAGAAAAAGGAGGGCTTTCTTGAGGATGGAAGAAAGCAATTTTAGGACAGAAAGAAGTGGTAGCAGTTTAACCTTGAATAGTCACTTTCTATGGGCATCAGACCGGATGATTTTTTTAAGGTTCTTTCTGACTTTAAATTACTTTGTATCAAAATATTACATTAGTGGAATATACCTGTGAGGTGCTACAAGCCAAAGACAAAATAAGCTCAGAAAAGGTTTAGATAATCTCATCAGTCAATCAAAAAGTATTTATTAAATGCTTATTGTATGCCAGTATCAATGCTACACATTGAGAATACAAAAACAGGTACGCCTTTACATCATAGCATGTACATATTATAAGTGTATACAAAACAAGTCCAAAGTAGTTTGGGGCAGAGGGGGATTAACAGCTTGAGTAGATCAAGGAGGGTCTCATGTAGGAAGGTAGTTCCTGAAATAAGCTTTAAAGCAAACAAGGGATTCTTAGAGAAGGTAAGGAAAAAGCTTGGGAATGATACCAGTACGTAGGCAATAGCTAGTGATGGAGTGTCATGTGTGAGTCTGGATGGACCTCCTCAGGCAGGAATAGGAATGATATGTAATGATGCTGGGAAGTTATGTTGGGGCCTGGTTGTAAAGGGTTTTAAAAGCCAAACAAAGGATTTTATATTTAGTCCTAAAGGCAATAATGAACCATTGGCTAATTTATTAAAAAGGAAAGTGATATGGCCATACCTGCATTTTAGGAAATCACTCTAATATGGATAGATTGAAGAAGGGAAAGCCTTGAGATAGAGAGACTAAGAGGTTTTTGCAGTAACCCAGGCAGTAGGTGATGAGGGTTTAAAAACTAGGGCTATACTGAAGTCAGTAAAAAGGAGAATATCCAGGAGTTGTAGTGGAGACAGAGATAAGAATTGATATCTAAAGATATGTGAAATGGGGCAAAATTGGATAATGCCACAGTTATGAACCTGGGTGACAAAATATTGGTGCCTTCAGCAGAGATAGGAAAGTTTGGAAGAAGGTTTTGGAGAAAAGAAAATGAGTTCTGTTTTGGACATGTTGCATTTTACATACCTAAAAGACATTGGGTTCAAAATTTCTAATGAGTGATTTAAGACTGGAGTGTACAGGAGGGATAATAGCATTGAATATAGATCTTGGAATTATCTGCATTGACATGATAATTAAGCCACTTGCTCACTGTGAGTGGTGAAAAAAGCTCACTAAATGAGAGACTATGGAGAGGTAAGAGAAGAGAACCCAGGACATTTACCTTGGAGTACACCTACAGCGAGAGAACATGATATAGGTAATGAATTAGCAAAGGAAACTGGCAAGTAGTGGGGAGACTGGTGGGAGCGGAACCAACAGGACATTGTCACAAAACCCCAGAGCACATTGCTGAATGGTTGGTCAATCATAAATCATCTAAGGAAGTTAGAAATGCATTTGGGCATTTCTGTTGAGTACATATTATGTTTGGGGAGGAGTTAAAAGAAAAGGGGATCATCAAAATTTTTAGAAAGGGAGAAGAAATGAAAGAGGCTTTTGGCCAATTAACTCTACTCTGTTACCCTCAGGACCCAGAGAAGGGCCCAGCCCCTACTTTTCAACCATTTCAGCGAAGCATCTCAGCTGATGATGACTTGCAGGAGGTAATGGGGAAATTACCAGATTTCCAGTGCTTGGAAAGCTTTGGGTAGAAGGGGTGGGGAAGGGGAGTAGGTTGGGTGAAGGTAGAGAGGGGAGAGAAATGAGTTAGGCAACTGAGTACCTGATTCTGGGTATTAACTTAGCTATTCTTCATGCCATTCTGTTTTCTTCCATCTAGTCATCCAGACGTCCCCAGAGGAAATCTCTATATGAGAGGTTAGAGATGGGACAGGGTTCTTGGGAGTCATGAGACTTGGGCTGGAAGGAAGCAGGGTCTGAAAGGGGAAAATGCATATACCCCTGAGGAGGGGATGTGATAGGAACCTTACATCCTTACTGTATGCCTCTACAGCTTTGTTTCATCCAGTGATCGGCTTCGGGAACTAGGACAAGATGGGGAAGAATCAGAAGGTCCAGGAGGTGGTGATGGCCCTCCCCGAAGCTTTGACTGGGGCTATGAGGAACGAAGTGGTCCCCCCTCTTCAGCCTCCCCACCCCGAAGTCGAAGTCGAGATCGCAGCCATGAGAGGAACCGGGATCGGGATAGGGACCGGGATCGAGACAGAGATCGGGATCGGGACAAGGACCGAGACCGGGATCGAGAGCGGGACAGAGAACGTGATCGAGACCGGGATAGGGATCGAGATCGGGACAGGGACCGAGACCGGGATCGGGACAGGGATCGGGATCGGGACAGGGATCGGGACAGGGACCGAGATCGGGATCGAGAGGGCCCTTTCCGAAGTAAGTGACACGAGCTTAAGTGATAGGAAGTTTCAGAGAATATTTAAGTGGGGTCCATGATATCCTTTCCAATAAGAGACTGATTGGATTGTAATTCCTTATCCCTGATCATAAGCATAATCTCTGGCCTTTCAGGATCTGATTCATTCCCTGAGTATCGAGGTCCACGTAAGGGGAACACACTGTATGTATCTGGAACAGATATGACACCCACTCTCCTTCGTGGAGCCTTCTCACCCTTTGGGAACATCATTGACCTTTCCATGGACCCACCCCGAAAGTAAGGAGGGTTTGGAATAAGAAGTGAGAAGAGGGAGGTGCAGTAAGATCTTTGGAGTCATAGGAAAAAATACAAGGGAGTGAGAAAGTTCTCATGGACCAGAAAGAAAGAGACAGAAGGTTGGGAGTGGGGAAGGGAAGTCTTATATTGGGTCTGGTAGAAGAAATTGAGTCAGGGAGTAGTCAAAAGAGATGTGGGCCCCAGGATAACGCTATTTTCCATCCTCACCCAGCTGTGCCTTTGTCACCTATGAGAAGATGGAATCAGCAGATCAGGCAATAGCCGAGGTCAGAATTCTTAAATCTGTTTCCCTTGTCCCTTCTCTTGATCCTCTATTTCCTCCATAAAATATTGGAAGTGGGGGAGTGAGTGCCTTGCCAACATCATAGTCTCCTCATTCTCAATCTATAGGATCTCCTATGTTCTTAATTTTCCTTAGTTTTGTTCTCATTTTGTCCATGAAATGTATCTGATGCAAGTAGATACTCTCTAATTTGTTCTTAACCCTTCCTGCTGCCACTGATCTCTTCCCTCACAGCTCAACGGGACCAAGGTAGAATCTGTGCAACTCAAGGTTAGCATCGCTCGTAAGCAGCCCATGCTAGATGCTGCCACTGGAAATTCTGTCTGGGGCTCCCTTGGTAAGAATACAGTACCCAGCTGAACCCCACAATAACCCATCACTTCATCTTGGTCTTCTTTATAACTTTACACTCACTAGAAGGAGATGAGAGCCAGGACTAGAATGGTAGCCTTGGGGAGGGAAAGGAAAGGAGATGAACTCAGAATATTTGGAAAGAATTAACAAAATTGAGTTGGACATAGAAGGATGAAAGAGAGGGAGAAGAAAGAGTCAGAGAAGATTTCTTTCTGTAGGAAAGCTTCTAGCCTAAATAAATAGGAAGAATAGGAAAATTGGATTCAGGGTGCCATTGTGTTGGAGAAATAGATGAGTTAAATTTTAGATATGTTGATTTTTTAGGTGATAGCAGGACTTTCAGATGTAAATGTCCTATATGCATAAACAAGCCTAGAACTCAGATGTCAAGGTTGTGGATGAAAGTCTGCATTTGATAGCATAGAGAATAATTGAAGTTATGAGAGAAGAAAAGTTCATCTGTAAGGCTGTAGGGAAGAGCAGAAAACCAGCAACTGAACCTTATGGACTATCTAGTCATTTTCCACTCTGTTTTCTCCTAAAATGTAGAAGGGGAGGGAGAGGAATAGAAAAGAGAGATAAGAATCTAGCCAGAGTAATGCCATGTCATAGAAACCAAGAGAAAAGAGTTTCAGGGAGTTGGGAAGGGGGAGTAGTAATCCACAGTGTCACTTGCCACAGAAAGTGAAAACAAGGGAAAAGCTGTTCAGTTTGGTGACTAGGATGTCGCAAAGTCATATCCATAGGATTTAGAGCTGGAATAGAGTTTAGAAATGATCTAGGCCAATGCGCTTATTTTACAGATGAGAAAAATGAGGCCCAAAGAGGTTAAATGACCTGCCCCAAATTACATAGCAGAACCAAAATTATCTGTCTCCAAATCTAGTGTTCTTCCCACTACCCCCATTTGTTGGTGAATTTTGAGGGAGCACTTTTTCTGAACAGATAGGGTAGAAGTCCGATGTGATAGGTTTAGGGAAGGATTGAATAGTAAGGAAATGTCAGGAGTAGTTCAATCAGTTGAAAGACTTAGCAGAGAAAAGGAGAGGAATAGGATTTTAGCTGAAGAATTAAGCCACCATCAAGCAAAGGGTTTGGGAGTTTGTTTTTTGTTTTTTTCAGATTTTAGGAGTATTATGCATATTTGAAGGAGGAGGAAAATTTAAAGAGATTGGAAAGAGGATGTAAATGGGAATGAGATTTCCTGAGGTTTGGGAAGGACTGCTCTTTTAGGGCATGGGCAAAGGAGTTAACTTTAGGAGGAAGGATATTTCCTTCTTTACATTCTAAAGAAAGGAAGAGTGTCTGTAAGGACAGTGGTACATAAAAGTGAAGATGGCAGGTCAAATTGTTCTCAAAATGTGTTCAGGAAGCATTAGGAACTCGAATAAAATTACTTTAAGCTAAATCTATGTCCTTTGATGTATTACCTTGGAACAGAGATGCTTATATTGCTGCATTATCTATCCTTATCACTTTAATATTAATAAATGAATTGTTTCTCAATTTTGTCGCTAGATAATAGAAAGTTTTCATAGTGAAAGGAAAGGAATAGGAGGGGATGTTAAAGTCAAATTTATCAAAGGTAAAAACCAAAATTCCCCAGTGTCATTGACAAAAGAATGTAACTTCCTTTCAGAATTTTAATAGTCCTATTTGTAGTGTTTATAGAAGTTAAATGTTAACATTATTTGTATCTTTACTTTGTAAAATTATTATAAACATTTCAAAGGACACAAATTACTTTTAATGATGTTAATCAATACAATTCACAATGGCAGGGTTTTTTTTTCCACTTTCCCATTTCCTTCACCCATGCTTCAGAGGCTTCACCTAAAGCCTGGGTTGGCCGCTCACGGGCTTGAGAGTGACAGGAAGGCAGTCCAAAGTAGATTAATATATTGTAGGGCGCCCTGCATTCCCAGAGGTTGCAGATCTCCACAGAGGAAAAGAGGAGTTGAAGACCAACTTTGCTTCATAGCTTAAACCTATGGGTGGGCCTGTTCTCTGGTCTGATTAGGTTTTTTGTTTTCTTGACATACTCTCCCTTTTCTTCCTAGCTGTACAAAGCAGCCCTAAGGGCTGCCATCGGGACAAGAGGACCCAGATCGTCTACAATGATGATGTCTATAAAGAAAACCTTGTGGATGGGTTCTAGGCAGCTAGAAGAGTCAGGGAAGGAAATCCCTCCTGTCCCTCCCTCTCCCCCTCCAGTGCTCAGTAAAAACCACTGAGGTGGATATTCAGTTAACCTCCTTTGCCTCTGAATTTCTTTCATCTGGGATTGGGGTGGGCCCATCGAAAAGATCACCTGATTTGGTATTTGCTATAATACTGTGGCTGTCAGAATTCCTCAGCCCCACACACACAGAGCTCACACAGGAATGATTGCAGTTATTTGTTTTAATTTTCCCAGATAATAAGTATTTCCCATGCCTTTTTCCACCCCTGTAGAAAATCTCTCACAAGAAATCTAGATCCTCATCCTTCAGTTTCTCCCGAAGCCAAGGCAACACTTGAAAGAGGTTGACGTGGAAGTCCCGAGCATGGGGGGGAGGTATTTTTTGGGGGTTCTTGCAGACATCTACCACACCCCAGCTAATCACACCCACCTAAGGAAAAGTTAGAGGGAAGGATATGTTGACCATTTGAGTGGTACCCATCGGAATTTCCAAGAACCTTCCCAGAGCTAGAGAACAATCCAGGGATGTCCCTCACCCACTAGAGTTGAGCTTCCAAGCTAACTTGTGGCCTCAGGAGGACACTTTGCCTCCTGAGGTGGAAAGGAAAAGAAAGACTTACTTGAATGAAGCGACTTTTCTTGTGAATAATAAGTGGACCACCAGAATCCCCTGTAGGGAGAGGGTGAAAGCTATAAGCTTAGAAAAGAGGATCACATTTTGGAGAAAAGGCACTGAAGACAAAAGTTTTCTTGCCTTTACAAGTGTTGGGGTCAGCATTGGGTTCTGTGCCCCCGGTGCAGAGGAATCGAGGTGTTACCACAACAGAGACCTGCTTTACCTTCTCGTAGCCTGGGGCCTTGAGGGCATCTCTCTCACAGCTGTCTTTCTGTGGGCCACAATGAAAAGAGGTTTGTGGGAGGGGGAACTTAAGGAAAGATGGTCTTCCTGCAGGGCCCTCCCACCTACCCCCTCCTCACCATCTCCCCATTCTTAATGTAAACTTCTTTCTGTATCAAGGCCTTGTCCTGAAACACAAACAGGGCTTTGACATTCTTCTTAGGGAGCAGCTCTTTTTCTGGTGGGAAAAAGAAAAGGATGGACTTGCATCTTCCTAACTAGACATCCATCTGTTGTCTTTCATCTTTTGATGTCTTATTTATCTCACCCTGTTGCTGACATGTGGTGGTCATCGGGAGCCTCAAAGCACGGGTTGTTGCTTCTGTGCACGGTAGACAGATGGGTCTGTGGAGGGGAAGGGGAGAGCCCAAGTCAAGCAAGTACCACCTTCTTCAGGGCCAGTGCCCTGCTCTATGCTTCAGCCCTCAGTCCCCACTCCTGTGCCAGACCCAGGGATTCTGACCGGAGATCTTTGGAGAATGTGAGCTTCTTCTTGAGCTTGATGAGGGCAATGTCATAGTCATAGAATTCAGAAATCCCTTCAGCTTTTTTTCTGTTGATGTCATAATCAGGGTGGAAATAGACAGTTTCCACCTCCCTGTTCTTTATACTTCCTGAAATAAAGGAAGAGGAATCCGGAAGTCACCTCACAAGTACTGCTCTGACCCGAGTCTCCATTCTGTCTCAATTCTTCCTGCCCCTGATCAAAAGTAAAGGAAGTGGAGTGAGGGTGTGCAGGTGGTGTTCAAGTAGGGATGAAGGTGATTAGGAAATTCCCATTGATGAGAAGTGTCTTGATAGGAGAATACTAGGGAGCTGGAATGAGGGAAATTAAAAACTAGAGCCCTAGGGAACCAGAGCTGCCTTACCCCCATCAACCTTGATAGAATGGGCCTGGTCATCGACATTAAAGCAGTGGGCAGCTGTTAGCACAAAGTACTCTGACACAACAGCCCCTTTACAGGTCTCCTTTCCTGTAGGCCGCTGTGAATAAAAATCAGGTGGGGTAGAAGAGAAGGGTCACATCCCCTAGCTATTAGCAGTCCCTGATAAAACCTCACCGTTACCCCCACTTCTCCAGCCCATCCTCAAGCACTCACAATGACATTGATGGTGACATGCCAGGGTTGTCTTTCATAATGTCCACTCTTCTCATTGCCCCATGCTATCCCACACAGACCCAGAGTCTTGCTTTCATCTAGGGGAGAGAGAAAACTAGGGAGTTGTTGCCTCCTAGCTCCCCTGATGGGAGTGAACTCGTGCTGGTGAGGGTGTTAAAGCTGGAGAAGGGACACCTGGTTTGGACAGCTTAGCTTTTAATATTCCATTATTCTGTTATTAGGGACGAAAATGAGAATGAAAAACTGGAACACAGGGAAACTTAAGGTTTTATCAGGGTAGAGGGAGATTAGACGTCAGAAAGTATCTCTGAACTCCCAGGGAGAGAAGGCAGGGGCAAGGAGAAGATACATGATCAGGGACTCTGGAAAGGGTGGTCATGATCCTGAGATTCTTATACCATTGGATGGTAGCCCCACCTCCTCCAGGTTCCTACCAATCATCAAGGAGAACACACGCTCTAGGTCTTCCATGTCTTTAACCTTGAACACATGCCTTTCTCCATCCTTCTTTGAAGCCAAAGCGTTGATCTTCTCCTCGTCTACCAGGGGCCCAATTCCAAATACATAGACATCTAAGGATGAGAACAAAACTTGAGTGCCTCCTGAATCCCTGAAAGCAGTAATATCTGCTCCTGATATCAGGGTCTTTGCCTTAACTGTTCAAAGGAGCTTGACCACTCACCCAGATAATTTTCTCTTGGGTTTTTCCGGTTCTTTCCAATATCCAGAAATTCTCGGATCTGCTCAATAGCAGCCACAGGGTCCCCTCCCATGTTGTAATTTCCTGCATGTATTGAAGAAAATAAGGATTATGTTCCCAGAAGAGTGATAAGGCAGATTAATACATGTCAGCTAAGGTGTAAAAAGAAATGACATTATTGGTCAGGGTTATGACAAGGGTTCTCTTTGACTTCTCTGACTGGTAGGGGAGTCCAGAAGTGATCATGAAGCCAAAAGACTAAACAAAGAATCATTCAGAGAGACTTAGAGAGTGATCAAGGAGGTGGAGAATCACCCAGGAGGTCTAGAGGGTCACATAGATAGAGGGAGTTATACAGAGCCTAAGGTTTAGGGAAAATGGAAGGGTTGAAGACTTTCATTGAGAAGTTCCCTCTAACCATCAGTCATGAGCACAATCACATGGCGTGTTTTATTCCAGTTAATGTCATTTTGGGCTTCCTGTAGGATCATCATCTCGTACAGCATCATCAGTGCCCGTTTTGTGTTCGTCCCTGCCTTTTCCGCATGATCTGCAGGGAGGAACAAAGTCATGAGCCCCTCCCCTCAACCCTCTGGTCACAACCTCCTGATCCTTTCAATACCTTCTCCTTCCCCTCTATCTGATAGACCTGCCTCTCCCCCATACCCTCTACCTAACCACCTAGACATCATATGACTTCCAGATCCCACAGTAACACTGCTAATTTCTTCTGACCCCCTCATAAGAACATCCTCTAACCCCTAGGCACTGGTGGTTAGACCTTTGTATTGGATCTTTTCCAGCTGCTGGGTAACCCAGTCTGCATCACTGCTAAGCTTATCTGACAGTTTGACCACAGCTTTGGCCTCCGTGGCATAGGTCACCAGCGCATACCGTGGCTTCACTCCATAACTCGCCACCTGGCAGAAAAAAGAAGACGCTGAGGTGGGGGTGGGGAGGGACTCAGGAAGTAACAGGAAGAGGCATCTACAGGATTAGACAGCTAGCCAGGATGTACAGTGCCCATGGCTGGTGGTTCAGGGTGAGGGGCCAACAGAATTTGGGAGAATCTAGGGAGTAGGGTGGCCTGATAGACTGAGGAGAGATAAGAATAGAGGCATGGGCAGGTTGGAGGGAGCACGAGAAGGACCCCCTATCTGCCCACACACAACACTTTGTTCGGGGCCTCTCTGATGTACTTATTATCTCACATTGTTATTATAACTAACTGCCTGCATCATCTCTCCCAGGTAGACTCAGCTCCACGATGCCAGGAACTGAGCCTTATCCAATATTTCTCCCCCTGCATCACACAGATTTCTTAATTAATGCTTAATAAATGTTTGTTGATTTGAGGGATAGGCAGCAGGAAGCCTTTGGGATCAGTCTTGGGCTTCCCAAGGAGTGGCCAGGCTGCCAATCACCACCTTTTCAATGAGGCTGGCAAAGCACTTTTTGGCCCCTGTGAAGTTGTTCTTGCCAATGCTATCTGATGCATCTAGCACTAGGTACATGTTCATGGATCCTGAGGGGTCCAAGACAATCTTCCGCTTCTGCTGCTCCCCTGGGAGGGAAACAAGGTATAGAAGGCTTGGAAACCACTCCCCTAGTGTGCCCACCTCCCTCTTTCCCTAGATTCACTCGCTCTCCACTCTCCTTCCTGGGATTTTGTCCCAAAAGCTCCAACCCCACTAGTTCCTGATATGTATACATACACACACACACACATGCATGCACACACATGCACATACAGCACATACCTGGGCTATGTCCATCTTCTGCATCAGCCCCTTCAACAGTCTCTGTCAGGGACGATATGAAGGCAGCAAACACCTCCTCTGAGGTATCATACATGAAGGAGTCTTTGGGGTCAAGAATGGTGAATGAATGAGGGAATAACCATATGCAAGGAGTTGAGGGAGCAGGGGAAATTGTGGAAGTAAGAGAAATTGTTAGAGGGGTTTGGAAGGAAAGGAATAAATCAGGATATGGGATTAAGAAAAATTGAGTGTATTTTGGATTAAGAGCAGGAGTAGGTATAGGTCAGGGAGAGAGAAACTGCAGCCTCAAGGCCACATGTGACCTTGAGGTCACAGGTTCCCCACCCCTGGTATAGATGGTTCAGGGCTATAAATAATGTGGTGTGTACAGGGAATTCTAGGGTAAGGAGTAAGGATTGGGCTCAGAGCCAGAGTTAGATGAAGCAAGGTTTAGGAGGCACCTTGGCAAGAGGGTTCTGTGCCACTCCAGGATCCATCCTCCATACAGGTACGCTTCTGGGAGCCCTGTAAGGTAAGCCCTTGGCCACAGTGGTAGGTGACGCTATCCTCCAGTCGATATTGTCTGCCTGCCTTCCTTGTACCAATGGGGATGCCAGGGTCTCGGCAGTACCCCGCTGTAGGAATTCAATGAGATAAGGTCTCAAGCCTGTGACAGGGGGAAACAAGGCTGAGCCCACAAGTTTGGGACAGGGAGATCCATCCTAACACAAAGGGAACTGGGGAACTAGGAGCAAGAGTTTTGTAGAGGGGAGAACTCACCACCAGCATCACAGATAGCTGTATATCCATCCCAGCGGCCAGAGGACTGGCAGATACGATTGGCAGAGCCACGTAGGGTATACCCATCATAGCACTGAAAAAAGATCTGTTCACTTATATTGTAGAAGCGTTTTCGTGGCCAGAAGTCACCATTCTCAAAGTCCTCAGGGCCAGGGCACTGGATTGCTTTAGGAATAGAGGGAGAGAAAGTAAAAAGCTAGAGAGCAAGAAAGGGGACAGAAATCCTCAAACTGAATCCCTTCGATTTTTTCAGTCTTTGTTTCAATAGAATCTTCCTTCTGACTACTACAGACATGTCTACAGATCTCCTTCAACCTCAATTCACCCCTGATCCTCAATTAGTAATAATTATAGTAGCTTAAAAAGATATGCAAGCCATGGTAATTCCTATCTACACAGAAATCTAAGGTTTGCCAAGCGTTTTCTTCAAAAAAACACTCTGTAATATAGGTATTGTCAAGGATCTAGAAACTGACTTTGCCCAGGCTCACATAACTAGTTAGTGTTGGAGGCAGAAGTTAAACCCAGGTCTATTGACTTTAAGTCTTGTGCTCTGAGGTGAAAATCAGGGGTTACTATCAGGAGTGAAATTAGGACTGCTATTCGGATTCCAAACATGCTACCTCCAGCTTCCTAACCCATCTCCCTGTGTCCTATTAATCAAAGCATGTGCTCTGGCCTTTCCCTTACCTGGCACTCAGATGTAACCCTGACTCTCGTTCACACCCAGTCCCAAACAAAACATCCTAAACAATAATGCCAGCCCTTGACAAACCTCATCTTAAATCTAATACTACCAAGCAACCCAAACTGTAAACCTAACTACAATCACACAACCCAATCTAACCTCCGTCCTAAACTCAACCCTAACTCTAACCCCCAGCCCTAACCTCCACCCCTTGCCCTCCCATCCATCATCCAAGCTCTCCTCACCCTTGCATTCAGCTTTTTTAACTATCTTCTTATTTCGGGTCTGCAGGATACTCCAGGACCCCGATGACTTGCAACTTCGAACCTTCACAGGATATGGATAGTAGCCAGGTGGGCACACATACTCCAGAAATTGACCATCCTTGAGGAGTTTAAAAGAGCCACCTGAGATCTCTATCCCTTCCAGAGGACATGATTGGGTAGCAGAAGGTTCAGATGGTGCTGCACTCACATCTAGAGAGAAAGGATCATAAGATTTTCAAATCCCCTCATTTTAGAGCTGAGAAAATGGTCCACAGTGATAGAGCTAGTAAGTGGAAGTGGTAGGATTTTAATTCAGTTCAGTAACAATGCCAGAGATCTGGACAGCAGGAGACAAGGAAGAAATACTCTGGGAAGGTTTGAAAGGTAGGACGTTTCAGCTGCTCTGCTCCAAGAGCCACGCAATGGGAGATAAAGCAAATAACTTACCAGTAGGTACAAGTCCTAGGCACAAGAGAACACAGAACCAGGAATACCATGTCTTCCTCATGATGATGGGAACAGAGACCATGTATATATGTCCCCCTGTTTCTATCTAAAGATGAGGGAAGTTGGGAGTTGGTGAACAGGACAACAGACGAGAGAGGGTCCTGGGAGTAAGGAGGAAGTTGGGGTTGTCTCTCTCTGAATCTATCAGGGTCTGAAGCTCTATGTCCAAGTCCAAACTCTAATCCTAAACTAGATTGTTCCTGCTCTCCCCTTACCACCACCACCTACTTGCCTTTATGCAATCTCTTCTGGCATCTATAGCCTGCCCCGCCCCCTCCATCACTTTCGGTAATCCCCAAGGGGAATGTGTGTATATTTGTGTTGAGGCCCTATTCATAGGCAGCCAAGGAAACTGAAACTATATCTGTCCCACCCTTTCTTTTACTGCCCAGGAGTCAGGGATCAAGAGTTTCAAATTCCCTAGCCCTCAGCCCTTACCCAAACCCCAGGTCCTCTTCCCTGCCCCCCATAATGATCAGGGAGTAAAGCCAGCTACCCTCCCCTGATAGCCCTGAGCTCTCCCTCCCTGGTCTGGGGGCAGAGTCCATAGACTATTTGTCTATCAAGGTCTCTGACCTCTTACCCTCTCCTAATTCCTGGAATTTTTTCAGCAGGGTTCCCCCCCACACACTTTCTCTAGCAGGAACCTAATCTTGTCCCACAGACAAATGAACAGTGAATAGAAGTATGGTGAAATACCAAAAATTTATTAACTTCATAACTGGGAAAATCCAGGCATGCCCAGAAGGGTAGGAAATAGAAACAAGAAGTAAAGTTGAGGAAGAGGGGAGAGGGAATGGAAGTGTGATAAGGTAGAAAGAGAAGGGCTAGGTAAAGAACCCAAACATTAGGACAACTAGGGCTAGAGACCAGGCAGGTCCTTTCTATAAAGGTCAGGCCGAGATCAAAGGGACTTGAGATTTGAATGTCTGTAGCTGAACACTAGGAAGGTCAGGATTCAGGCAGGTCCAAGGGGCAGAAAGCGTAAGACATTTTTCAGGTGTTGTCTCAACCAGGGCTGCAGCCGAAAGAGGCTGATGTGGAAATCTCGAGCTTTGCTGCCAGGTGGGGGTGGCCAGCGTTTCACCTCATTTTGGTCTGCTGTCTTCAGGGCACGGTTTGTTGTCTTTGAGGAACATGGATTATGTAGACCCCAGCTCACCACCCCCACCTAAATAAGGAAGAGGAGAAAATTTGGTGAGAAGATACCCAGTGCCTACCCATTCCTCAAAGCTTCCCATGTAACGGAATGTTTCAATCCCACTTTCTACCAGAGAGTCTATAATATCTGCCCCAGAGTCAAACCCAGTTAGCCCTTTCTTTCCCTCTTCTCCTTGTTGAGGGATCAGAGTTGGGAGAGCTGGTTCAGATTTGAAAGAACTCACTTAGCCCTTCTCTTTAGCCAATGGGAGCTTTATTGATGCAAAAAGACCTGAGATTTAGCAAGGAACTAAACAAAGGCACTGATACAGGCAAAGAACCAAAATTATATAGACAAAAAGCAACACAGCCTGTAGGATGATGACATAATTTTTAGGGTTTCTAATGAGGGTTAGAGATCTAGGGACAGGATGAGGAAGATGGATGACACAAGATAAAGGAGACAGGGGAAACTTTATGACCCAGGATCGGGGGAGACAAGGAATGTTATAGTCCAGGATAAGGGGGAAGTTTTATGGTATTTCAAGATAAGGAGAAGAAACTTGAGGATGCATTCAAGTTCAGGTAAAAGCAACCCTTAATATTAACCCTTAGGGCACCTTTGTATCCACATCATCCTCACCTGAAAATACCTGTATTTCTTCTGAAGGAAAACTGCCCCTCCAGATTCTCCTGCCAAGAAAGGGAAGGAAGAAAGGGGGTATCATCAACCCAGTTCTCATGCAGCTTTCCCCTCTCACCCTAGTCACCACCATTCCATGATCTTGGGAAAGACATGGGCTAGGCATTGGCATAATTAACCCTGACCAAAAGGACCAGTCTTCTGTCTCTACCAACTCTGACTTGCTCATTTCCCAGGTATCATATGGTTCTCCACACTCACCCTTGCAAGGGGATGCCTCATTTCCAGCACCACTACACAGAAATTGGTCAGTCACCACTTCTTTCACATCAGTGAGATTAGGGAAGAGATCTTTGGCTTGGAAGACAGCTTGGAGGCAGAATGCCCGCTAGGATGGAGGGTCGGAGGGAGAAAGTGAAGGAATGTTAGGGAGTCAGACTGCAAAGGCTCATAGGATCAAAATTTTAAGAAATAGAAAAAAATTTTAAGCTGGAAGGGATGCTAGAGTCTGACACCACTTCCCCCACTTTTTAACAAATGAGGAAACCGAGAAGGCCAGAAAGTTTTAAGAAACTTTTCCAAGGTTGTCTAGTATTAGAACTAGGATTCCAATCCATGTCTTATATAATGGAGTTATATCTCCAGGTTCAGTGAGTGATCTTCCCACTGTCTCTCTAATGACCCTTGAGGAAAAGGGTAAGGCTAGAAGATGGCAGAAAGGAGATAGGGTCAAGTTTTGAGGGCATATTCCTAGGTCAATCTTGGTAGGGAGATCAACCTGAAGGACAACCTTGCCTCCTCCTGCCCCCTTCCCTTCACCCATCATGTCCCAACTTGACAGACCTCTTTCTGGGTCCTCACCTCATTTTCTTCCTTGAGAACAATGTCCATTATCTTATCATCCAATGAGACAAAATGGGCAGGGATTTCATTTTTCTTCAAAAGTTCATTCTCTGTGAGCCAGGAAGAAAGGCACTATCTCCACACCACCCCTCATACCACATCACAGATCCCCCCCCGCCCTGCCATAATTTTTTCCCCAGTCCCTTTTCTATCTGTTCAGCCATAGTCCTCTATGACTTGGGCATCTCTCTCCCTGCCTCCCACATTACCATGGTCCAAACAAGTACTGGCTGGTGAACGCCGCAGGGCCAGGTTGGCCCCCACAGTACAGGGAAGACAGATGGGTCTGGGGAAGGAGAAAGGCATCAGGAGAGAACTGCCCAAGGGCTTTGACCCTTCGTTCCACTGCTTGAGACATCCCTTGGCTCTAGTACCTGGCATGGCTGGACATCTTGACTTTCTCAGTCAGCTTCAGCAAGGCGATGTCACTGCCATAGAACTCAAAGATTCCTTGGTTCTTCTTTGCATAAACATTGTACTCTTCTGGAACGAAGTGCTGATCAATCTGCATCTCGCTACCTCTCTTTGACTTAGGATCTCCTAGGAATATGGGGTGGAGGTTGAGGATCCCAGCTCCTATATCCCTGAGGGGAAATAGGAGTTCTGGGAGAAAAAGGGAGTATTGAACCAAGAGCCTGGGTCCTCTCTAGTGGGGGGCTCCTTCCCCTCCTTTCCTTACCCACAATGACTCTCCACAGCTTGGTGTTATCATGTGTATGGAAGCAGTGAGCTGCAGTCAGGACCCATTGATCAGAGATAAGTGCACCTCGGCATGTCTCTTTGCTGCTGGGCTGCCGGAGAGAACCATGTCAGACTTAGGGATCCTGCTGTCTAGCCCTTCACTCTACCCCTACATGCACACTCAATTCTATATCCTCAAGGATACAGAATCTGGATACAGAATCCGGCCATTACCTTAATGATGACATGCCAGGGAGTCCTCTCTTGGGATGAAGCATTGGTTGACATATTTCCCACACCACAGATAGTGTCCACAAACTTGGAAACATCTGTGAACAAGATGAAAGTGTGAAGAGTAGGGTGGGAAAGGAAATAATTGAAAAGGACATTGTCCTTTTGAACATTTTTTTTCCAGTAGTAAGGCACCTGAGCAGAAATCTCTATGTGTGCATGCTCCATGCTTTTTGTTATAGTTACAATCACTAACTGGTCTGGTCTTGCTGGTATGAGTGACATCTGGGTATAAGAAACCAGGGTGGGGAGTGGGGGGGAGTCAGTCACCTAGTGGTATCAGTAGTACTGGCTACTAGGGCATCAGAGCTATCTAATTAGGTTTTAAAAAACCCACAACTTTTTGTAAGCAATCTCAAACACCTGAAAGGGGTGGAGGAAGACAGTTTGAGAGGTCCAGAGTGGGGACTGGGACATATTTAGCCCATATATCACCTATTTACCACCTGGGAGGGGAAAGTTCACTCACCCAACATATTCTCAAAGACCTGGAGGAGGGCTTTGGCATCTGAAAGAATGAAGGCATGTCTCTCCCCATCCTTCTTTGACCCCAGCTCATTCAGCTCTTTCCAGTCTACATCCAATTTCCCCACACCAATGGCATAGATGTCTGGTGGGAAGCAGAAAAGACAACCCAAAATTCTTGAGCATGCAGATGCCAAGTAAGGCATAAAGGAGGCTGCCCATAGCAGGCTACTGATGTGCTTGAAGTAACAAGCTCCAAGATAGGGTACTAGAAACCATAAGCCCAATGGATGATGTGCCATTTTTTGTGAAACTGAGGAATGGTAATTGTGCTAAGTTATTGTTTCCTGGGTGAAGAGAAAGTCTAACTGGGAGGGCTCTTCATGCACCAGCCCAAACCCCTTTAGGGCGGAAGGGAAGAGATACCTCATTATCCAAGTCACTAGGAATGTGAGTGAACACAAAAACCCACTAGCAACCAACCAGGAAGCTTCCTCAGTGACTGAGTGAGCTTGAGAGGCTAAGGAGACAAACAAACTCAGGACAGACCATATGTATGAAAATATCAAATCAACTTGTGGTATTCTGGTATGCAAATCATCATTTTTGTTTGATATGCTAGAGGGAACTGGCTACCCTGTGGTACATGCTCCCAGACTAGGGAGTGTGAACGTTCAGCTAGGGTTGGGAGGACTTTAGATAAGCTTTAGGTTAGAAAATCTGAGTACCACCAAGGTAGGCCCTACACATAATTTCCATTTATATATATATATATATATATATATACATACACATGCACATATACATATATATGTATATGTGTATAGACTTTGTCCTGATGTTTTATTTTTGTATTTCTATATTCTTGTTATTGAGTCATTTCAGTTGTGTCCAACTCTTCATGACCCCATTTTGCAGTTTTCTTGGCCAAAGATCCTGGAGTGGTTTGCCATTTCCTTCTTCACCTCATTTTACAGATGAGGAAACTGAAGCAAATAGGGTTAAGTGATTCGCTCAGAGTTACACAACTAGTAAGTGTTTGAGGCCAGATTTATTTTTATTTATTTACTTTTTACTTTTAAAGTCCTTTCTAACTCTTACTCTATTATAGGAATTATAGTGCAGGGATACATGTGTGTATACCCACACATATATACATACATGCATATACACATAATATAATTTACATATTATATTATATAATAATATAATGATATAATATATAATTATATCAATTATATCTATATGCCTATATTAACAAGCTTATATATTTATGCCATATATGCAATCACATATATATAAGCTTATTGATATAGGCATATAGATATAATTGATATCATTATATATATTATATCATAATGTATAATATAATATATAAATATAGCATAATAATATGTAATGTGACATGTTATATATCATATACATAATATGGTATATAATACAATAATTAATACAAGTACAATTAAAAGTAATAATTGCTCACTTTTATATATCATTTTGGCCAACTAGGTGATGCAGTGGATAGAGTGCCAAGCCTGCAGTCAGGAAGATTTATTTTCATGACTTAAAATCCAGCCTCAGATACCCACCAGTTGTATGACTCTGGGCAAGTCACCCAACCCTGTTTGCCTCAGTTTCTTCATCTGTAAAATGAGCTGGAGAAGGAAATGGGAAACCACTTAGTATCTTTGCCAAGAAAACCTAAAAGGAGAGTCAAGCATGACTGAAACAACTCAACAACAACAATATCATTTTAAAGTTTGTAAAAAGCTTAATAAATATTATATCATTTTATATGCAGAACAACCCTTTAAAGTAGGTGCTATTATCCCCCACTTTTCAAATAAGGAAATTGAGACAGGCAGAGCTTAAATGATCTGTCCAGGGTCCCACAGCTAGCAAGGGTCTGAGGTCATATTTGAACTCAATCTTCTGGCTCTTAGTCCAGTGATCTATTTACCATGCCACATAATAGTTACAAGAAACAGAATGGTGAAATGGAAAGAATACAGGCTTTAGAGCCAGAGGATCGAGTTTTGCATCCCAGTTCCACTAATCGCCATCTTTATCGCCTTTGGAAAGTCCTTTCACCTTCATGGACCTAAGATTCTTCTTCTGAAAAATAAAGGGGTTGGATTAAGTGGTCTCTGAGGCTGCTTTTCAAATTCTGGTTCCAATGATCCTACTACACAAAAAATTCATCAGAATCATAGCCCACAGTTAAGATTGTGAGGCCAAATTTGAACTCATGAAGATGAGTTTCCTGACTTCAGGTCCAGCACTCTATCCACTGCAGCACCTAGCTGCCCTATACTTTTATATATTCTATTCTAAATAAACTCCAGAAAATACAATCTTGTAGATCCACTCTTCTAGATCAGAGCATCTGAAAGTAAGAGGATAGAAAGGTAAAAGAATAGAGATACTGAAATCAGACATTCCATAAAGATGGTTCTGTCAAAAGGAGAAAGAGAAAAATAACTAGAGATTGAGGTATCACAGAATTCAACTAAGGAAACTGAGATCTAGAAGACTTTCTGCACCAAATTGGGTTTGCTGTTGAGTCGTTTCAGTTGTGTCTAACTCTTCATGACCCCAGTTGGGGTTTTCTTGGTAAAGTTACTGAAGAGGTTTGCCATTTCCTTTTCCAGCTCATTTTCCAGATGAGGCAAAAACAGGGTTAAATGACTTGCCCAACTAGTAAGTGTCTGAGGCCAGGTTTGAACTCAGGAAGATGAGTTTTCCTGATTTCAGGTCCCACACCCTATCACCCTACTATACTTAGCTGCCCAAATTGGGTTTAGAGATCAAGAAAAGTTGGAAAAGAGTTAAAGGAGAAAGCTCTGGAATAAAAGGCAAGATACTCTGGAAATAAGAGCTGGAATCCCTAGAAATCTAGCCCTACTCAATGTAGTGTGACATGTGCTTAAATATCTCTAGTTGATCTCTAGAGGGAGTAAAATAATATTTTGTCATTACACTTCGGAAATAGAAAATCAGGGCTTGATTTCTTGCTCTGTTGATTGTCTAAAAAATGGTGGGAAAAATATTAATAATGCAAATTAAACTTAAAAGTGTCCATTATACATTCCCGCCCGCTACCTGTCCTCCCTTTCTCCCTGCCCCTCCACCCCACAAACAGATGTTAAACATTTACCAGCCTAACCCTGTTTTAGAGGACCCTACATTCCCATTCTGCCACTGGGAAGCATTTGTAACACTGAAAATAACTACAATGTTGCATTAGATGCAGCCCCTTAGGACATTCCCTTATCTAAGTTTCCTCCCAGTTAGAAAGCTCAGAATGTCCAGTTTTCAGTCCCAGACTGTTCTTCCTAAACCACAAATCCCACAGCGTTGCCAATTTACTTAGAATGTATAAAGTGAAAACACCAAAGACTATCACTAAACTGCTCTTTTTTTTTCCTTCCTTAGTGGCTCCTAGAAAGAAATTCTTACCTAGAATAACATTGCCTTGTGGTTACAGAATAACACGGTGGGTACAGTTGGATCTGTGAAAGTATGTCTTTTGTCTTTCTTTGTTTCCCCCAGTGCTTAGCACAGTACTTAGCATATCGTAGGTACTTAATAAATGTTTGTTGAGTGATAATGATGGACTTTGGAGCAAGGAAGACCTAGATTTGAATCTTCCCTCTAACACTAGCTATGGCACCACAGACAAGTAACTTAACCTCTCAGCCCTGGTTTGCTCATCTGCAAAATGTACCTACTTCACAGGGCTGTTGTAAGGATTCAGTGAGGTAGTACACAAACTTTAAAGCCCTACATAGATACCAGACTATTACTGTCATCCTTGTGTCAGTCCTAGCACCCCTAGCACAGCTCCTTAAGTTCAAATTCCAAATTCATTGAGCATCTAAGGCTCTTGCAAGGGTAGGAGGCCCAATTCACAACTGAAAAATAACAGAACATACAAAAGGAGGTATGTCATAGGGGAGAGGCAAGGAAAAGATCCAAACAAAGTAGTCTAGGAATATCTAAGGAACAAAAACTTCCTGCTGGAGTGATCAAGTAGGAAACAGAATCTGAAAGAAGGAAACTCCTATTGAGAGATGGAGGAGAATCTATATCTTAAACACAATAGGTTCTCAATTAAAAAAAAAAGAATTGAATTGACTCATCAAGGTCTTCAGAATTATTTTTCCTGTGGCAACTCCTGGCCATAAAACGCAATCACAGATGTCTTTTGTAAAGTTACAAGAACTCTATGCAAATATAATGTGGTAGAAGGATGTGATGATTACAGGCAGAAGAGGAGCACTCACCCAGAAAATCATTCCTATTTGCCTTTATGTTCAACAGTTCTTCAATCAGGTCTACAGCTGCTTTTGGAGATCCACCCATGTTGGACTTTCCTACAACAGGGACAAAAGGTGGCACAGCATAGTAGAATGAGACCTAGATTTAGATACCTGAGATCATATCCCTACTCTTAAAAATGCCAGTTTTATGACTTTGGACAAGTCAGTCCTTGATTCCTTCATCCATAAAATGGGCACAATACTTACCACCACTCACCTCACAAAGTGGTGGTGAGGAACAGCATTGGCCAGGCCTAGCTGTGTCTAAGTATTACAGAGCTTCAAGCTATTACTAATAACTCTCCACTCACACAGCTCCACCCTACCTCAGGCTATCATCACCTCTTACCTGGCTTGTTGCAAGTCTCCTCATTGGTCTCCTTCCCTCAGGGCTCCACCCTCTCCACTCCATGCCCCACACAGCTGTCAAATGCCAGAGAGCCTAACACACAGTTGGTGCCTAATAAATACTTGTTGGTAGATTGATTATTGTAATAGAAGTGAGAAAAGTTAGTTTAAGTTAGTCTAATGGAGCGCACCTGAGAGTGGGCAAAATAGAGGGAGAATTCATTCCTAGGTAGGTTTGTGAGCCCTGGAGACATCCTCAAATCTCATATCTCTAGAAGGTTCTTCTTCACTCACTGGGATCCTTGATTTCTTCTCCTTTAAACATATCTTTACCTCTCCCTGCTTCTGATCCCTCCTGGTGTTCTGAGTTCTAAGGTCCACTGAGATCTAAGTACTACTCACCATCTGTTAAAAGAATGATGACATGTCGGATTTCTTCCCACTCCTTTTGCCTTTTGCCATAAATGGCCATCTCATTATTCATCATATCATATATTTGCTTCAAGGCTCTGTAGATGTTGGTTCCAGTTCCAATGTCTGGGTCTGGAATCAGCAAAGAGGAGAAAATCCCTCAGACAACTCCTACCTCCCATACCTGGGGAGGAAGTCATTAAGCAGCAAAAATAACCTTCTAGGGACCTGCTCTGCGACTTTTAGAACCCTATGGTCCTGGCAGAGCTCCAGTTCCATCTCCCACTCACAATTCAAGGGCCTCTTCATAGTTGAACACTGAACTAACCACTTATTACATAACTGCCACTGCCCAGAGTCATGATAAAAAACCAGAGATCCCAATATGGTGTCCTGTAGTCTCTTAGGTAGCACTGCCTAGTGAACTTGGAGTTGGAAGATTTGAATTTAAGTACCACCTGGAACTTTTATTAGCTGCCTGACCTTTAGCAAGATATTTAAAAGTTTGCTCATTGTAAATGGTATTAATAACTTTGTGATCTACCCAACAGGGGAAGAACCAAGTGAAAAAATATATATAAAATGCTTTATATCTGTAAAGTACTATATAATTGTGAGCTGTTTTTAACTCTTGATCCTGGGATTCAATGCTCTGCATAATCTAGCTTCAACTGGTAGGAACCTAGGCTTATGGCATACTGCCTCCTCAGACAATCCCTACCTACCATGTCCAGAGAAAATAAAGTTCCACAGCCAACCTGGACCACCTTCCCAAAGACACCCAGTGCTGACACAATGCCTTATGTCTGAAAGGAACTTCCCTCATCTCCAGCTACTGAAATCTTCCCTTCTTTCCACGTCTAACTCAGGGGCTCCTGAAGTTTTCTCTGTTCCTCCTTTGCCCTTCTCAGGTAGAAGTGATCTACCCTTCCTCACACTTCTAATAGTAGACCTGTCTTTTTCTCTTCCTTCTTTCTTTCCTTCCTTCCTCCTTCCTTCCCTTCATTCTGTTTAGGTCAAACATGAAGGAAGCAAAAGTAGGAATACATAGAATCACAAAATGTCAAAGTAGTCGGGGACCTCTGATGGCATCTGGTCTCTACTATCCCTGGGAGGAAACTTCCCTAACAAATAGATTCTGGATTTGGAAGCCAAGACCATATTATCCGCAGTGGTCACTGAGGAACTAGAATACCTGGAATCTCAAGACATGCCATGAGAAACAATGCTTTACCTGTGTCTAGTCCAAAACCTTTCCAGCAGAGAGGGGAATACAGAACCAGAACCATCCCCAACTGTGCTTTCAATCCTCCCCAGCTGAAGGCAGCACCTCCCCCTTTCCTCTTCCCTTCCTCCCAAGCTCCCCATCCCGCACCTCCATACTTGATCTCCTCCAGCTTTCTGACTACTTCCATGTCTTCCCTGGAATCTCTGTGAGTGACCGACAAGATAACTTTGGGAGTCTTAGCAAAAGTGACAATGCCGACACTGACATTGACTTCAAAGCTGAAAATCTGTGGGAGGATGAGCCAGTAGGGAAAAAATCATAATGAGAACCTATAAAATAGAGAGAAAAAGGGTGGGGGTGGGGAAGGCAGGAGAGAGGGAGAGAGAAGAGGAAAGAGAGAAGGAGGAAAGGGAGAGATAGAGAGAAAGGAGGAGGGAGGGAAGAGAGTAAAGGAGGGAAGGGGAAAGTGAGGGAGAGGTGAGGGAGGAAGGAAAGGAGGGGGAAAGAGGCACAAAGAAATGAAACCCAAAACAGAAAGATGGACAGAGACACATTAGAACCATACAATGTCAGGACTGGAAGGACCTTAGTCCAACATGGTCATTTCAGCAATATTAGTGAGTGCATTAACAAATATCTGCTGAGCATGCCATGTGAAAAGCATTGAATTAGATACTCTGAATGGTCTAGCTGAAAGCAAGCACATGCACATGCACACACAACACACACACACAGGGACAAGATAACTTTACAACACATACGAAACAATGTGCCAACGAGAATTCAAAGTAAAGTTGTTTACGTTGGGGTCATATCACCTTGACTTGAGCTCCATCTGGGAGGCTTTCTAGAGGAAGTGGGTTTTAAGTTTTATTTCAAAAGAGGAGAGACAGACAAAGTGAGGTCCATCATGACCCCAGTTCCTGACCCTGTCCACTATAAGTCGAGCGCTCTCTTTGAAAATGTCAAAGTCTTCTTTACTGATACTCTGGGAAGAATCAAGGAGCAAGTAGAGATTCAGGTGGCCTGACCTCTGGATCTGGATGCGCCGGCCCAAATAGTCTGGGAGAAAAATGGAACAGAGGGGACATGTGTAATGTAGAAGGGGTCAGAGCCCTAACTCCAACCTGCCAGACCTAAGAGGGCTGGGAAGCTCTTCTGTAATAAATTTAAATATCACCTCATAGTTTTATGTCCTATAGGCCTTCCAGCTGTACCACTCCTTCCTGGCCATTTCTAAGAACTCAGCTCTCTTCTCCAAGACTGCCTTTTCACCTTCTGCTCATGCACTCAAGATATGCCTTCTGCCACGGGATTCTAGATCAGCACCACCCGTTTTCCCTCAGGCTCACCTTCTCTCCATCCCCTTCAACCCTACCCTATCCCCTACTCCAGCTTTTACCTGATTTTTGCATCAGAGGGTTGGTGGCACCAAGAAGTTGAGAAAAGGAGGTGTCCAGGACTGGGGCCACATCTTCAGGAAAATCATAGGAGTAGGAAGCTGCAGGGAAAGAGGTGTTTTGTTTTTCACTTGTGTCCAACTGTTTGTGATCCCATTTGGAGCTTTCTTGGCAAAAATACTGTAGTGGTTTGCCATTTCCTTCTCTGGCTCATTTTACAAATGAGGAACTGAGGCAAACAGGATTAAGTGACTTGCCCAGGGTCACACAATTGATAAGTATCTCAGGCCAAATTTGAACTCAGGAAAATGAGTCTTCCTGACTCCAGACCTGGCACTGTACCCACTATGCCACTTAGCTGTTCCTAAGAAGATGAATGCTTGTGCTCAACTCATGATTATGGAAAGGATTTGTTGGTGGGAGAGGGAATTTCTGGTTTTGAGGAGACCACAAGAGCCAGTGGGATGCAGTGAACAGAACTTGAAATTAGAAGACCTGAGTTTAAGTTTTGGTTTTGACACTCTGATAAGTACCATCCCCCTCTGAGCCTTAGTCTCTATACCTTCAAAATGGACATAAATGAGTTGTGAAAATGCTTTGTAAACTATAAATTGTTATGCATAGCTAAGGGTTTCTTATTGGTCTGAGAAGTAAAGAAGGAGAGATGGTACAGATGGGCTACTCACATCTGCAAATGGGTTCAGTCCCACTCCAGACACCATTCGCCTGGCATTCTCGTTCCTCAGATCCTATCAAGATCAGCTTCTCTGAACAACGATACTTCACTCGATCACCAACATTGAACCGGTACCCTGTCCTCACAGACCCGATTGGGATTCCAGGGTCTCGGCAGTGTCCAGCTGTAGGCAAAATGAGGAGAAAGAAAAATGGAGACAATCCTGAATTCCATATCTGTCTCTCATTCTTATTTTCTTCTCCTCCTTAATGTCCCTTATAATTCTATGAGTATTCATATGCTACATAGCTGTCTCTTGAGACACCTAGAACCACATTTGGAAATACATAACTCCACAGGGCTATTATAAGGATCACAGGATCACAGTTTTAGGTCATGAAAGAACCTCAGAAGTCAGCCAGTCCCTCATTTACACAAAAGGAAAGGATGAGATACAACGAAGTTAAGTGGTTGTCCAGCCACAGAGTCAGTAATAATCAGAGAGGCTGGATCTGAACTCTAGAGTCAGTGCTCTTTCCATTAGACTACATACTTTCCATTATATAGAAAACATTTTTATAGCCATACACTTAGAAATATATGTGAAATTATATAAAAACCAAAGCCTGGTAAACCTCGGTAAAACCAAGACGGGGAGGAAGTTTCTATCAAATGCCCTCCCAATAACTCCATCTCTCCTAGATGCACACTCTTTTGGATCAGTTACTATTCTGTGTCCACTCATTTCTTCAGGCCCTTACTCTCACATGGGCATCCACTAAGATGTTAGTTGATACCTAAGATAGTTGTAGATGAAGCTTTTAATGTCCACCCCCTTTTTGCATTTAATTAGAGGTCTCCCAAATAAACATCTTCAAGATCCAAAACAATTAAGCTATAATGGTGGAAAGACTTGTAGGGAGCTTGATATTTTTGGACAGGAAGACTGGTTCTCAAGTCATGTTGTATGGGTTACTGCCTGCTTCACCTACATTTAAGGTCAATGTCACTATGCAATAAGCCAATACCTTCTACTTTACTTGAGGAGAGCCATAGTATCTTGGGCAGCCTAGAACCCCAGATATTTTCCCTGGACATACTTTCTGTTGTAAACCTTAAAACACCATATAAATGTGAGTTGTTACTGTTATACCTAAAACTCCATATCTGATCCTTTGATGTCCAGAAGAAAATTAGCCCTTCCCTTGTGTTGTATCTAGCACTAACAGGGCCAAAGAGAAGCAGAGCTAAGAATTTACATACCCTCAGTAGAACTGCCTCAAAGAATTCAAAATTGCAATGCTAGTACTCATTATTGAAACACAGATCACCACCACCATCCCTTCTAAGTTCCCCTATGGAGTCATCCAACCACATGGGCTTTTCTCCCTACCCCTCCCAAATCACAGGTGGCCCCAGACAGTCACCTCCATTGTCACATAAAGCTGTCTCTCCATCCCACATCCCGTTGGGTCTACAGTGCCTCACAGGAGAACCACGCAAGATGTATCCATCCTCACACTCAAAGCTCACATTGCCACCCACAGGGTGAGACTTCATCCGGGGACTGTAGACCCCATTCTCAAAGACAACAGGAGCTGGACAGCGCACATCTGAGGAGAGAAAAAATGCTATATGCTGGGGTAAAGGAGGGATTATTGATACACTAGCATAGTGCTGGGTACAGAGATGGAATTTAATCAATATTTCCTTGAACTAAGTTACAGGAGAGCAAAGCATGCTTGGGAGGAGAGTTGGAAACCTTCAGGGAAACAGGGTGCCTAGGTCCTGATAAGTAAGCCATAGCTATCAAGAGAAGGGCCAAGGAAGGGCCAAGGGGCAGGAGTGGGCACTTAGAGAATCAGGGGATAGTCAGAACTAGGAGATGACTGATTCATAGGAAGAGGTCTGCACCCACTATTGTTGGCCAAAACACCTGTCCCCTCACATTTGCATACTGCCTTGGTGAACTCGGAAGTTCCTGAGGACTTCCACTGCCCATTGCTGTTGCACAACCGACTCACAGGGTCCGGGTAGCGCCCTACTGGGCAGGTATATATGAGACGGCTTCCTGGGGCCCAACCATCACTGAGAGTGAAATTGCCCCCCAGAATCTTCACATTCCTGGAACAGGAGGGAGCCGTGATAGACAAACCTGTAGGGAGAGACATTGAGACAGGGACATTAAAAAAAAAGAAAGACAAAAGAGGAAAAAGAGGACTCCTGGGTAAGTACTCCAGCCTGAATAGCACTAGACTTCCTCTCCCCCTTTCCCTGTAAGATTTTTATGATCTTTACTTCCCTCTCCCCACCCTCCTTACCTGCATACAGGGGCAGAAGCAAGAGAGCATGCAGGAAACCCATAGTCTCAATCTTAGGGCAGGGACAGGCTGAGAGTTACGAGCAAGGGGGAACAGGGTCATCTGACTTCCCTGAAAACAGAACTGACTCAGAAACTATGCAGCTTGCTGCCAGAGGACTCAGGAGTTGCAGGGGAGAAAGGTCCTCTGTGTGTATTGGGGTGGGGAGGAGGGAGGAGAGAGAACACATCCCCATGAAATCAATAATCCCTGGTTCCCTTTTCTGCCTTCCACTCAACAAATTTATATCAGTGGACAGCTATATACACATAACAACCCAACAAGATTTCAAACTTTTTTGTAAGTTGAACTCAAGGGTTTGCTGGGTTCTGATTTTGCATTATACTTTCAATGAGTCCCTGATATTATCTTCCTAAATATAAATCTGGCTGGGATGTTTCCTGGATTTTAAGCTTTACTGCCTCCCCTAAAGAGTCCCTGAGGAGTAAAATAATTAAACTGGATTCACTGTTTGACTTTGAAGAATGATTAGAAATCTATAGCTTGTTTTCAGAAAACTCACAAAACAGATAAATAAGGAGGTAAGCTACGTATCAGTGAAGCAGGAAAGGCACCCAATTTACAGTGAGAAGACACTGATTATCACCATTTCAAAGCCATTTGACCAAGACAAGTAAGGCAAGTAATCACTCTAAATTTTAGTTTCCTCATCAATAAATTGGGGTTTATAATACCAGCACTACCTAACATAGGGATGCTATAAAGATCACAACTTCAGAGCATGAAGGGACCTTAGAAGTTAGCCAGTTCAACACCCTCATTTATACATGAGGAAAATATGAGACACAGGGAAGTTAAGTGACTTGCTCAAACTCACACAGGCAGTAAAGATTAGAGAGGCTGGATCGGAACTCTACAGACAGTGCTTTCTACACTATACCACATTACTTAATGTATATAAAACGTTTTTGTAATCATACAGCACAAAAATCCTTCAAACAATAGGGATCAGCAATTTACAATCCTAGATGCCAGGGTCACTGACTTGCCCAGGGTCACAGAGCCAGTGTGTGTCTGAGACAGGACTTGAACCCAGAACTGGGGCCATGCTGCTATTTACCATGCAACCCTGCCTCTCCTAGAAGGACTACACAAATGCTAGTTATTTTTATTGTTAGAAAGTCAATGACTTCACAAGATGGGAGTAAAGGGACACATGTGGGGTAGGCAGATGGATCTCTCTCATCTCTTTTCAGATAGCCAGCCCCAAAGACCAGAATCACTAACAGAAGATAACCCTCTGGATCTTGGGGTTGTCCCTTTTTATGCAGACCCAGGCCCACAATCCCAGATCACGGAGATAAGGAAGTGAATAAGGGCTTCTCAGAGGTACAAGCTCTCTGATGGGAAGCACAAAACCCAAGTAATTGATGATCCCAAAGGACTATTCCTACATTACAAAGTAAGAGTTCTAGGATCATTTCATGGGGCAAATCCTGACTCCTCCAGGACCTGGAACTTGCACCCTGTCCCATTTAAGCACATCCCTTATAGGGAGCCTCCAACTGACTCAAGCTGTTCTCTCCCTTGCCGCCACATTAAAATCTTCACTAACACATAACCAATAAGTGGTAATTCAACCTCTGCTTGGAGACCTCCAGAGAGGGAGAATGAACTGCCCTTCCCCCCCCATTCCATTTTGAGACAGCTCTAATTCAGAAAAACTTTCCCCCTGACATCAGGCTTAAAGTTACCTCATGATAAAGTCTAATCCCTCTTGTAGACACTTATTATATGTCCTTACTTCTACCCTTAGTTTTCTATTTCCTGAGTTAAAAATGTCCAATTCTTTCAATCAATCCTCATATGACATAAACTTAGCGTTCTGGTACCCTACTCTGGACCCTCTAGCTTCTGAAACTACAGGAGACAGACCCAAACATAATACTCCTGACATGTTCTGACAAGAACAGAGGTAGATTATTGCCTCCTATATCTTGGACTTGTCAAGTTGATATTTTTGTACTCAAATGTAAAATTTTATGTCTATCTTGACTAAATTTCATTTCATTAGATTCAACCTAATGCTATAGCTGTCAAGATTCTTTTAGCTTCTGATTCTAGCATGCACGGTGTTAGCATCCTTCTCAGCTTTGTATCATCTGAAGTTTGATGAACATGCCACCTATGCCTTTATTCAAATATAATTTACTGATTCCTTGTGATGTAGACATTTTGATTGCCATAAAGAGGCAGAAAAAGAATATGTGTGCATAAAATACTGATAAAAATCATCTTGAAAAGAAACAGCTCTTCACATAAAAGTGCTTGTGGACGGATAGAGAAAGGCAAAGAAAAAAGCAGAGAGACAGAGACAGAGAGGAACAGAGAGACACAGAAAGAGGGGGATTAAAAGAATGTATTAAGGGGAAAGGGAAGGGGAGCAATCCATGTCATCCCCAAGACATACAAAACATCCATAAAAATGTTAGGGCCAATCATAGATCCCTGAGGCACTCCATTGGAAGCCTCCTAACACAATGACATCTAATTAGTTCTGAATCAATTTAATTGTAACATCATCCAGTTCAGGGGTGTCAGATACATAGCCCACAGGCCACATATGGCTCATATCACTTCTGAGTATAGCTTGAACCAAATTAAAATATAGTTCCTTTTTGATTTTAATGTGCTGATATCTTAATAACAAGAAGAAACATATAAACAAGTGAATAAGTAGCCTGCAAAGATATGTGTAGTTTAGTGGTCCCTCTGTCTATTTGAGTTCAACACCATGGAGCTAGTTCAGAGCCTAGAGTTAATGTACCACCCAAGGGATGCATTAAAAAATTCCCCTGAACTTGTATGAGGATTATTTTTATTATATGTATTATTTTCGCTAACCTTATGTTTCCTTTGTAATCCTATGTATTTTCTCTTATGCATTTAAAAACACTTGGAGAAAGGGTTCATAGGCTTCACCAGACTGCCAAAGAGATTCATGACACTGAGAAAGGTTAGGGGCTATCAATCTACTTCATTTCTCTCCATCTTTTCTACAAGAATAGTATGACAATACTTTATTGAAAACTTCACTAAAATGGACGCAAGCTATATCTACAGCACTCCCCTCATCTATTAGTCTAGTAACACTGTCAAAAAAGGAAATGAGGTTAGTTTTTCAAACAGGTTGGTTTTTTGCCCTCATCACCTCCCTTTCAAGATGTTCACCAACCATCACTTTAATGATATGTTCTAGAATTTTCTCAGGAATCAAAATCAAACTCCCTGGCCTCTAGATTACAGTTTTTGTTCTCTTGCCTTTTTTTTTTTTTTTTTGAAAACAAGATAACATTGGTCTTTTCTCTAGTACTCTTTTCTATTATCTTTCAAATATTACTAATGGTGGCTCAGCAATCAAAGCTGCTAATCCAGGTGGCTTGAATTCAGGGGAAGTTGTATGCTCTCTTACTATCTCTTTATTTATCTTGTGTACCAACTCCCTGTTAACAGTCATTTCTAGTGAAAAATTCATTCTCCTTGATAGAGAAGAGGAAGTTAGTTGAGTAACTCCAACTTACTGTTTTCAGTAATCGTTGTTCCATTCACCCCGAGCAAAGGTTCTCTCCCCTCTTTGATCCTCCCCTTTCTCCCAATACAGTTTTCAAAATAAAAAACAAACAAAGCCTCCTGCTGTTCTTAGCTTCCCTTGCCAGCTTTAGCTTATTCTAAGTTTAGCATTGCTGACACCATTTTTTTTTTACAGAACTGTACCACACTCTGTTACCTAGCCATGCTTCCATTTTCTCCATGAATAAATAATTTGCACGTATACAGAGCGGCTTTAAAGTTTATAAAACACTTTCCTTGCCACTACTCTCAGGTAGGAATTACAAGTACAGTATTCTGGTAGAAGAGAAACCTGTAGAATGGAAAACTCCCCTTTCCCCAAGAACTGAAAATGGTTGCCATGGGCAGAGATACCTTAGAGTTGCACTTGCTTGCACATGGCCTGAGAGGAGAGATCTTGAAAGTGAACTTTCCCAGTTATAGAGGTGGTAGCACACAGGCACTGAGAGATTTTTCTGCAGAAACACACAGAAGAAGCAAATGTGTAACCCACGTGACCAAAGATAGGATTCTCAACCTTGAGAGTTGTCTTGTGGGTAACCCCACATTCAGTTATCAAGTTTCAGAGTTCAGATATCAGATCTTCTGAAATTTCCTGATGCATTATGTTTCTTAGAGAAGGAAGGGGACAAGCCACAGAATTCCTGAACAGCATCCTACTTGGAGGACAAAACCAATGAGTTACTCAGATAGTAAAGGTCCAATGGGAAGGGTACTGCTTGTTCAGTAGCCCCCAAAGTATATCCCAGAGGTAGATAGGTGGTACAGTGGACAGAGTGCCAGGTCTGGACTCAGAAAAACCTGAGTTCAAATCCAACTTCAAACCCTCAGCAAATCACTTACCCTGTTTGCGTCAGTTTCCTCATTTGTAAAATGAGCTGAAGAAGTCAAACCACTCCAGTATCTTTGCCAAGAAACCCCAAATGGAGTCATGAAGGTCAGACACAACTGAAATGACTCACCAACAACAACCACAAAAAGTATCTAAACTACAGGGTGGTACTATAAGTTTGGGTGGCCTTAGGATCTCCCCAGGTTGGGACAATTAAATCTTGGTAGCCTGTTCCAATTCCATTGGGGGATACTCTGTATGAGCACAAGTTCTTTTGCTACCCAGAATGCAGTTACACTATACTGGTATGCTGGTCTACCTTCTGAACAAGGGAAGATGAAAAGGGGGTCCAGCGGGGAGAAAGCTGGTCTTTTAGCTGATTTTATAGACTATAAAAGAGAAGTGATTTCTTCAACAGGAGTCCTTTCACCAGCCAATTATTTTAAAGGCAGCAACCTCCAGTCTCTGAAAGCCAATCATTAGTTCTCTGCGTCCTTTCAGCAAGGCGCAAGTGATATACCTATACCCTATGGCCCTGTAGAGCCCAAAAGCCCATTAAGTTGAGAGGGGAAATTCATCAAATTGATCATGAATTCCTTTGATCAATACAACTTACTCAAAATTCTTTGAAGAGTTTGACATCAGTAGATAGTTTCCTAAAATGGTTATATAGACAGTTTAGCAAAGAGGACAACATGAAAGGTTCTGACTAAGCCCATCCTTCTTGAAAAACACCCCCAGCAAAGATGGATAAGGACAATAGTTGAAAGAATAATTCAATTTAAAAACATTTTAAAGGAAAATACCACCCAATACAGTACTGCACAAAAAGATATACCGAAGTTTGCAGGTGCTCTGATCAGAGTCCCACAGCAGGGAGAGAGAAGGGACTGAAGCTAGAATAGTCCTGAAAAATGAGACCTAGTGAGCAGGACATCAGCTCTGGTCTGTCAGAGCTCTAGCAGGAGCAAAGGCAGCTCCTAGTGAGTGAATAAGAAAGAAAACAGAGGGGCTGAGGGATCTGAGTAGGGTGCCACATGGTCCTCCAAAAACATGTGAACCCAGTATGCTTTTCAGTATCTTTCTGCAAGTGCACCTGGGATGGGCCAGGTCTCAACAGGTAACTGAAGAAGGTAGAGGAATTTGGGATGAGGAGCCTGGGAGCACATACCTGAGGACTTTACAGGCCTCTAGTCAGCCCAGATTTCTAATATCTATTCAAGACATCTACCAGTGGAAGAAACCCTTTCCTAGTATGGAAGTACACAAGGAGTTAGAAACAGAGCTGAGGTCAGCAACGATGTTGGACTGCCAGGGGACAAAGGCAGAACCCAGGGATTGAGGCAGAAGGCAAAGTCTGGGCCCATCTCTCTAATCCAGACCAAGGCCAAGGCCAAGACCAAAGGTCTGCAAGGAGGGCCAGGACCTAAATATAAAAGGTCAGGTTATTAGAAGTAACTAAAAATAATGGATAGTGTTGGACTTGGAGACAAGAAGACCAGAATTCAAATCCTGCGCCAGACATTTACTAGCTGTATAGATCTGAGCAAATCACCTATAACCTTTCTGTGCTTCTGTTTCCTTATCTGTAAAAATATCTATGACAAATTTCTCTGATAAAGGCATAATATACAAAATATGTAGGGAACTTATACAAGTATTTAAGAATAAACCATTTCCCCACTGGATAAATGATCAGAGGATATAAATGGTCAGTTTTCAAGCTATCAACTAACACTCATAAAAAACTGTTGCAAATCACCAATAATAAGAAAAAATTAAATTAAAATATCTATTGGATTAGAAAAAATGACAAAAGAAGAAAATGCTGATTATTAGAGGGACTATCAGAGGACATAGGGTGCATGTGATGTTCCAGAGGTCTAGCACCTCCCATGAGGGCTTGCTGGGCCCTTTTTAGGGCTACTCGTTCATCTTTAGTATCCACCTTCACCCAACGTTCACCTGTGGTTCCAAGAAGCTGTAGCATGTACAGAAACCACACCCCAATAAAACCGTCCTGGAATACAGGCTAAATCAGGTTAGGGCTTCAAACCTGTTGGTGAGTTAGGAGAATGTCTACTCCAACCATGTGAAGACTGCCCTTGGCAGAATGGGCAGATAAGAACAATTTGTTCCAACAAACACAAAGGTGACCAAAGCAGATGCTGTGGAGTACTAAGAGCTTGGTCAGAAATCAAAAACTCCAAGGTCATCCACTGAATCCCAAGCCATCATCAGTCATCTTAACTTTTGCTTTGCCACTAGACTTTGATGACTCCAGAAGAGAAAGTAAGGCTGATGACTTCGTGCAATTCTGTCTCACTTCAGTCCAATTCATGCGTGAGTCAAGACATTACCTCATGATGTCGCTGGTCCTCCTCAAAAATGAAGAACAAACTTTAAACATAAGAGGACAAGAAAACTGATGTACCATTGGTAAACCTGTGAATTCATCCCACCCTTCTGGAAAACAATTTAAGACTATGTCCCCAAATTCACCAGACTACACATACTCAAGGGATATGCCTACGTACAATTATACTCCTGGGCATATACCCCTAGGTTAAAGAAGTTAAGGACATAGGGATATGCCTCAAATGTATAAAAAGATTTAGAGCAGCACTTTTTTGGTAACAAAGGACTGGATGTTCATCAACAAAATGGGTGTTCAACTAAGGAGTGACATAAATGTAATGAAATACTATTACACTGTAAAAAATGATGACTATGAAAGATTTAGATAAAAGACCTGAGATTTGTATAAACTGTTCTCCCTGAGCACAATGTCTCTGCCAGGCAATTCACTCAGTTGGGCTCTCTGAGCCTACTTCTCTACCCAGCTCTAATTCTCTTTCAACTCTATAACTGATCTCTCTTTAGCAAAAGGTATCTCTTCCTGGGTGATTTACTCTGGTTCAGAAGTCTAGCCACAAGTTTGACCAAGTCAAATTAAAGCAACAGTACTTATTAACTGCTTACTGTTTACCACTAACCAAGAACTTAGATAAGTTCTGGACATTACTATGGGGGAAGATAACATATGAAAATAGGTGAGAAGGAAGCAGGTATCCATATAGGGGAATGGTGGAGAAAGAAATCCGGAGAGAGTTTAGAGAGAAATCCAGCTGATCTCAGAGAGGAATTGACCAATCAGAGGAAGGAGCCTCAGGAGAGGAGTAAATCATTCAGTTTGAAGCTTTTTAATTGTTTTATTTTTAATTTATGGAATAAAACAAGCATTTCAATAACATAGTACAATAAAAAAGATGATTGCACATGAAACTGCAAATCTACCATGGGCAACTTAATATTCCTTTCAAATATACAACAAACTTATCATGTAAATTTCTTTATTTCCTTCCCTCTCCCCCTCCTTTGGATACATATAGATAGATATATATACAGATATAGATATAGATATAGACATATAAAATTATTTTATATATGCTTCTATTTATCAATCCTTTCTCTGGATGCAAATAGTATCTTTCTTCATATGTCCTTTATAGTTAATTTGGGTATTTATAATATTCAAAATAACTTATTCACTCAAAGTCATTCTTAAAACAGTTCTGCTGTTATTGTATCCAATGTTCTCTTGGCTCTGATCATTTTACTCTTCATTATTTCATGCAAGTCCTTCTATGTTTTTCTAATATTATCAAGCTCATCTTTTCTTATAGCATATCACAATCAGATGCCACAACTTGTTCAGCCATTCCCCAGTTGATGGGCATCCCTGCAATTTCCGTTCTTTGACACAACAAAAAAAGCTACTATGAACATTTTATAACACATAGGTTCTTTCTCTTTTTCCCTAATTATCTTCAGAAATAGACCAAATAATGGTATTGCTGGGTCAAAGGGTTTAGGCAATTTAATAACTCTTTGGGCATAATTCTAGATTGCTCTCCAAAATGGTTGGATTATTTCACAATTCCACCAACAATGAATTAGAAGGCTGCTGAATTATAGTATTGAAAGCTAGAGAGGAGTAAAGAAATAAATATGACTGGGAATTTTCCTTACAGTGGAGGTTCTTGGAGGACTTGACCAATCAGAGGAATCTACTGTTCAAATTACCCCCTGAGAGAAAGGAATTCAGAAGAACAAATACATTTTACTTTTGATTTCATAGCCAAATCATGCCTCACAAAGACACCTGGTAATTACAGTCTGATCATAATCTTTCATCTTTTCATCCGCCTCTTAGCATTACTGCTCTTAATCTGACTCTCTGTCCTCACTATGACCTCTCCATACCTCATCCCAGCACTATCTCTACTTTAGCTACAATCTCCTCTCTTATCAAACTCAACCCCTACATGAGCCAACTCCACACTGTCCTTTACTCTCAAATCCCTCATTCTCATCTACTATTGCCAAGCAAGACTTACCAAACCCCATTCTTGGATTACTTCCATCATCTACCTACCTCCTTTGTTCCTAATCATCTTCCTCATTAGGGAACCATGCTGACTGTGTTCACTATAAATTTATACTTCTAAAAAAAAAATGCTGGAGAAGATGTGGGAAAATTGGAACACTAATGCATTGTTGGTGGAGTTGTGAACTGATCCAACCATTTTGGAGAATAATTTGGAACTATGCTCAAAGGGCTACAAAAATGTGCATACCCTCTGACCCAGCAATACCACTTCTAGAGCTGTATCTCAAAGAGATCAGACAAATGGTAAAAGGGCCCACATGTACAAAAATATTTATAGCAGTTCTTTCTGTGGTTGCCAAGAACTGGAAATTAAAGAGATACCCATCAATTGGGAAATGTCTGAATAAGTCATGGTGTATGAATGTAATGGAATACTATTGTACTATAAGATGATGAGAAGGTGAATTTCAGAAAAACCTGGAAAGACTTATATGAACTGATGCTGAGTGAGGAAAGCAGAACCAGGAAAACAATATACACAGTAACAGCCACAGTGTGCAAGGACTAACTTTGATAGACTTGGCTCTTCCCAGCAATGCAAGGTTGTAAGACAACTCCAAAAGACTCATGATGGAAAATGCTGTCCACATCCAGAGAAAGAATTACAGAATCTGAATGCAGATCAAAGCATACTGTTTGCTCTCTCTCTCTTTTTGTTTTGTTTTGTTTTGTTTCTTCTTTCTCATGGTTCATTCCATTGGTTAAAATTCTTCTTTGCAACATGACTAATGTGAAAATGTGTTTAATGTCAACGTATATGTAGAGCCTCTATCAAACTGCATGCAGTCTTGGGAAGGTTGGAGGGAAGGGGGAGGGAGAAAATCTGGAACTCAAAAGTTTGTGGAACTGAATGTTGTAAACTAAAAATAAATAAATATTTAAAAAGAAAGAAAAGAAAAAAAAGAAGGGGCAGCTAGGTGACACAGTGGATAGAGGAGGACCTCAGTTCAAATTTGGCTTCAGATACTGTGTGACCCTAAGCAAGTCACCTAACCCTGATTGCCTTCCCCCTAAAAAATTTATACTAGATAAACTTAACTGGGTCCTCACTATAACAAGGCCATCCTATGGCTCCTTCCTAAGTGATTTCCTATGCCAGTCACCAGAGAAGCTGTCCCAAAACATCTCTTCTGTCTTCAATTCTCTTATAATCCCCATCTCTCCACTGAGGATTTAATTTCATTTTTCTGGCACATGTGCAGAGCACCTTTGAAGCTAGGAAACCCACATCTGGAGAGTTGTAATGATGTGAAATGGAAGTACCTTGGAGGGATTGTGATGTATATGTAGATATACTGTAATAGATTCTGGTCTTTAGCTCTGTGGAAAACAGGGAGTTATATGATTGGCTGCAGAGGCATTTAGAAAGGTGAAGGAATATTTCATATCCCTTGAATAAAGTAAGTTCACTCTGTCCTTTTGGTGACCTCTCAAGGAACATAACATGCGCGAGTTGGCCATGTATTAATGTTCCGGGAACTCCCGGAACACATAGATAATACTTGGAAGATTTGGCTAGTCTTCCTAGTATGTGATTAATTAACTTATATCTTGTGGCCTCCGTATGATATCTCCTTGATGGATGAACATCTGTATTCCCATGGCCATGTGCCCAACCAGCTTGGAACAGTGTGCAGAGCCATTGGCAAAAAGCCTTCTTTGTCTAGGTCCCTATAAAATCCCCTTGTTTAGTGTAAGTCCTCAGAATCTCACCCATGGAGAGGACGCTCTGCCTGGGACTACTTGCTCCCAATTCAGACCCTGAAAGCTATATCCCGGGATTCCCCAGCTGAGAAAATTCAGGAGTTGGTGCCTCCCTGGATTGGTGATGTTTTTCTATTTCCTCTTATATCTATATTAATATTGCTATAATTATATTAGTATTAGGCTATATTAATTATTTCCGCTATAGCTCTAAACTGTTCATGCATTTGCCTTTTCTGTAAATCAATAAAATATCCAGCTTCTTCTTCTCAAATGTGTCTTATTGTAGGTGTGAATCTGAACCATAAATTTCCTTAATCACACAAAAGGCCTGGATCAGCATTACCCATTCATTCTCTTCCCACAATTCCTGTTCTGCTGCTTGACCCTAGAAAATCTCTTAGGCCCCTTTAATGGGGTGCTCAGATTCCAGTCCTAAGACCATGTTTCTCTCCAGGCCAAAGACCCTATCTCTGGTAATAACTCATGAGTGAGTGGGCCCCAGTAAACCAAATTATTTCTCCCTGTTACAGTGACCTCTGTAAGAATTTCCTTTCCATACACAGGACCATCTGGTACTGACTCCTACAACATCTTGTATCACCCTAATTATCTCGTGCCAACTCCCCTTAGTTACCGTATACATTCCAGAAGTCAAGATACACATCTACTTCACCATCCATCTTGCCCACGGGTGTGTGGGAAACCTTCCACCTCAAGATCACATGTAACTTTCTAGGTCCTGGGTGTAGCTTTTTGACTGAGTCTATGTTTTACAGAATAAATTTTATTGAGGCAACTTACTCTGTGAAGGCTAGAGTCAGTCAAAGGGCCACACTTGAGGACCTAGAGGGTAACATGGGGCCTCGAGGTCAAAGGTCCCCACACTGATTTTGTCTAAGAAGACTTCAATTAGTAACAAACAGGACAACCCTGACTTAGTGACATTTTTAGGCCTAAAACCACACCCTTAGCTACCTCCCCATCCTGGTAAAACAACCTGTGCACTATATACAAAAACTGCATTTAAGAATTGACTAGTCCCTAACCACTCCCTTATCCTGCCTCAACCATTAGCATAGTTATTAGCATAGTTATATTTAGCATAGTTGGTGTATGATGCACTAAGGTTTTTCCAATATATGCTTTAGCTTCACCCCTATTAAGTTGCAGGGTCTCTAAGGAACTTCTCCTGCCTTATTGGTGTCACATTAAACTTTGCTGCTTGACTGGAAGATGGGTTAAGTCATCGAATTCATTCCAAACAACACCAAGACCCCAGGTAGTTTGGGGTTCCCACCCAACTGCATCACTTTCACTCACAGTATCTGATAAGAGGCACATATGGAACCTGGGTGGTGAGAGCACATCTGCAAAGATTACAGGTGGCCAGGAAATATTCATGGAAAGAGCACATGTGTGAAAAATGTTCTTGTCTGGGTGCACACCTTACCAGGGCAATTTATTCTACTGAGGCAATGCCCCTGATTAGTTATCTCTCTGTCTCTAATGCTGCTCTTTTATGATAGAGATGTTGATGTCTTAGACTGAGCTGGTGATGCCCTTGAGATGGGGGCTACTGAGCTGAGCTGAAATTTAATTCCATTCAACCAATATTTATTAATCAAGTAACATATGCATATATATAGATAATCATTTAATATCATTTTTGGACTTTAATAAGGGCCAGAGCCTGAATTAATCAACCAAAAGAAGAGCCTGGAGCTAACAGCTTCTTTGACTTCTGAGTACACTCAGAGAATACCTCTTCCTATACCTCAGCCAGATGGGGCTGACTTAGCATTTTTTATAAGACCCTGAGACACTGTCTTGAATAATGGGCCTTTTCCATATCTTAATATTTTGTGCACATATACTACATTATGGCATGTTAATGGTAAAGAAAACACAGACATCCTGGGTCATAATTTCAATTTTTTGTCAACTCTCTTATTGTATTTACTACCTATTCAATTAAGAAAATTCTTTCCTCATAAAATAAGAAAGAAAATGGGGATACAAAGCCCAAAATAAAACAATGCCTATCTGCATAAAACTTACATTTTATTAGAAGGGCTGTTCTCTTATGTAGGAAATCCTATCCTGATCCAACCCAGTCCTTGGGTAGAGTACTTCCTCTATTCCTTCCAATTTTGATTTATGGCATTCCTGACTAGGGTTTGGGAAACCTGACTGATCTCAGCTTGTTGTGTCTGCTTCTGCTGAGATTTGGATCTCTGTTTCCAACCCTGTTTGCTAACCTGATTTTAACTGCTGCTTGGTGCTTTTTCTTATTAATTTTGACTTGACTCCAGGCTATTCCCTGAATTTGATTAATCCTACCATAGCAACTCAGCAGGAAAGGCCTAATTCCTTTCACCCGGCCATTTATAAATCATGATCATGGGATCTAGAGCTTGGGGGATAAGGGGTAGAGGTGAGGATAGATCTGAAAATGTTTACATAAAAACAAAAGACAACAATAGCTCATTATTTTAACAGTATGGATGAGAGATGATAAGGGCCTAGATTATAGCAGAGGCTGCATGGGATGGAAAGGGAGTGACGCAAGAGATGTTATGGAGGTAGACTAGGCAAGACTTGCCAACTGGACATTGGTGGGATTGAGAGAGAGGGAAAAGTAGAAGGTAACGTCATGAACTGCCATGGGACAGTAGGAGGAAGGGGTGAGTTTGACGGGAAATTTACCAAGTTCCATCTTGGAAATGATGAATTTGAGAAGCTTCCAGAACATCCGAGAAAAAATGCCTAGCAGACCATATGCCAACAGAAATCAAAAGGGAAATTAAGGGTAGAGAAATCAAATTGTGATCCCTAACTACTGGACTGCCTTCTTCTGTCATCTACTGGCCTTCTGCTGAGTTGCAACAGCTCTAAGGTCTCTTTCCTGCAGAATGGGGGCCCGATCTCTTAGTCTTAGGAGTATTTCAATTTTTTCTTTTTTGGTCAGGCCCCCAAACCACACCCTGCCAACTAACAAAAGCCAAGAGAAGCCCTCGGGTTTAGATTAAGTCTGCTTTTGCTTCTGCTTTGGTTACTGCTTGCTAACCACTGATTTCTATCTTACTTGAGATGAGAAAATTCCTTGTATCCCTTAACATGCCTCTCCTTTCAGGTCTATAAAATTCACACCCAGGAGCTTCACTTAGCCAGACTGAAAAGGGGAGTACAGGGCTGGCAATCTTTTTGTCCTTAATTCCTGCCAGAAGCAAAATCACTATCCTGTCTACGCTAGAAAACTGGAAATGTATTGTTTGCTCCAAAGAACAAAATTGAAGAAGGGCTTGGACATCTAAACCAGAAGGCAGCCTGAGCCAGCTGCACATGCCTATACCCCAAGTGGGCTGGTACAGAAAACTAGGAAAAACATGAGGTTTTGATTTCCAAGCGTTTTGTGAATAAGGTTTTATGCCTCTCCCTCTCAGTATCTGCAGCCAATTAGCTCCCTGCAGTTCTATTTGGGAGAGTCTCTGCAAAACTTGACCTGGCTCAGATCATCATTGATGATGCTATTGTGGATACCCAAGAGCAATCATCATTCATTCAGAAGTTCAGAATTTCTGCCTCTCCCACTTATTATTTTCCAATGCTTTTTATGGACCCTATTTGAATGATAATAGTAGTAGATAACATTTATATGGTACTTACTCTGGGCCAGGGCAAGATAAATGTTATCTACTATTAAGAGCTTTACGATTATCATCTCATTCGATTTTCACAACAGCCCTTCAAGGTATTATCTCCATTTTACAGATTAGGAAATTGAGGCAAACAGGGATTAAGTGATTTGCCCAGGATCACACAGCTAGTAAGTATCTGAGGTCAAATTCGAACCAAGTTCTTCCTGACTGCAGGCCCAGTATTCTATCCACTGAGCCACCTACCTAGCTGCCCTTTTTCAGGGCGTGTACGTACCGGGTATACTACCTGTAAAGAACTGACTTCAAGTAAGAAGAAAGAAAAGAAATAAGTATTTAGTCAGGCACTACCAGGCACTGTTCTAAGCATTTTACAAATGTTATCTCATTTGATCTTCACAATAACCTTGGGAATTATTTTTATTATCCTTATTTTACAGTCAAGAAAACCAAGGCAGAGATTAAGTAACTGGCTCAGGAGCACATAGGAAGTATATAGAGGAGGCTGGATTTGAATTTAGATCTTCTTGACTCTAGGACAGGGTTCTATTCACTATACCACCTAGCTGCCTCCAGCTCTAAGAGATCGACACAGACAGCTAAAAATCAGACAAACTCAATTTGAATGAATTTTTATTAAGCCCTCACTATGTTACACTACATTGTAGATACAGTCATTGGATATATAGAGATGAAAAAATAACAGTTCCTTACCTGCCAAATCTCTGCCTTATGATGAGCAAGGAGGGAGTAAAGCTGGTTGATGTTTTAGAGGAAGTTATTAATTCTCTTGAGGAAAGAAAACACAGGATCTATTTGTAATGCAATTAAGCAGGATACAGTACCGGGTCAAGTCAGGGTTCCTAGGTAATCAAATCCCAAGGAAATTTGTGACAAAGCCCCAAAGGTAGGAATGTAATCTTTGTAGAGTTATTCAGTTTCTACAATGTTTTTCTTCCGTATTTATACAGGTCTTATCCCTACCACCCCCAATTCTCCATTATAGATTATAAAACTTTCTTCGTCTCTGCATTTCTCCTAGATAGCATGGCATAATGGATAAACACTTGGTTTTAATTCCAGGCTCTGAGTGACCTTAGGCAATTCACTTAGCACTCAGAAATGATGCCAAACATTCTTTGGAAGAGGGAATTTTCTCATCCAAGAAAGCCCTATACCAAAGAAATTACACAACCAGTTTCCCAGCTTTATCTCCTCATCCCACAACTAACACAAACAAAAGACATTTAATGAATGTATGTCAAATACAGAACAAAATTAAACCCACTATTGAGCCTACTGGTCTATTGGAGGGAAAAAAGATGGCTTGAAGCTCTCTTCATCCCAGGAAGAGAATGCTTTCCATAAGATCAAGCAACTATGAGTATCTAAGGTTATATTAGGACATTATAATGAACATACACTGTGCTGGGCCATAAGAAATTCAGGTAGTCCTTGAGTTGTAAGAACAAGATCACCTACAGAACAGAGTTAAGTACAAACAAGCAAAGAAGCCCTTATTGTTATTGTATGAGGTGAGGTCGTTCCTTAGCTTTTTCTAGGGTCACGCCTTTATAGTTTACACACTATTCATGCATGCTTCTGTGGCTCTCTTTTGTAAAGACAAACCTACCTTCTGATTTATATTATCATGTATTTCCTATCCTTTGGGCTCAATACTTAAAAGTGACCTACAAGTCAAAATGTGTGTCTAACAAAAATTATATGAGAAATTCAAGCATTCAAGAAGGCTCATCATGAATTATCTATCCATCAGAGAGGTTAAGTAACTCATACTAAGTCATACAGCAGATCTATGATGAATGAAAAGTCCAAGAGACATGTTTCTAAGTCTTTAATAATCAATATATTAATTATGGCTAGCAAACAATTAATAGATTGAGGTCAGTGGCCCCTTGGGGGGTTTAAATGAAAGTTTAAATTCTCTTGCACAGTGGATATTACTGACATGCAGAAATCAACTCTGATTGGTTAACAGTTAATGAGAGAATTAATATTATAATGAAGTGTGGATTTATTCTAATGAGGACCTGGGATCAGAGGATAACTCTGATCATGCAACTCTTAGACAGACTCATCTCCACACCCAGATCATTCTGCCTCCAACAATCTATACAAAAGGATCTATCCTGCACCCAGCCCACTTTATGTAGTTGAACAATGGGACAGAATTCATCTAGACAGAATGGTCTTTACCCTTAAATCAGAACTAAGCTTTCCCAGTAAGGTGGGATCTTGCCCCACATTGAACCCAATCTCATCGTCATCTCTGTCCTTCAGAGGCTGCCTTGACCTAATAACTAAATGAGGAAATAGAAAGGGAAACAATCTAGATTCTCCCCCATAGTTTGTTATTAATCTCAGATTATAGAGAAATCTTGTCACATAATGTTGGCCGCACCTCTATCTGATACAGAGATAGATCAGCTGGCCCATTTGTAGCGTGAAGAGAGATCTGATTTGGAATCTAGTCCATCCCATCTCCAGGTTAGAATTTAATTTCTACCTCTTTGGGAAACAAAAAGGCTGTATCTGGACTGTACTCCTTCAATTTCCTATCTCTAAGAGGAGTGTTAGGCTAGAATTATATGAATCTATTATGCCTCAATTATTTGCTTTGGGGCCCTCCTGACTTCAGAGTGATTATCAATAGTAATTGTAGCTTTTTCCCTCCCAGCTTAATTCACTTGTGTTTTTTTTTTCCTTTGCTCATTAAAGGGGCCATTTCCTGATAACTTCTTAAAGAGACCTATTCACTGAATGCCCGGTATCTCACTCTAAGTGAGTACCTGAATAGAGCAGGGTCTTCCACTGCATCCTGGGCCTTCTCCAGTCATCCTGATGAACATTTGGATTCAGATGGTTCAGGAGGGGAAAGTGAAGCTGATGACCTCACACAGCCTTCCTTCACTCAAAACAAAGTCAAGTGCAAGTCATGTCATCATTTCTCTGATGTCATGGTCTTTCTTCGAAAATGAAGGATGAACACAGATAGAGACAGTCAGTCCATTGGCAACTAGGTGGGACAATAGATAGAGTTCTAGGCCTGAAATCCAAAAGACATGAGTTCAAATTTGATCTCAGATACTTACTAGTTATGTGACCCTGGGTAAATCACTTAACCCTGCTTGCCTCAGTTTCCTCATCTGTAAAATGAGTTAGAAAAGGAAATGGCAAACCATTTCAGTATCTTTGTCAAGAAAACCCAAAATGGGTTCATGAAGATTGAAAATGACTAAACAACAGTCAGTCCATCAATCATCAAACACTTATTAAGTATCTACCCTGTTCCAAGGCCAGTGAACTCAGGAATCCTGATTCCAGGCCCAGAGCTCCATCTACTGTGCCACCTAGCTGCTCTTACTATACACCACAACTTTTTCAGCCATTCCCCAATTGATGGGCATCTCCTCAATTTACAATTGTTTGCCATGGCAAAAAAAACTGTAATAAATATTTTTGTACAGATAGGTTCTTTTCCTTTTCCCCCTGATAACCTTGGGAAATAGACTTAATAAAGGTATTATGGATCAAAGAGTATACACAGTTTTATAGCCCTTTGGGCTTATTTCCCAACTGCTCTCTAGAATTGTTCCGAATAGCTAAATCATTAAATCAATGTACAATATTGCTATTACTGGATACAATGCTCTCCTAGTTCTGCTCACTTTTCTGAAATCATCCTGTTCATCATTTCTTATAGTACAATAGTATCACATTATAATCCTTTACCATAACTTGTTCAGCCATTCCCCAGTTGATGGGCATCCCCTCAATTTACAACTCTTTGCCACCACAAAAAGAGCTGATATAATTATTTTTGCACAGATAGGTCCTTTCCCTTTTTCTTTTATCTCTTTGGGATAGACTTAGTAGTCATATTGCCAAATAAAAGGGTATGCACAGTTTGATTGGCCTTTGGGGCAATAATTCCAAGTTGCTCTCCAGAATGACTGGATCAGTTCACAACTCTACCAGAAATGCATTAGTTACCCAATTTTTCCTCATTCCCTCCAACAATTGTCATTTTCCCTTTCTATCGTGTTAGCTAATCTGATAGGTGTGAGGTGGTACCTCAGTTGTTTTAATTTGCATTTTTCTAAACAATAGTAATTTAGAGCATTTTTTCATGTGACTACATATAGTTTTGATTTATTCTTCTGAAAACTTCCTGTTCATATCCTTTAACCATTTATCAGTTGGGGAATGACTCATATTGTTATAAACTTGACTCAGTTCTCTATGTAATTGAGAAATGAGGCCTTTATCAGAGAAACTTGCTGTAACAATTTTTTTCCCAGTTTCCTGCTTTGTTTCTAATCTTGGCTGCATTAGTTTTGTTTCTGCAAACCCTTGTTAATTACATGTGATGAAAATTATCCAGTTTACATATCATAATGCTCTCTATCTCTTGTTCAACCATAAAGTTTTCCTTTATCCATAGATCTGAAAGGTAAAATTTTCCATGCTCCCCTAAATGGCTTATGATATCACCCTTTATTTGATGTACCCATTTTGACCTTGTTGTGGTATATGATGTGAGATGTTGGCTTATACCCAGTTTCTACCAAAGTGCTTTCCAGCTTTCCAAGAAATTTTGGTCAAATAGTAAGCTAACCAACAGACTATTACAATTCCAGGCATGAGGAGATAAGGTACTAGAGATGAGGTGGTGGCAATATTAGAGGAGAGAATAGGGTATGTTTGAAAGATGTTACAAAGGTAAAATCCACAGGCATTGACAACATATTGGATTATGTGAGAGAGAGAGAATGAAGAGTTGAGGATGATGCTTAGATTGCCTGGGAGACTGGAAGGAGAGTAGCACCCTTGACAATAATAGGAAAGTCTGGAAGGAGGGAAGACTTGGAAAGAAGATAGTGAGTTCAGTTCTGGACATGATAAGTTTAAGATGTCTACAGGACGACTAGCCGAAGATGTCTAATAGACAATTAGAGATGTAAAATAAGGTCTTTTAGGGATTAGAATAGAAACTACTTTCCCTGCTCAGCCTTCAGGGGAAGGATAATAGTTAGCTTAATCTCACCAGTGTAGCTACCTCCAACCAAACGATTGCTATACAAAAGACAATCACAAATAGTAACACATTTATCAAGACTAGAAGTTAGCCAGGAATTGGGGTAGACAAGATACAGAAGAATAAATATGCTCTTCAATTTAGGCATAAGACAAAAATCTTAGTTCAACCAGCTTCCCCTCCATATTAGTGGTTCTGGAGCTCCCCATTCAGAAGTTAATAATTTCTCCTCTATCCCCCGCCCATGTCTCTTTTTAATCCTGTTTCTTTAAAGCCTCTGTTCATATTTTGGACTCGGAGTTCTCTCAGTCAGAGGTCACGTCTCCCTCTGCACACATAGCATGAAGCATCACAAGGTTGCCTTCAAAAAGGCATCCCACCTCCTGGGACAAGTGTATGTTACACAGAAAATGCATGCATCAAAGTATTGGCTAATAAATTAGTTTGGCCACCTGGAACTGATTCTAACACCAGAAGCAATTTAAAGGTATGTTACACGTGCCAGAATACTCCACTATTTCATTCTATGACTTTGTGATCCACTTCCTAATTCCTGGTTCTTGTTTTCTCTTCTGTAGAAAGAAGAGGTTAAACCTTAGCTACACAAGGCCTTAACATTTTATGTATGTAACAAAAAAATGCCTATGAGGAGGACTACATTTCATAGCATACCTGATCCCTGAGCACATTCACTCTTTGGGGAAGTTCCTAGGACTTCATTCCTTATGAGACTATGCCTGGATGCAGGAAGATTTTATCACAAGGACAATGGTAGAAGAGAAAGCTTGGCAACCCATTGAGGAATACCTAAACAAATTATATTATGTGGATAAAATGGAAGAGTACTGTGTTGTAGGAAATAAGGAAATAAGGAAATAGATGGTTTCAGAGAAACCATGAATTAATGCAGAGCAAAGTGATCAGAATCAAGAGAATACTTTATACTATATGACAAAAGCATTGTAAAGATGAACAACTTAAGAAGTTTGATCATCACCATGATCCAACCATTATTCCAGAGGGCTTATGATGATCAATGCTGCCCACCTCCTGAAAGAGAGGTCTTGGGCTAAATATGCAAAATGAGACATATTTTAGGACATGGTCAATATAATATAATAATTTGTTTCTGCTTGTATATGCAGATTTGTTACAAAGGGTTTGTTTGTCTTTTCCACGTTTGTTTGTTTTTTTCCAAGATGTATGGGATGGGGTTGGAAGGCACAGTTTGGGAGGAGTGAGAAAAAATGTGTGATAGTTGAGTACAGTTCTTAATTAATTTAATTACATGCATTAAATTAAATAATTAATTTTTTAAAAATGGACAAAAGCCCTTGACCATAGACAGAGTGGCAAAAAAGTGGACATTATCAGTGCACTGGGTGCTGTCAGAAACTCATCACCACATTAATTTCAAAGTGATGGGAAGTTAAGAAATGAACCTTAGAGATTCCAACAATAATAGTTTTGGAGCCTTGATGTCTCAACACTGCTTGCATTAAAAAACCCAAACAAACCGCACCCTGATCCTACAAGAGATTGTTTTCCAATACTCTAGGGGGGAAAGGGAGGAGACACAGACAATCAGGAATGCATCTAAGTTTTTTTCCTATGATTTCATTGTTTCAGACCTGGTAAAATATTTTAATAAGGCATGTTCCCTGCCTGACCCCTTAGCTGAAGAAAACCAAATTCAGATGGCATTAAAAGTTCCCACTGGAACTGGGTGGGGGCAGTTGAATGATGGAGCTTTTGATTCTACAAATCAACCCTTCCTAGATATTCTCTCCCATCTACTTTTTTAACAGTGTTCTCCCCTCCTCCCTAGATGACTCCTCTTTCTCAGTCTCCCTTATCTGATCATCTTTTTTTTTCTTTTTTTCGGAGGCAAACAGGGTTAAGTTGACTTGCCCAGAGTCACACAGCTAGTCAGTATCTGAAGTCACATTTGAACCCAGGTCCTCCAGACTGCAGGGCCAGGGCTTTATCAATTGCAAAGGGAGAAAGAGAGAATCATCTTACATGTGTCACCCAAGCTCTTTTCTTTATGTGCTCTCCTTTGGTAATCTCATCAGCTCCCATGAACTCATGGTTATTGCCTTCTTTCTATAAATCACCCCCAAATCTATGTTTTTAGCCCTATTCTCTCTCCTGAACTCTAATCCTGCATGAAGAGCTGCCTGTTCCATAATTCCATCTGGATGTCCCCTGGGTATCTCCAATATAATATGTCCCAAGTGGAATTCATTCTTCTTTTCTTCCAAACTCATTTCCCTGTCAAACTCCTTCATTTCTGTCAGTGGAACCACTATCTTTCTAGTCACCCAGGGTCAGGGTCATCTGTGATGACCTCCTTCTCCTATAACTGCCAGATATAAGCAAAGGGCCCATTTTCTCTGCCCATACATCCTCAACTCTAGTTCAAGTTCTTCTCCCCTTTCGCCTGTATTGTGCTCAGCCCTCCCTCACTCAAATTAAAGTCAACTGCAAGTCACATCATCATCTTGATGTCATGGTCCTCTTCGAGAAGGAAGGACAAACACAATTGTTGAGACAACCTCTTCAATGGTCTCCCTACCACCAACATCTCACCTTTCTAATCAGTCTTCTAATCTCCTGCTAAATGGATATTCCCAAACCATAGATCTGACTTTATCATTCCCTCCCCACTCAAAAATATTGTAAGATTTTATGTTTTCTCTAAGATAAAATATAAATTCCTTCCTCTGGTATGTAACCATGTAACCTTCCCTGCCTTCTCCCCATATGAGTCTCTCTTATCTGTCCATTTTTATTTCTTATTACTTCCCTTTGCAATTTTACCTATAAGCTATCCCTCATACCTGACACTCCATCTCCCATATAGAGAAGAAGAATGATATTAAAAAGATGGTCCTTTGTAACAGAGAGAAATCTGAGTTCATTAAAAGAACTCTGCAGTTTCCCAAAGGTAGTCCAGTCAGCTATCTTGTTTCTGTTTGCTTCTGGGTCTAACTCATTGCCCATTTGCTGTATTTGTCTAATATACACAAAAACACACACACACTATACAGATATATGTATATAAAGAGACAAACTACAATTTTTCCATCCAACTTTATATCAATGACTGTACAATAGGCATTTTTCATCCACTTGGTTTTTTCTCTGTGAATGATTAGGATGAATTTTTTTAATAGTAATGGATTTCATCCAAAGGGCTCCACAGCATTCTGGGACTTGATGCTTACTATCATCTGAAAATAGGTCCATCTGGAGGACTTCTCTAGGAATTTTTAACTTTTTTGTGTCGTAGACCCCTTTGGCAGTCTGGTACAGTCTATGGACCCCCTTTCCAGAATAATATTTTAAATGTATAAAATAAAATACATAATATTACAAAGGAAACCAATTGTATTGAAATGCACTTAAGGAAAAAAACCTATCAAGTTCACAGACCTCGGGGTAAGAACCCCTCACCTAGAGAAAACTCATCTCAGTCTTAGACCCTACAATGGATCTCCTCTTCCATGACAAACAGAGGCAAGCCCCTTTGGTGTTTATGTTTTATGCCTCTTCTGATATTAATAATCACAAGATAATTTTTTATAGTGCTTGCTACCTGGATGATAAAGGTGGAACAGGCCAAAAATACAGAGTCTGACTGGTGAATAAACCTTGCCTTGACCCTCCAGGAGCATCTACACAAAATATAGAATCCCATTGGTTAACAGGCTTGCAAGCAGACCTTAATCGACCTGTCTTGACCTTCCAGAATCAAGGAGAAGGCTCATAGGATTGTGCTGTTGAATGGATGTCAAAATATCTATATGAGCTGAGGGGTTGGTAGAATGGCAGGCCACAGCCCAGCAACAAGGACCACTCATTGGCCAAATACTTGTAGGCATCTCCTCATGTTGGTGATGAAGGGTGGAGGGGCAATGCAATGGCAGGATAACTTTCCATGCAAGTGAGTCACATCTGTCATGCTGTGCTTGGTTCCCTACTCACCAGAGGAAAGCGTGGAGGTCCTCTAGTTAGCTTCCTATGGGTAGGCAAGGGAATTTCTTAGCAATTAACCTTCTGATTATGCAATATATAGTTTCATAAAAGGTTTGAGGCTTTTTATAAGAGACTGGGGTGCTTTTATGAGAAAGAATATATCCTATTTGATTATTCCTGATTAGTTGATGCACAAAACATATATTGATAAGTATATGTTCATTGATTAACTACATGTATATTGATAACAGGTATAAAATATTAACTGATTGGCTAACTGTATATTGATTGGTTGATTAATTTGATTGACTAAATGTATATTGATTGTAGGTATAACATATTGACATATTGATAACTACTAGCAATTATCACCCTTATAAAATCACTAGCTAATTAATACTGATTGGAATAAAATAGAGGTCCAATCATCTGTTTCACTGTTTGGCACACAGGTACTAAATGGAAGACAGTTACTTGGTGCAATAGAGTGCCAGACTTGGAGTCAGGAAGACCTGAGTTCTGTTGACCTGAAAACTTTGTTAAGAAAAGGCAACAGGCTAATGCATACATTTTATGATTTAATTAATTAATTGATCAATTCCCTATTAAAGAAAACAGTTACATAATGCATTATGGAGCCAGAAATGTTCTGGCTACCCAGTGCAGAAATCTTCTGGCTTATATACATTTTGCCATGAGAAAGGAACTCTCCTAGTTGAACAAATCATAAATTTAGTAAGACAAGACAATTAACAAAGTAATGTTGGTCAGGCCTTGGGATTCCAGCTGGGTAAGCATATGTCTCGGTGATAAGGAAAGAAACCCCACCACTAGTAAGTGGTAGGCTTCCTCCCTTAAACAGATAATTGACATAGGAAAGTGTAAACAATGTTTAATAGAAATTATGATCTAAGATGTCTATATTTTCTTTATCATTAATATGCCATAACATAGTATATGTCTATAGATCAAAGGAAAGTCCCATTATTCATAACATAGTATGTGTCTATAGATAATAAGATTCATCAAAGGAAAGTCTCATTATTCAAGATATAGTGTCTTAGGTTAAAGGTCTCCTTAAGGAGTGTAGAGTCGGCCTTGGCTGGCTTTTGCTGACATAGGAAGAGGCACTCTCTGAGTTTGCTTCAGAGAGAACAAAGAGATTATTCTAAAATTTTATATTAAACATTATCAGTTCCAATCCAGCCTCAGACACTTCCTAGCTGTATGACCCTGGACAAATCACTTAACCCTGATTTCCTCATCTGTAAAATGAGCTGAAGAAGGAAATTGCAATCTACTCCCATACCTTTGTCAAGAAAACCCCAAATGGGATCACAGAGTTGACTGAAACAATTTGAACAGGTCTCTTCTAACTCCAAATGTATTTCTTTTTATGTTATCAGATGGCACACCATCCCTTTGTCTCCATACCCCATGCTCCATTGGTCACTTGCCCAGAACAATAACAACAAAAGGTCCCTGTCACCTCTAAAATCTTATGATCATGTGGTCCTGATAAGGATGGAAATAGTGCCCTACGAGTTAAAATAATATTGATTGACTTTGTGAAGACCTTGGTGCCCCAAAGTCTCCCTTACCACAACTTTCCCTTATTCTTGACCATAAAATTCCCTGCCCCCACCTCTCATCCTGGGGAATGGGATTTCCTTATCTTGTATTCATTGTCCTTACCCTGTGCCTTTATCTTGCAAAAACTTCTTTATCTTGCAAGACAACCCTAGATCTCCAACTCCCACAAAGAAACCCTAAAATCATCCTATGTAAGTCTGGTCCTTTTCCTATACTATTGCCTTTGTTTAGCTCCTTGCTAAATCTCAGGCCAGCTGCTTTTGTGTCAACAAAGCTCTCAGGAGCTCCCGAGAAGGTCTAAGTGAATTTATTCACATTTTGAACCAGCTCTCCCATCTCTTTCTCTTCAACATAATGGTGCTGAAACCCGGGAGTCCAAATATTAATTGGACTCGGATGATCTTCTCCTAGCCATTGGGATAAGAGGTAAGCGCCCTTTTCTTTGTCCCCTTTTTCAGACCTTTCTGCTCCCACTCTCTCCCTAGCAGCGAGATCCCTGGAGTGCCCAGACACCGCCAGCAGTGTCTGTAGCTCCACTGACTTCTGGGCGGTCAGTCGGACAGTGGACCCCCATATAAGGGGCCGCCCTTGTGCTGAGTTGGTCACATTTTTATCTCCCCTCTTCCTGGGACACTGGGAAAAGTGGCGAGAGGCTGCTTGGAAACTGCTGAGAGGGGAATTCGGGGAGGAGATCTTAAGGAAAAGTGACCAGTGTTCCATTGTAACACAGCCTGACCTCAATATAATATAGAAAAGTAATTTGTGAAGGGGGTTTTTAAACAAAATAAGCTTAGTAGAAAATTTGGTCTCCAAAACTCAAAGAAAACTCACCTTGCTCTGCTTGAGCAGACTTTTTACCCTGCGTTGTTTCCCCAGCACCTTGGTTTACCCTGTGGTTCCTTCCCCTCCCGTTGAGGGAGGTGAGTACATTTTCTTTGGGGATCCCTGCACCCCGGTTTCAGGGTCTCTGTGCCCTGTGGGCTTCTGCCTGGTTTTCTTTGGGGGTCTCTGCACCCCAGTTTCAGGGTCACTTTGCCCTGTGGGCCTGTGCGCCTGGTTTACTGCCTAGATGTAAGCCTTCTCTTTGTCCCTAAACTTTTCTTCCCCTCCCTGAGGGATATGCATTTTCTAGTCAGTTAAGCTTCAAAGGTAAAAGAGACAACCAACCACAGCTCCTCTCCAGTCAAAACTGGAAGGCTCTGGGTCCAGCGGTTAGAGGCCATGGATCTGGGCACACCTTCCAAAGCCTTATCTGGAAGGGTAAATTCAATTCCTTCATTTCTCTCATCCCTAGGGAAATGGAAAAACTGCAGGTACTCCCTTCCCTCTACACCCCAATACTCCCTGTCCCCACGCCCATGCCTACAGGATCACCCTTCTCTCCTGGCCTGCTGGCTACCAAATCCTTGCAGCTGGACTCAGCAGGACTTCCCTGAGAGTTCCCCCTAGGTTAGCAAAAATGTGAATTTATGGATAATATTTTTCTTTTAAAGTGCTAAGAGTATTGTGCCTTAGAAATTAAAATGTTACCACTAGTGATTATGAATCCAGATTTGATTTGCTCATTCACCTAAGTTATGGTCACCTGATTGGTAATTAATTGGTTCCGTTTCAAGTTTTAAATACATGCTTGTGGTACAGTTATATTTCTGTATTTTCTTACTGCGTAATTTTGTATTACCTATGTTAGAAAAGCAATTTCTCTTGTAACCTAGGTGTTAGATTATTATCAGATTATGAGATTCTTAACTATCGCAATTTTAGAACCATCTAGTCATAAAATCTAATCAAGCCTGTGTAGTCTTCTGTGTAGTAGAGTTCCTACTGAGTAAATTTTTAAAGGTCTGGTACACTTATTGTGATAAAGCCAGTTTGATTGGGTATGTTCTTGTCTTAGGAAAAAAACTGAACTTTCTCCCCACGGTAAAACACCTTTTGGTACCTAGGAATTTATGATTATTGAGAATTTTGGTCTTATGGAATTTTGGGGATTTGTGATGCTTAAAAGATATTTGGCACCAACTTGATTTCCATAAATCCCAATCTTTAAGGTTTCCAACTAATTTACTTTATCAAAGTTTAGTCCTTATCACTTTTAGCATTGGGAAGAATTGAGAGCTTTTTTGGAAAGCATTTTTACAAAGAAATGCTTTGCAGAATCTCTTTGTGTGATTCTAAAGGCCTACTAAATTCCATTTGCAAGCTAATTTGTTTCGATTACTTGATGCTGACAATTGTATCCAAACCCACTGTAAGTTTTCTGTTTCACTCCTGAGGTTTGTTGTGTCCTTAAATAGGTGCTTTCAGAGAAACAGGTTCATGCTTCAGGTATCCTAAGAAAGGGCATTCTTGTGAATGTCGGGCTGAAAAGTTCAATGCCCCACTCTAAATTTTTTAAGGGGTGAACATAAAAGTGAAAAGTTAGAATCTTAGCAGATTCTGGAGGTTAAGGGATTTTGAAACTCATTAAGGAGTTCTGAAACACCTCCCTACAGTACTAGTCACTCTCTTACCCCACTCCCTTCCCTTGAGTCAAGAGGGTGAATGAAGGAGTATGGGTCAAGAAAAAGAAGCTAGCCAGTCACTGTCTACAATTGGTAAGATAGCCCATCCTTATAATTTTTATATGATCTGGAAATGCAATTGATGTCATCTGAAGTTTATTGTTTGTGTTTACAGCTAAAACAATTTGGTTCTCACTTAATGAAAATTTTAAGTTTGCCAGTTACAGTTTTAATGCTAAAACCTAAAACTGGTACACTGTATGCATTTGTGTGGAAAGGATAAGTACAGCCCCAACAGCTCTAAGGAACTTGTTTGATTCATGGAATTCCTAAAGAAGGAACTTATTTTGGTGAGCATTTGAAAATATATACAAATGATCTCTAGTAATTGGCTTTTGCACCAGAACTAATTTAAAATTTGTGATGTGAATCCTGGTAAATTTCTGATTAGTGGAACTTGTCATCTGAGGTAAAAGCTTTTGGGACTATAATGAACTATGTTTTGAGTTATCTGATGGATCATAAAAATCCATCAATAATCAATAGTAATCCACCATCTGAGAGAAATGCCACAAGCTACTCAGAGACCATTACAGGTGGAGATGTTCCTCTGGAACAGCTGAGAGGACAAGTTTATCCTCTGCCTAGCATGCGATCCTCCTGGCTCAGTTTCCCTATTGCCTTCCTTTGAAAAGGAATGTTTCCTACCTGAGTATTCCTGAGCCTGAGGTGGAATTGATAACAACATATTTGCAAAACTGTGATGCTTTATCACTTATATCCTTGCTTTTCCTTTTAATGGCAAATTTCTGTAATCAAAGCAAATGGTCAGTCTGAATGGGTAGTTACTCTACAGGCCAGTTGGGTAAATTAGTACTCCTGCATAGTCATGTGAAAGATTAAATCCCTGGAAAAGAACATTCTTTCTGAATGATGTGGAAATAATCAGACAAAGGGAAAAGAAGTTTGTGAAATAAACATACAAACACAATGTTGAATCTTTAGCCTATAGACAAAGGCTGGGATACATCAGAGCTACTACATTAAAATGTGTGTTTAAGATCTGGGTTATTCATTTTAAGATTATTTTCCTTTTTATACCCTTAAACAACTTAGCGAAAGGATATTTGGCCTAGTCATCTGCCTGTTACTAGATATATGTCTATGTGGAATAAGGTACTTAAATGTTTCCAAATGATGCTAATATAATATACAACTGATTGAGGCACCTGCATGCTACTCTATTAATCACTGAAATTATATCAGAAACATCTTCAGTTTGAAGAAAAGAATTTCATTGCAATTTTCTTAGAAAATAAATAATAATATCATGGGGCTCTTGGTTTCTTTCTTTGTTTTTCCTCTTTTATGACATCCCTTTTAATGCTCCTTCTCTTTGGGGCCTGCATATTGAACTTGTTTGTCACATTTGTGTCTCATACACTATGCTGTCCACCTGCAGATGGTCATGCTACAAGCATACCCGTTCTACACTCCCCTTATCCCCTGGAAGCTGCTTCAGCCTCATTTTACTCTCCTACCCAACCCCACTCAGACAGGGACAGTGCCTTTGTTCTTCTCCCAAAAGCATTTGGGTGGATGGTGAAGCACACAGAGAAGCAAGCAAGAGGAAGGATATAGGGCTTAACTAGCCAGAAAAGAGTATTCCTTGAAGCCCCTCACCTTGGGGGCATGCCTGTGTGCTTTCTAGCTATGCTGTGTTCTGGACCCCACCTTGAACCACTTCTGTTTCTAGCCCACTGATTCCTGATTCCCACCCTGTACCAAGGGTTAGGCCTCCTTCTTTGGGACTGGAAGTCGAATGCCTTAATTCAAATAGGGAATTCTGTGGGGTAGGCAGAGTACATGATTGCTGGGGATACTAGCTTACTCCCCATAGCTCTCCCCCTATATTCCCTGAAGGTCCTACATGGAATTTTTCCTTTGAGCACTCAAAAAAATATTACAGGCAGTTTCTTGTATGCAAGACATCCACTCCTGCCTGATATCTCCCCCACCTCCCCTTGGGGGTTGTGGTTTCTCTCCCTTCTTTCTCCCATTGTGACCCCGATATTGGTCATTTTATTTGGTCTGTGCTGCCTAAACCTGCCCTTAATGTCACCATCAAGGCTTGCCTCTCCACTCTGGCCTCAGTTGGCACTGCATTCTGCACCCCACGCTGATCACCCCTGCCCCCCCATTCTGGCCCCTCGTGTCACTCATAGTCCTTACCCTGTGCCTTTAACCTGCAAGACTTACCCTAGATCTCCAACCCCCACAAAGAAACCTTAAAATCATCCTATATAAATCTGGTCCTTTTCCTATACCATTGCCTTTGTTTAGCTCCTTGCTAAATCTCAGGCCTGCTGCTGTTGTGTCAATAAAACTCTTCATGGCTACAAGGAAGGTCTAAGTGAATTCACATTTTGAACCATCTCTCTTCAACAGTCCTATAAGTGAGATATATGAAGTACATAGGATTTGTAAGCTTTGAAGTCCTATATAGAGGGTGGTATTATTATTTTGTGAACACCTATTATGTGAATCTCCTAAGCTTTGTGGGATGCAAATATACTTACAAAAAAAATGGAGATGTTTCTGACTTACAAAAGACTGAGACATAGCCTAACCTGGATGAGTTTATAATTTCCTCTTGGTACAGCAGGCTTGCACCTGATCAGAGTGTCCTTTGAGGGGATGTTGGGGTACTCAGCCTGAGGGACATAAAAGGGAAGTGGTCCTGGCAAAGGAAGCATGTTTGTGTATGTGACACTCGTGGCATTTTGTTGCAGGCCAATCTTCTATGGTCATAGGACTGTTTTCTACAGAAACATGTCATGTCACTGTATTATTAAGTAAGGGAGTGCAACAGCTAAGTTGTCCAACAGGTGTCACTCTACTTGGGCCACCAACACACCAACCTCCTCAGTTCCCCTCTTCCTAAAAATGCCGTAGTACCCTCACTGGCCACCAGAAGGCAAATAACCCTAACTGTGAACACTGCTCCCCTACCATTACCAAGTCCACACTGACTTCAGGAGAAACACCATGCAGTTGGGTTCAAACCCTGGTCAGCCGAGTCCAAAATTTATCTAAGGTATAAAATGGAACATTGCTCAAACTATTTAAAATGTAAGATTTATGGTCAGCCTCCACCCTGTTTGAGCCCCACCTGGCTTTCTGATTACACCCTCTATCCACACCTACTCACACCTTCCTGGATGAAGGATATATTAACATTCTATGACCTCCTTATTGTACATAATGTGAAAGGAAAGAAACAGCTCAAGAACTCTGATAGGAGACACTGGACTCTAGTCACCTCTTAAACTTCTTCACACTTGCCTCTCCAGATCTTTAGGTGGACAGACAGCAAAATTTCTGAGCCACGTATGTTCTTGACTCATAGAAAGGAATAAAAGAAAGGCATGGTCATCCCAGATAATATTTAATATAAATTTTGCTCTTTAATAAGGGCCAAAGCTTGAATTAAGAAGAGTCTGGACCTAATAGTCTCTTGTTATCTTAAGTAAACTCAGAGAATACCTTTTGGTATGTCAGAGAAGCAAATGGGGCTGACTTAGTAATTTCCTTACGAGAACCTTTTTATGGCATGTTAATGAAAAGGAAAAACACAGATGTCCTGGGTTGTAATTTCAACTTTGTCAGCTCTGTTAAAGATATCCTTTCTTGTGTCAGCAACTTCAAGGACTTGTTTATGACAGGATGCCTGCCACTAGAGTGGTAGGATTTTCTCTTTATCCTATGTCACGGAGACATACGCTACAATCATAGGTCACGGAGACACATGCTACAGAGAGGAAATTTACACAGCTTGGAATCATAAAACCCAACTACATCTACTTTGTTAATTGTCTTGTCTTACTAAATTTATAATTAGGGTAAGTCTTGCAAGATAAAGGCACAGGGTGAGGACTATGAGTGACACAAGATAAGGAATCCCATTCCCCAGGATGAGGGGTGGGGACAAAGTATTATATGGTCCAGGATAAGGGGAAGTTGTAGTAAGGGGAGACTTTAGGGGACCAAGGGCTTCACAAAGTCAATCAATATTATTTTAACTCTTAGGGCACTATTTCTATCCACATCATTTCCCCACTCAACCATTAAGTAGGAAAATTGGGGGGGGGAGAAGAGGAGAAGGTCATCATCTTCAGTAGCTGCTTCTTGCTGAGCAGGGGAGAAGAGTACACTTCAGGGGCCAGAATGGGGGGGGATGCACCCTGAGGGTGATCAGCATGGGGTGCAGAATGCAGTGCCAACTGAGTCCAGGGTGGAGAGAGGCAAGTCTTGATGGTGACATCAAGGGCAGGTTTAGGCAATCCTAAAAGTTGTTGTGGGTGAGAAGACACAAAGCGAACTAGGAGGTTAAACAAGCACAGACCAAATAAAATGACCAATATCAGGGTCACAATGGGAGAAAGAAGGGAGAGAAACCACAATCCCCAAGGGGAGGTGGGGGAAATATCAGGCTGGAGTGAATGTCTTGCATACAAGAAACTAATATTTTTGTAATATTTTTTTTAAGAAGGGGGTAGAACTTGATACTTCTTATCACTGGGGTGGGTAAGGAGAAGAGAATACAAACATGAAGGCAGTAGTAAAGAGCAGGTGTCAAATGAACCTCACTTATATCCAAATTGAAAAAGTGAGGTGAATACACACAGTTTGGTATACATCAAATTCAACAGAGAGACAAATGGGGGTGGGAATAGAAGTTAAGAAGGAGGATGATTGCAGGAATGGAAGTCACAAACTAAACAAACTTCCTCATCCTAAAAGGAGTATTAAGAAGAAAAAAGAACAGAAAAGAACTAGAATTAGAAGTGGGATGGGATTCCTATCAAGTAGGGAATCACAAACAAATGGTGGTAAAGAATGCAGTGTAATATTATTTCACCATAAGAAACTATGAAAGAAGGTATGAGAGAATTATGAGCTGATGCAGAGTGAGGTGGGCCATAGAAACATTTCCAAAAATAGAAGACATATAAAAGACAAACAAAAGAAGTTCAGAGGGAAGCCTGGACAAGCAGGATAGTTTTGAAAGTAAGGTGTGGAATTTGTTCTGTGTGTGTGTGTGTGTGTGTGTGTGTGTGTGTGTGTGTGTGTGTGTGTGTGTGTGTGTGCAGTAAGTGACATGAAATGGAGATTCACAGTTTTCATTTCCAATCTCCTTTTTCCAGTCTGCTGTGTATATGGAGATGTTTTGGGGTTTTTTTTTTTTGGTATTAAGTTCAGAATTTTAAAAAATAATAATTTTAAAGAGAATGAGAAAGGGATCATAGGACTGAAATAAGGCAAATGTACTAATTTTTACAAAGACAAAATAAAGTAGAGCCTACTTACTCTACTAAGCCTTGACTTCAATTTGGGGCAAATTTTTAGATTATGTAACTTAAAAGATGGTCATCTAGAAAGGTGGTGATTCCTAAAAGTTGGTATTACTTAATCAAGAACAAGCCATACTAGACTAACCTCATTTCCTTTTTGATGGAGTTACTAGACTGGAGGTTCAAGTGAAAGCCACATTTACTAAAATTTCAATTTGACAAATTATCTCATGCTATTTTGCAGACAAGAGAGACAGCTGTGTTGCTAGATCATTGTTGTCTATTTTTTTTCCCCTCCTACCTATCTGACCAGCTCCTTGCAGTCTTTGCTAGACAACTGTCATCCTACTTCCTAAGCATAAATGCCATACCCCAACTCTTTCCTGAGCCCTCTAATCTTTTCTCTTTCATTGATCTCATCTGTTCCCATGATTCAATTATAACCTCTGCAAATGAATTCCAAATTTATGTAATTTAGGCCTAATCTCTCTTCTGAGCTCTAGTGCCGAATCACCAGCTATCAGTTAAACAATTTTACCTGGATGTCTCAGAGACATCATAAATTCAACATGTCCAAAGAGGAATTCATTATCCTGTGTGTAAACTCATCAGTTCTCCCAAATTCCCGGTTTCTGTTGAGCACCACCAGCCATTTAGTCAACCAGGTTTGAAACTTCAAGTTCAGGGCAACTAGGTGAAGCAGTTGGCAGAGCACTGGCCCTGGAATCAGAGGGATCTGAGTTCAAATCACTTACTAGTTGTGTGACCCTAGGCAAGTTATTTAACCCTGACTTGCCTCCGAAGAAAAGAAACCCTCAATTCTTGCCCCTTCCTTTTCCTTCTCACCATATCCAATCACCTTTTAAGTCTAAGCCAGTTCTACAATATCTCTCATACTTCCTCTAATGGCAGGAAGAATATCTACCAGAGTCTTTACCATGTGAACCAATCTATCATAATAAATATCAAAATCATCCTTGAGACTTAATTGTCTCAGGAGCTAAAGATTTTGATCATTGATATCACTTCCTGGTAACAAGTAAAAAAAGCAAGAAGGATCTGCAACTTGGATCTGTTGCTTGACTGGAAGACCACCAAAGAAGGAAAAGCTGTTCTCAATGGTGTCTGTTGGGGTGTAAGCTCAGTTCTCACGTGAACGGTTTCGGGCAGGTAAAAATGAGGGCTTCTTGATTGTGAGCTCTCATGAGGCCTCCCCAGGGAACAGCTGGGAATTGAGGAGTAAGACTTGAGCTTTCTTGTTTCTCCACCTCTTCTCAGTGGAAACTTGCTGGGGAGAGCATCCCACCCTTGAGATTGGTCCGTGGTCTGAGCACACCTTTTTGTTAATTAGCTAAGGGGCTGAGTGCATGCACAGTATCCACATGAGAACGATGAGGCTGGGAGAGCTTAAGTAGGGACAGGAAAGCCTGAGGGAGGGGTCCGGGAGGGGTCCCTCCCCTCTTCTGCCCCTGTCCTCTCGATTGTGGGATCCTTGCTCCTTGAGGAAGAGGGGGGTTCCTTTCTCCTGGGGAAGAACTTGCCCTGCATATGGACACATAACTAAGATCCTGAATAAAGCCTACCTCTTGTTTGACTCTGGAAGGTCTCTTCTCTTGTTTATCTGGCTGGCCACCGAAAAGTAAGATGACTCGGGCAGCCCACGGCAATTAGGCCAGGACAGGTGTCCTCACTTTATGTCCTTATTGAATGTTTTCCCTGCTACGGTTAAACAAATTCTTTGTTATCTGTTTAATGACCTATTAGTGTCTTATTTTGTTTTAATGTCATATCTAAATTACCAAAGGACTGGCCTGAATCAGGACCTGACAACAACACCTCCCATTTTCTATACTCACATATGTAATCTTCATCACTTCTTGCCTGGAACATTTCAATTAGTCAATCTTGATGGGTGTGAGGAATTACCTCAGAGTTGTTTTAATTGCATTTCTCTGCCAAAGCCTTCTAATTAGCATCCATCCTCTCCTTCTACAATCAATCTTATCACTTCTCAAGTACATCAAGAACCATTACTAGAGTTTTCGAGTAAGTGATATGGAATGGAGATTCACAGCTTCAGATTTCACAGCAGTTTCACCGTTCAATACAATGGCTCCCCACTGTATCTAAGAGAAAAATGAAAACTTCTTTATCTTTGGTCATTTAAAGTCTTGCAAAATCTTACTCCTGACTATACCTTCATACTGGTTTCACACTATTCTAGCCAACTCAATGTCTTCCACTCAATGTCTTCCACTATGCCCTATCTCCCACCTTTGTGCCTCTGCACAAACTATCCTCCAGGACTGAAATCATATCCTTTAGCATTAGCACCTCTGCCTTCAGAATTCCTAAGTCTCTTCAAAGCATAAAGCTAGCATGACATCCTATAAAAGGTCTTTCTCAATTCCTGCAACTGTTAATACTCCTCCTCCTTTGAAGTTTCCTTGTCTTCATGTACATTTTATATTTCCTTATCTCTGTAATTTTTGTTTCTCCTTACTCCCAATAGAAAGTAAACCTGAGAGTCACTGAAGGAGAAAGCTCTAAGATTATCAGGAAGGATAATATAGTTTCCCTATAGTTTTGCTATGAAACAACTATTTTAAGGTGTTTTGTAAACCATATTGTCATTAAAAAGTCAATTGTCTGAATCTATGAATTAGGTTGGACAACGAATAGCAGGTTTCCTAAAGGCAAATGGAGAGAACCAGATCCAGAGTTTAATAATTTTCATATTTCAGAGTGATATTTGATTTCTTTTATGCACAAAGTTTGAATTGGTTCAGTACAGGCAGCCCAAGCTGTGTGAACTTAGTCTGGCAGTTAGTAGGCAGAGATCTAGAGAGGATGGGGGCCTTTGGGGAAGTCAGCACATGTCCACAGAATATCTTCTGGTACTTTCACATTTTGAGAATAGTGCCATGCGGGGGTTGAATTATGTATTCCTTTCTACCTGGCTGATTCATTAAGTAATAGCCTACTTTAATGTAGACTGAAGAAAGAAGGGAAATAAGCCTAGTGCAGTCAGCTTTTACCACAGCAGCACCCACCAAATATAGACCTAGCCTATACCAATTGTCACGTGTTTAAATGATTGCTACAATCTGGTTTCACTGAGTTACTTTCAGAGAACTTTCCTTCCACAATTTCTTGCTATTTTCCAAGAAGATGCTGCTCATAATCAGGTGGAATAACTGGAGCACCTAGATGGCAAATCGGACCTGGGATCTGGAAGATCTGATTTCAGATCTGGTCTCAAATACTTTCAAGCTATGTGATCTAGACAAGGGAGAAGAGAAGGGAATAATCTATTTCTATGGAGACTATTACATCCCAAGACAGCTAGGTGGCGAAGTAGATAGAGTGCTGGGCCTGGAGTCAGGCACACTTATCTGCCAGGGAGCAAATTTGACTTCAGATATTTACTAGCTATGTGACCCTGGGCAAGTCATTTCACTCTGTTTGCCTCAGTTTCCTCACTTGTAAAATGAGCTGGAGAAGGAAATGGAAAACCATTCCAGTATCTTTGCGAAGAAAACCCTAAATGGGGTCATGAGGAGGGGGACAACTGAACAAAAATAAACAAGGCACTGTGCTAAAAGCACTTTACAAACATTATCTCATCTTATCCTCACAACAACTCTGAGTAGGCATTGTTATTATCCCCACTTTACAGTTGAGAAAACTGAGGCAAACCATGGTTAAGTGAGTTGTCCAGGGTCACATAGCTAGTTAGTGTCTATGCCCATATATGAAGTCACATCTTCCTAATTCCAGACACTCTCCGGATACACTGTGCCAACCAAACTTCTCACAGTCAACTTTAGTTTCCTCATACGTAAAATGAGGATAATAATAGCACCTACTTCCCAAGACTGTTGTTTAGATAAAATGAGATATTTGTAAAGTTCTTTGAAGACTTTAAAGTGCTACCTTAAAGCGCTGGTTAATATTATTACTTTCTACTGACATCTTGCACAAGGTTTTGCAAATGAATTTATGTTTTAAACTGGTGTTTCTTTTGGCTACCACACCTTTCTGCTTGGCAAATAAGACCAAGGTTTCCTATGACACCTGGAATCCACTTCCTTCTTCCTCCTGCGTCTTAGTCAGCTTTATATAATGCAGGGTTTCCGATATTATTTCTGAAACTTACTATTAGTGCGATATTGGTAAATATTTCACTCTAGCCTCCATTTCCATGTCTGCAAAGGGAGAATATTAGTAACTATATACTTTACCTTAGGGGCTGTTTTGAAGCTCCAATGAGATTATATATGTAAAAATGCGATTTAAGTGCTAACCCCTAGTTTCCATGTATCTATTCACCCTGGATGTCTTACCATACGCCTATCTCTTCCCCACCCTTTTCTCACCTGATGTCACACCTCCAGCTCCTACCCCAATTCTCTACAGACTAAGCTACTACTCACTGGGCTAAGAAGTCCCAACTGAGTGCAAATTCATCTACCTACTATATCTAGCTATTCCAAAACCAAATTTCTCATGGACATTGGCTCTAGACTTTCTATTTTAAAATAAATTCTTTATTATATGGGATAGCTTCCTGGGAGGGGGGAAAAGAGGGCTACAAGGGGAAATTTGGGTCATAAAAAAAATCAATAAAATTTATTTTTAAAAAGAGAGAAACCTAGAAGACCATCTCTGCCAACTCCCCTCAATTTTCCAAACCGAAGTGCGGGGAAGTGAATTGACTGTCAAAGGTTACACAGGCACCAAGGAGCCAAGATTTAAGCTTTCGTCCTTTAACTTTAAATTCATTGAGTTTTTTTTAATACGTTGTTTAATTTTACTGAACAATCTGTTTCTTCCTTTCCCCTTTGTTTTAAAAAATGTCTGTTTGGGAGGGATGGGGGAGGGTTACGTTAGGAAATGTAGCTGATGTAAAAACAAAATATATCAATAAAACTTTATTTAAAAAAATAAGACATTGGAGTCTCACCTCTGATGCCTGTGTGACTTTGGGCGAGTCACTTAAAATTCCTGGAGCTTCCGTTTCCCCATCTATAAAAAGAGGGACTTGGAATGGAAGACTCAGGTCCCTTCCAGTTCTAGGTGATTCATCCACCCTGGATGTTTTGGCGGGCAACCAACTCTTTTTTTTTCCTCCAAAGGCTGGGAAAAGAGTAATCCGATCAATACTAGGATATTGGAAAGGGTGCGACCATCATCCGCCCCAGCGTAATGCCCCGGGAATGACTCACTGAATTAAAACTCCCTTCTCCCTTCCCTCCAGCCTGCCTCTTTTTAATTGGTATCCTTTATACTTTGCTGTGCTGGCAGAAAGTAGGCGCCTAATGGTCACTATTTTTGTTCTTGTACGGTCGTGGCCGACTCTTCATGACCAAACTTTGCTATTTCCTTCTCCAGTGAATCCGTGTCACCCGGCATGTCACCAGAAGTTTGCTCAGGGTCACACAGGCTCCCAGTGTCTGAGGCTGTTTTTGAACTCGGGTCTCCCCGACTCCAGGCCCGGGGTTTTATACGCCTCTCTTTTATTTTAAACAAATACTTTTTCATTCATGCAGGCATTCAAGGCTCAGCTTAGACGCCAACTCCCAGAAAGGGCCTCTCCTGATTTTCCCAATAGTTCTCTCCCTCCTCAAAATACGCGGAGTTAATCCGTGTACGTGTACGTGTTCTACGGCCACCCTGTCCCATCCCTCTGGTGTGGCTGAGAAAGGAGGGAGAACCTACTCCCGTATTCCCCACTGGGTGTAAGTCCTAGGAATACGGCTCGCTTTGTCTTTGTTCAGTTCCTAGCACGCTGCCTGCCACACGGAGTCTTGATACACTTTTTTCACTTGGCCTCAAAGCCACGCCCCCTATTCCTCACGACTGGATCCCGGGAAGGTAGCTCTCTCCGGAAAGGGGGAGCATAGGGATCCGCGCGACCCAAGCCCCGTACTACCCGGGCGCGAGACCAGCACGCATGCGCAGCCCCATTCCTGAACGAAGTGCGGGCGTAAGAAAGCAAGCGGGGGGGGGGGGGGGGAGGGGGACGACGGGGGACGTATTTCCGCTCCGACAGACAAATAGTACTGGCCAAAGGGGGGTAAAGGCTACTCCTGGACCCTTTAACTTAGTGGAAACGGCGGGAAAAAGTGGGGAGGTATCGCACCCTTTAATTACACACACCCCACACTCTTCTCCCCCCCCCCATTTCCCTCCCCCCTTCCTCCTGGAGCCGCCGCCGCCGCAGTAGACGAAGCCGCGCACGCTGAGTCCAAGCCGCCTGGCACGAGCCTCCCCCACCCCGCCCACGCCGAGCCGGAGTCGCGCGCCAGACCGCGCGCAAGGGCGCGCACGTCCCTGCGCCTGCGCGTCACCCAGGCCTGCCAGTGCGTGGTGGGTGCCGCCGGCCCCCGGGGGGGCGGGGAAATTAAAGAAAAAAAAACTGCTCGTGGAACCGATCCAGGTGAGAGGCGAGCTTGCTGATGGGGTCTAGGGGTTCAGGGGGACAAGTTCTGCGGAGCAACTGGGCCCCGAGGGTTGGGGGGCAGGGGAGTAACGTGCTGGGGTGGGGATGGGGGGGCGTGCGCGGCACGTACGGGTGGGGGGTGCCGGGAACGGGCGCGTGTAAACGTGCCCAGGGAGGCGGGGAAAGGGCGAGCGTGCCCCTGACAAGGGAACCCTCAAATCCCTGCCCCTCCCCCCTACACACCTCTCAAGCACACCTCCCCCCTCTCTTGTCTGGGCCCCCAGTTCGTGGGTAGGATGCTTGGGGGAAGAAAGTATGCGACCTCCGCCCCTCGTGGGACTTCGAGTTCCCTCCCCTCCCCCTGGGATGGGACGGAGCCCAAACTGAGGGGTAGGGGGTGGTCTGGAGAAGAAAGTAGCTTGCCTCTGCCCCCGGGGAGCGGGAAAGAGGTGAGAGTAGGGGGCCGAGGCTTGGGGAAGGGGGAAAGACCGGCTTCCTAACTAATTTGCCCTCCACCAAACACAGGGAACTCCCCCAGCCCACCCAGTACCATGGCCTCTGGAGTGGAAGTCTTGCGATTCCAGCTCCCAGGACATGAGGCTGCTACCCTTCGAAACATGAACCAGCTTCGGGCAGAAGAGCGCTTCTGCGATGTCACCATTGTGGCCGACAGCCTCAAGTTCCGGGGCCACAAGGTTATCTTGGCAGCTTGCTCCCCATTTCTTCGTGACCAGTTTCTCCTCAATCCCAGTTCAGAGCTGCAGGTCTCGCTAATGCACAGTGCCAGAATCGTGGCAGACCTCCTCCTCTCCTGCTATACAGGTGCTCTGGAGTTTGCTGTCCGGGACATTGTCAACTACCTGACTGCTGCCTCTTATCTCCAAATGGAGCACGTGGTAGAAAAATGTAGAAATGCCCTGAGCCAATTCATTGAACCCAAGATTGGCCTAAAAGAGGATGGAGTCAGTGGAGGGATTGGATTGACTGGGCTCAGCTCCACCAAGTCACTCCTCCCACCCGCTCGAACCCCTAAACCAGCTCCCAAACCCCCACCACCACCTCCTCCACCTCCTCTTCTCCGACCAGTGAAGCTAGAATTTCCCCTCGATGAGGATCTTGAGCTAAAGGCAGAAGAAGAAGAAGAGGATGAAGATGAGGATGTATCAGATATCTGCATTGTCAAGGTGGAATCAGCATTGGAAGTGGCACAGAGGCTTAAGCCCCCTGGAGGCATTGGGGGGAGCCTTGGGCTTGGAGGGAGCCTTGGGCTTGGGGGGAACCTTAACCTTGGAGGGGGTCTTGGCCTTGGAGGGAGTAGCGGACTCCTCATCAATGAAGTTGGAGAAACTATTGATGCCCCTGATGATAGCACAGCACCCCAGGGAGTGGTGAAGGCCTGCTATAGCCTTACAGAAGATGCGGAAGGGGAGGGTCTGTTGCTGTTTCCTGGAGGTCAAGTAGGGGAGGGCATTACCCTTGGGCTGGGAGATGAAGCCCTAGCTGCAGCCACTATGTCCCGGAGCAGTGGAGTTAGTGGGAGTTATGGGGGCATGAGGAGTCCTATACCAGGGGGCTCCCCAGTGGGAAACCCACTGAAGAACATCAAGTGTACCAAGTGCCCAGAAGTATTTCAGGGTGTGGAAAAACTTGTGTTCCATATGAGAGCCCAGCACTTCATCTTTATGTGCCCTCGATGTGGGAAGCAGTTCAATCATAGCAGCAACCTCAACCGTCACATGAACGTTCACCGAGGTGTCAAGTCACACTCCTGTGGTATTTGTGGCAAATGCTTTACACAGAAGTCTACTCTACACGACCACCTCAACCTTCACTCTGGGGCTCGACCCTACCGTTGTTCTTACTGTGATGTGCGATTTGCCCATAAACCTGCCATTCGTCGACACCTCAAGGAGCAGCATGGCAAGACCACAGCAGAGAATGTCCTTGATGCCAGTGTGTCAGAGCTCAATGCCCTCCTCCACTAGCTGGAGGAAGGATAACTAGGGGAAGGGGTGAGGTGAGATTGCTGGTAGAGGGGGGTGATGAAAGATTCTCTCTCCAAAAGGGGAGGAAGTTTGAAGGGGAAGGGGGCTTTTCTGTTTCCAGGAGAGTTAACATACATCTTGGGGTTAAAGGCAGAGGTCTTAACAAAAGAACAGCTCAGGTCTTCCTCTGAGAATAAGAAGGGGTTAAAAGACCTTGCTGAGGAGATTAACTAACCATTCCTTGGGATGATGAGGAAAGAAATGGTTCCTGTTTTCTAGGATAAAAGGGCCCAGGAAGAGGGATGGCTCTTTTCTGGAATAAGTAGATAATTGAGGTGAGGATGGTGTGCAGGGTGTAAGTAGTAAAAAGGGGAAATAGAAGATGGTTTTATCATTGGGTAAGAAAGCTATAGAGAAGACAACTCAGTTGAGGTAGGGTGGGTGGGAATTGGGAGGGTATCTTACCAAAGCTATACCTGTCCTTGGGTGGTAATAGAACAGGGGAAACCTCTTAAATTCCTGGGAGAGCAACTATTATGAGGAAAAGGTTAACAAGTCCCAGGGAGAAAGGGTAGAGAATGTCTTTTTTTGCATGCGAGGGAGGAGGGAAGGGGACTGGGACGGGCTTTTGTCTCAGGAGACAAAAAGTGACAAATGGTTATAATATGAAAGAAAAAAGGAGAATGGAAGTAGACTAGAAAACAAATAGAGGCAAAATAAGAAAAGTCAGAAGTAGTAAGGGTTGGGGAGGGGATATGGGGAGAAAAGGAAAATACCTAGAAAAAGGCTCTTGGGGAGGGGAGGGAAAGGGTGTGGTAGAGACATAATGGTATTTTTTAAGGAAACAGACATATTTTTCAGGAGTTTTCTGGAATCTGAAGTCTCAGTTTCCGCTTTTCCACAAAATAAAAAAAAAATTCTTAACGTTTGTTGTCTGAGTCTGATACTTCCTTTTTCCATTCCCTAGTTTTCCATTCTGAGCATCCTGGTACCTTCAGCCAACAGCTCTTTCCTAAGAATACCCTGGCCTTCCATCTTCTGCTTCTGTTGAGTTTCCTGTGCCTGTCCAGTGTTTTTAGTCACCTCCTGGTCTCCTCACCATGTGGGCAAAAATCATGTAAACCCGTTTCAGCAGTACTTTTCAAAATTCTAAGTACTCTTCATTATGGTGAAGTCGGGCCATTGTCTTTCAGTCCCAGCTCTTGTCATTATCTAGCTATGAGAAGGGGCATCTGAGCCTATTGCTTCTACAAAGTGAGAGGATTAGACTACATCAGGGCGTTCTCAAATTGGGATGATGGTCTTGGATGGGGTAGAAATGTATTTGGGTTTTTTTCCCACTAAGCTCAAACAAACAGCATTTCCTTCAATTACGAATTTTAAAATTTTTTCTGGGAAGGGATCCATCAGCCTCACCAGTCTGCCAAAGGAGTGTCCATGACGCCCCCAAAAAGGTTAAGAACCCCCGAACTAGATGGACCCTGGGGCCCTTCTCCAATACTACTTCGAGTCTGCGAGTTGGCGGAAAACTTTAGAGGCGGCTCGCAGCTTGTGCAAACTACAGCTCCCAGGAGGCCTCAGAGGCGGCCCCGGGTGCCCAGTGCCAACCCACAGAGCCCGGGGCTGTGGAGTCCTCCGGGTTCGAGGGCTGTAGTACAGGCTGCTGAGGCGGGGCGTCCGTCTGTGCTGGGACCGCGGCGTCTGTTCTTCTGGTCGTGATGACATTAGCGAAGTTGTGATTGAATTAAGTTCTTGGAGAGATCCGTGGACGGCCGGGCGGGATTGGAGTGGTCTTTAACTAAGCCCTAATTACTCACAATAAGAGCCGGGAGTAAAAGCCCTAGGTAAAGGGGAAGAGCGTCTCGGAGTACCCCCATTCCCGCCTCCAGGAGCAAAGGCTTCTCTCCTGCTCCTGCCCGGACCGAGATCGGAGGCAGAGGCACGGTCCTTCCCCTTCCCGGGACACCCGGACCGGACGAACCGCGGCTCGGGAGTTATTGGGCAATAGACTCGCACCGCAGCGGCGGCCCCCGCCCCCAGTCCAGACACTCCGGCAGAGCGCCCGCGCTCGCCCCCCCATGGTGAAGGCTGGGGCGGCCAGATCGAAGTGGCCTCCGAAGCGCCCCCGCCAGCCCCATCCCGGGCATCCTCCGCAGCCCTCCGGGATCCTATCCCGGGAAAATGGCAATGGAATAGGCCACGGCTCCTTTAAGGGTTCTCTTCCTCCTCCCCCCTTTCACAACTCCCCCATCCCCCCCCGGCCCACGTGACCCGGGCGGCCGCGCGCCTCCTGGGCCCCCCGCGCGAGCGGCTATGGCGGCGGCGGCGGGAGCTGCAGCGGCGGCGGCCGCCGAGGTGCGGAAGGGGAGGGGGGGGAGGCGGGTGCATGCCCGCCCGCGCGCGCGCCCGGGGGAAGCGCGCACTCGTGCAATGCTCCGGGGGTGCAACGGGGCCGGGGGGCCCGAGCCGGGCTTGCAACAAGCCGGGGGGCCAGCGCCGGGGGCCGGGGAGGGGACCAGGGGATGGGAGGCGGGGGAAGCGGGCACGGAGGTGCGCGTGCAGCCGCTGGCCACCCCCGGATGGGCGGATGGAGCCGGGGTCCCAGGGGCACGCGCACGGGGTGCGCGGGGCAGGCCGCCAAGCTGGGGGGGAGTGGGTGCCGGGGGGGGTGTCGCGCGGGGCCCCCGCGGCTCCGGGGACAAAGGGGGAGCGTCTCGAGCACCCGGGAGGAGGGGGCGGGGCCGGGGCGCATTGGCCACGCCCCCTCCCCTCCTTTCTGCTCCCGGGATGCGGGGGCTACCAAGGGGGAGGGGGTCCCTTCGGACCCGGGGGAGAGGGCGAGGGCCACTTCCTGGGAGTCGCGGCAGAGGGCGAGGGGCAACCCATCGGGGCCGGGGACGGGGGCGAAGCCTGCTCTCTTCCGCCCGGACCCAGGCGTCCTGGGTTCCTCTGCCCCCAGCCGGGTTGACCAGTCCCCCTACCCCTTGTCTCCCCTCGCAGGGGGAGGCCCCTGGTGAGATGGGGGGGGCGCTGCTGCTGGAGAAAGAACCTCGGGGAACTGCAGAGAGAGGTAAGCATACAGTGTATACAGGATGTCTGCTCCCCAGCCCCCTCTTCTTCCCTGTTGTGAAAGCAGTCTGCTTCCCAATACCCTCTTCTTTTTCCTATCTGGAACAACCTGGCAGGATGGTAAGTTGCCCTTTCCCCTTAGATCTCTTCCTGAAAGGAATCATGTTCCCCAACTGTGTGTGTATATGTCTGTGTGTCTTGTGGGGATCTTGGTATTCATGACACCCCTCACTCCCCAACCTTTCTTTTTTCTTCTCAGGTCTTAGCTCCTCCTCAGGAGATAAGTCTCCTGGAGAGGAGACCCCACCCCAGGACCATCCCGAGTCTGTGGAACCCACTGGCCCCTCATCTCCTGCCTCAGTCACAGTGACTGTAGGAGATGAGGGTGCTGACACCCCAGTGGGGTCCACACCCCTCATTGGTGAAGAGCCAGAGAGTTCAGAGGGAGATGAGGGCATCCACAGTGGTAGGATGTTGTTAGGTAAGGATTTGGGAGAGCTTGAGGTTGGGGAATTCAGGGAGCAGGGAGAACTGGGCTCTCAGGTCATACCGTTTTCCCTCCTCTCTCTCCCAACCATGTTGTCCAGGCCATGCCACTAAGTCCTTTCCCTCGTCCCCCAGCAAAGGGGGCAGCACCTGCCCAAGCCGGGCGAAGATTACCATGACAGGGACCGGGAAATCACCTCCCTCAGTCCAGAGTTTAGCCATGCGGCTGTTGAGCATGCCTGGGGCACAAGGGGCTGGGGCTGGGCCTGAGCCTGCCCCTACCCCGACCCCTACCCCCACCCCCACCAGCCCTGAAGGGAAGCCCAAGGTCCACCGAGCTCGAAAAACCATGTCCAAACCAGGGAATGGACAGGTAAAGGGCATGTGCAGGGAAGGGAAGAGGTATATCTTGTAATAAGGAGCGGGAGTTGGGGGGAAGAGGGGAGTCTTATCTTCCTTTCTGTGTATTCCCTAGCCTCCAGTCCCTGAGAAACGCCCCCCTGAAGTTCAGCATTTTCGAATGAGTGATGATCTTCACTCAATGGGGGATATGGGAACAGGTATATCCTTCAACCATAGATAGATTCTAGCTTCTTTCTCGCCTATACCATTGGGACAACAGTTAACTTTGGTTTGGGGTATCAAAAATCTTGCTTAGGTTTGAAGAGAAAAACCTTACTTTATCTCTTCCAGACACTGCCAAAAGGAGGAAGCTGGACTTGGGAAGTGCAGGGTCCCACAAGAGAGGCTTGGTAAGGCTGCATCAGGGACTGGACCAAGGGGCAATAAGGGAGCTAAGAACAGAGTGCCAGCATCTTTGAGAGGAAAACAAGTACTAAAATGGAGTGGAAAGAGGAGAGAGGTGTGGAAATAGAATATTTTAGTTCCTTAGAGAAGAGATTTGCTAACAGGACAACTCAGCTGGAGTAAGGCTGGGGAGGGGAGAGGTACTGACTCTTGGGTGGTACAAGTCTCTAGTATTTAAAACACTAAGGTGCCTTTTTAAGTGCAAGGTACACAGGGTGATACAAAGAAGAAAGATAGTTTCTGCCATTTAGGAGATTTAACCATGTCTATCAATCAATCAACGTTTATTAAGCTCCTACTATATGTCAGGCCCTGTACTAAAAGCTGGGGATACAAAAAGAGGCAAAAGAAAGTCCTTGCCCTCAAGGATTTTATGGTCAGTGAGGGAGACAACATGTATACAAATATGAGTTATATACAGGAGAAATAGGAAATAATTAACTGGGGGAGGGCACTGGAATTAAGAGGGTTGGTTAAGACTTCTAGTAAAAGAGGGAATTTTAATTGGAACTTAAAGGAAACCAAAGGGGAGGTCTTTAGAGCGAATGATTGGCCTGGGGGACAGCCAGAGAAAATGCCCAGAGCCCACAGAAGGAGTGTCTTGTTTGTAGAACAACCAGGAGGCCAGTGTCACCGGATCAAAGAATATGTGTTTCAGATTAGGGTGTAAGAAGACTTACAAGAGCTTTGAATGCTAAACAGAACATTTTGTATTTGAACTTGGAGGCAGTAGGAAACCACTGGAGATTGTCAAGTTGGGGGGGGGGGGGTGACATTATCAGACCTGCGCTTTAGAAAAATCACATTAGTGGCTCAATAGAGGATGGATTGGAGGGGGGAGAAAGGCTTGAGGCAGGCTGACCCAGCAGTACGCTCTTGTAATTGTGTAGGCATGAGGTAATGAGGTCCTATATTATCATAGTAATAACTGTCAGAGAAGGGGCATATACAAGAGTTGTTGCAAAGGTGAAATTGACAAGGCTTGGCAACAGATTGGATACGGTAGAATGAGACATAGTAAGCAGTCCAGCTGACTCCTAGGTTGTGAGCCTGAGGGACTGGGAGGATGGTGTTGCCTTCTATAATAATAAGAAAGGGGAAAAGGGGGAAAGGTGGTTTGGGAGAAACGTAATGAGTTCCATTTTGAACATACTGATTTTAAGGTGTCTACTTGACATCCAGTTTGAAATGTCTGAAAGACAGTTGGAGATATGAGATTGGGCATCAGCAGAGAGATTGGGGCAGGAGAGGTAGATTTCAGAATGACATTGTTATAGAGATGGTAATTAAATTCATGGGAGTTAATTAGATCACCAGGTAAAGTAGTATATAGAAAGAAGAGGGGCCGGGGACAGAATCTTGAGGGAAACCCTAGAGTATGACATGGAAGTGGATCCAGATAGGTAGGATGAGAGCCAGGAAAACTTCAAGAGAAGAGAGTATCAAGGAGGAGAGAGTGATCAACATTGTCAAAGCCTGCAGGGAAGTCAAGGAGAATGAGGACAGCGAGCGAAAAGGCCATTGGATTTGGCAGCTAAGAGAAAGATGAAGTGAGGGTTTTTTCAGGATAGGAGAGAGATGGTATGTTTGTTATTAGTAGGGAAGGAGCCAGTAGTCAATGAGTGATTGAAGGGAAAGACTGAGGATGACAGAGGGGGACAGTCTGTTGTAAAGACACAGGATGGAATGGGATCACTTGAACAAGTAGAAGGGTTAACCTTGGTAAAGAGTAAAGGACCATTTCACCCAATGAGATAGGAGTGAAGGAGGAGAGAATGGTAGAAGAAATCTGAATGATGTCACTCCCCTACTTAGTAAACTCTTGTGGCTCCCTATTGCCTCTAGGATAAAATACATTCCTTTTAGTTTTTAACCGTTCATCATAACCTAACCCTAACCTGCCTTCACTAATGTGCAGTAAGGTTCCCTTTCCACACTCAGCTGACCTTTTCTCTTTTCCTCACATTTCACACTCCATCTCCTCACTTCGCTTTGTTCAGTTTCCTCCGCTTACAGAACTTCAAGATACAACTCAGTCACCACCTTCAGCTTTTCTGATTTTCCCAAATGCTAGTACCCTGTCTCTCAGATTGCCTTGTATTGTGTGTCTGCGTGTGTATGTGTGTACACATATCTCCTCCAGATAGAGTATAAATTCCTTTAGAGTACAGATTGTATCATTCTTTGTATTCTCAGTACCTAGCACAGTGCCTGGAACTTAGTAAGCACTTAGTAAATGCTTGTTGGTTGGTTGATTGATCCATCAACACACACACACGCACACACACACACACACACACACACACACATCATAAGATAGAAGTTGATAAAGCTAGAGGAGATATCTTGACAAAGTATCATTCTAGAAACATGGAGGGAGAGAACACTTTTAGCTAATGGAATCAGGAAATCTTCATGGAAGGGGAACTCTTTATTTCCCAGTTGGAAGAGCTGGGGCCTGCTGGGGGGTCTGAGGACATGGCCCTGGAGAAGGCAAACCAGGAGGCCATGGAGGACTGGGATACAGATGTAGGAGAAGGCTTCAGTTTGTACTATGACTCATACTCTGTGGATGAGCGAATTGACTCAGACAGTAAGGTAAGGAGCAGCTGGGTCTGGGCTGAGGTGACCTCCCTACCACCAGCTTCCTGCCAACTTCTCTGATGCCTCTTGAGCCTTAGAGCTTTTAGAGAGTCTGTGTGTTTTGTGCTTAATCTTTTCTCTGTGACCCTGTCTCTTTGGTTCTTCCAACCATCATTTCATACTTTAACTACCAGGAATGCTTCCCTGATTTACCACACAAAACTACCTGTACACACACGCAGGCTTACACACATTTCCCTGAGGTCATAACGGTCCTATCTCTGTCTCCCCAACAGAGGGGACTGCCTCCCCTGTCAGACTCCCCCATCAGAGCACCCAAAGGACAGGATCTTTGATCTGAGGGTCACCCTCCCATAGCCCTATCCTCTTCTCCCTTTCTAGTCGGAGGCAGAGGTCTTGGCCGATCCATTGAGTGAAGAGGAAGAGGAGGAGGAAGAGGAGGAAGAAGAAGAAGAGGAGGAGGAGGAAGAGGAAGAAGAGGAGGAGGAAGAGGAGGAAGAAGAAGAGGAAGAAGATGAGGAGTCTGGCAATCAGTCCGATAAGGTAAGGGTCTGGTATCTGGGTCTGTAAAGGAAGTCTGGGCTGAGGAACAGGGGAGATAAACCTGCATACCCAGGTTCCTGTTCTTCCCCCTCATCAGAGTGGTTCTAGTGGTCGACGAAAAGCCAAGAAGAAATGGCGAAAGGACAGTCCTTGGGTGAAGCCCACCAGAAAACGTCGAAAGCGGGAAACACCGCGCAGCAAGGAGCAGCGGGGTAATCCAGATTAAGTTCCTGTCTTCCTAGGGCACCAAATCCTTGTTCTCCTCACATACACATAAGTCTCAGCCTCCGTTTCCCCCAACTTTTCCTCTCTTGCTCTCTCTCTGTATTAGGGGTGAATGGTGTTGGTCCCTCTGGCCCCAGTGAGTATATAGAGGTGCCTCTGGGGTCTCTAGAGCTACCCAGCGAGGGAAACCTTTCTCCCAACCATGCTGGTAATTGGGAAAATGGGGAAGCTGATTCAGGGAGCCTTGGGTGGGATGAGCTGAGGATAAGAATCCTAACTCCTAGTAATCCCCGCATAACTAATGCTAGCAGAAGAAAGGGTTCCTGTTATTGGAAGAATGGGCTTAGGAGCAATTCTGATCTATTGGGTAGATTAGTTTCCTTGGGCAGAAGAAGGGAAGAGTCCAGTCACTAATCCTAACTGGCTGAGAAAATGAGTCAATAAGATGAAGGGACTTGGTGGGTAGAAGTAGTGTCTGGGTCTCCCTGTGACTTTCCTCTTTTTGCATCCCCTTCCCCTAAGGGGTGTCCAATGACACATCATCCCTGGAGACAGAGCGGGGGTTTGAGGAGTTACCCCTGTGCAGCTGCCGCATGGAGGCTCCAAAGATTGACCGGATCAGCGAGAGGGCTGGTCACAAATGCATGGCCACGGAGAGCGTGGATGGAGAGGTGGGTCTGGACTCAGAGAATACAGAAGGAGAACGGGGTGGGAGGGAATGACAACAGATAGCTAGTATGAGTTAGACCCTTGAAGTTCCTTGGAACTGTGAGGTCTGGTAGTTATGCAGTGGATGGAAGGATAGGGAGTGTGGATGAGCTGGGGGAAAAATTGGGAAAGAGGAACAGGGAGATAATGGGATCCTCAGCTTGTCTTTCTCACTTCTCTGCCTCACCGTATTGTGTTATTTTTTTCTTCCATGGCTCCTCTGCTAACACATTGTCCTCCAGCTTTCGGGCTGCAGTGCAGGAATCCAAAAGCGGGAAACGATGAGGCCTTCTAGCAGAGTAGCTCTGATGGTCCTCTGTGAGACACATCGAGCCCGGATGGTCAAGCATCACTGCTGCCCAGGCTGTGGCTATTTTTGCACAGCGGTGAGGAGGGATATTAGTAGGGCTATGCAAATCCCCAGGACAGGGTAGGGGAGGGAGGTTGCTGGGCAAACAACCAGACCTCCACGGGGAGGGAGGAGTTGGAGGGAACCATGAAGCTGGGTCATTTATTTGGGTCCTAATACCGTTGCCCCCAATCCCCCCCCCCAACAAGGGCACATTCTTGGAGTGTCACCCTGATTTCCGAGTGGCCCATCGCTTCCACAAAGCCTGCGTGTCCCAGCTGAATGGGATGGTTTTCTGTCCCCACTGTGGGGAGGACGCTTCTGAGGCCCAGGAGGTGACAATTGCCCGGAGTGATGGGGTGGTCCCACCTCCTGGCACTGCTGCTCCTGTCCCCCCACCCCCTGCCCAGGATGCCCCTGGACGGGCCGACACTTCCCAGCCCAGGTACCCCTCCCCCCACAGAAAAAAGAGCCCTCTCCTTTGTAGGCTCTTCACCTATTATCTTTCCATTTCTACTTACCTCTTATACCTTTCCGTCTTTATCTCACATCTCTTCTCATTCCTTCCTCTTATCCTTTCATACCTTCTTTTACCTTGCTGTGCTCCTTTTCCTTCTGTCTTTTCTGCTGTCCCTTTTCTTCCCCTCTCCTTTCCCCTTTCCTTCCTTCTTTCCCTCCTTGTCTTTTTCTTTCTTTCCACCTTTCCTTCATCCTTCATTCCTTCCTTTCTTCTTCCTTCCTTCTCATCCTTTCCCTGGGATATGAGAGTCTTTTCCCTTTCCCTAGTCTTTTTTCCCTCCCTGGGACATAAGAGCCCCTCTCCCCACACATCTTCTGTTTCTCCAGTGCCAGGATGCGGGGTCATGGAGAACCAAGACGCCCCCTCTGCGACCCACTGGCTGATACCATCGACAGCTCAGGCCCTTCACTGGCATTGCCCAATGGCAATATCCTTTCCGCTGTAGGCCTAGGGGCTGGCCCAGGCCGAGAAGCCCTGGAAAAGGCACTAGTCATCCAGGAGTCTGAGCGGTGAGAGAAACTAGTGGCTGGAGGTCGCACAGTTAGTTGGGTCTCTGAAGGGAGAGGGATCTATTTTTAGTAGACTCATACTTATGGAGGAGTAAAGGCATGGTGAAGGAAGAGGAACTCAGGGTGTAAAGCCCTTAAGTCTCTCTATTCCATCCCCTTCCTTCCTCCATGTCTCCCTGGCAGAAGGAAGAAACTTCGCTTCCATCCTCGTCAGTTGTACCTGTCTGTGAAGCAGGGGGAGCTGCAGAAGGTTGTCCTCATGCTCTGTGAGTGTCCATCCCAGCCCAAGGTTCTCCCTCTGTCCATTTGTCCCTCTCCCTCAGTCTCTCTCTGTGAATGACACTCTTCCCCCCGACCTCCAGTGGACAACCTGGACCCCAACTTCCAAAGTGACCAGCAGAGCAAGCGTACACCCCTGCACGCGGCCGCACAGAAGGGCTCTGTTGAGATCTGCCATGTGCTCCTGCAGGTGAGAGCAGGCCAGACCTTCAGTGTCTGGAGATCCCCCTCAATTTAGGATCTAGGCCCTCTCCTCCCAGTCTCTCCCCTTTATCCTAGTCACTGAGGGAGGCCGCCCTTATTTGACCACCTTAGTTTTCATTTCCCTGGTCCATCTCCCTTCATCCCTCCTGCCCTGTTGTCCCACTCACCTGGGATACCCCTACAGACATACACGTATACTCTCTCTCTCTCTCTCTCTCTCTCTCTCTCTCTCTCATTTCTGCCTTAACAGTACCTCTTCTGTACATTCCCTTCTCCCCACTCACACAGCCACCATCCTAGTTCAGGCCCTCACTACCTCTCACCTGGACTATTGCAATAGCCTTCCTCTTGGTCTTCCTGCCTCAAGCCTCTCCTCACTACGGCCCGTCCCCCATTCAACCTCCAAAGTGATCTTTCTGAGCCACTGCTCTGACCATGTCACCCCAGTAGCTCCAGGATCAACCATAAGATCCTCTCTTGTGGCCCAATCTGGTCCTTTCCTATCTGTCATTCCCTTCTTAGACTCTATTCTATCCCACCCACCATAGAGTCTAGCTGTATTGTCTTACGTGCTGCTCTTTACACACTCCAGCTCCTTAGTCCATGGCTTTGCACTGACTGTCACCTAGGTACAGAATCTTCTACCCCCTCATCTCCACTTCTTAGCTTCCCTGGCTTCCTTTAAGACTCAGCCCAAATCCCACTTTCTACAGGACGCCCTTCTTGGTCCCTCCAGATGCTAATTCTCTCCCTCTGAGATTACCTTTCACCTACCCTATATGTAGCTAGTTTGGTACCTAGTGATATGTGCATGTCGAAATAGAAGCTCCTTCAGGAAGGGACCCTATTTTTGTTTTTCTTTGTATCCCCAGTGCCTGACTTATAATTATTGCTCAATAGAGGCCTGTTGACTGACTAAGTAACTAACTCTTTTTCCCACCTGCCAGGCTGGGGCAAATATCAATGCTGTGGATAAGCTGCAGCGAACCCCTCTGATGGAGGCTGTGGCCAACAATCACGTGGAGGCCGCTCGATACATGGTGCAGCGAGGAGGCTGTGTGTATAGCAAGGTGGGGGCAGCAGCCCAGGAACCTTGGCTGGCTGGTGGGCACAGTTGAACTGATCTGGGTTGTGTAGTGGGAGATGTGGTAAAGTGAAGGAGAAAGAGCAGGAGGTAGCTATGTGGGTCCCTTGGGGGCAAGGGCTCTATAAACTTGGATAAGAAAAAAAATGCATCTTTATTTTTAGTAGCCCATAACTGAAATTTAATATTTCCTTCAGATATTTAACAGCATCATTTTGAGGAGTCCATAGGTTTCACTGGGCTGCCAAAGGGGATCCATTTCTTCCCGCCTCGTCCCTTCCTTCCCCCCCCCGCCCAAAAAAAAATGTCAAGCACCCCTGCTTGGGGGATTAAAGGTCTATGTGCACCTGTCTTCCCAGGAGGAAGACGGTTCTACTTGTCTTCACCACGCAGCTAAGATCGGCAACCTGGAGATGGTCAGCCTGCTGCTCAGCACTGGCCAAGTGGATGTCAATGCTCAGGTCAGTGACCAGTGGTTCTCTCCCTTGCCTCTATTTCCCAGACCCCCTCCCTCCCCATTCATTTTTGTCTTTTAACCATTCTGAGTGTTTCCATTTCTCCAGTCTCTGCATCTCTCCCTTCACCTTTTTTGTGTATGCTCTTTTTTCATTAATTCTCCCATCTTTCTTTTTCTTTTTCTCTGACTCTTTCTCCCTGCGTGATGGTGACTTGTTCTCTCTCTGCCTGTCACTGTCTCTCTTCTGGTACCATTTACTGCCCAAGCCCCACCTCCAACTCATATACCTCGCCCTCCATCCCTGTGTTGTTCTCTGTCTTTGTTGGTATCTATTGCTAGCCTCTCCCATACTGTCACCCATTCCTCTTCTCTATTGCCTCCCTTCCATCCTCTGTCTTCCATGTCTCTCTTGGTCTTCTCTCCCTCTCTCTGTCTCTGTCTCTGTCTCTCTCTCTCTTTCTCTCTGTCTCTTGTCTTTCTCTTTTTCTCTGAGTTGGAAACAAGGGGAATCCCATGCCTCCCCTTTTAACCAGATACAGCTATAGGAGACCACCTGACTGTGTGACCAACCCTCACCTGCCTCCTTTTATTCCTTCCAGGATAATGGGGGCTGGACACCCATCATTTGGGCAGCTGAACATAAACATATTGAAGTCATTCGAATGCTGCTGACCCGAGGAGCAGATGTCACCCTCACTGACAATGTAAGAGAAAACATGGGTGCCCAGGGGTGGAGGAGGGGAGGGTGATACCTTGGAAATCTCACATTTCTTCATTTTGTCCCTCCGACTTAGTAACATGCTATCAGCTGTTGTTTTTACGCTTATTCATGTCATATTCATATACTACACCATAAGCCCCATGATGGCAGGAACCACATCTTATTTAATCTTCGCCACTTCTCCAATGCTTGGCATGTGATTGTCACTGGGTTTCTGTTGTTATTTTTGCTTTAACTGAGCCTTAGGGACCAGATATCCTGAACCAGCTCCTCTGTCTTTCCCTTGCCCTCAGGAAGAGAACATCTGTTTGCACTGGGCATCCTTCACAGGCAGTGCTGCCATTGCTGAGGTCCTACTGAATGCCCGCTGTGACCTCCACGCCGTCAACTATCATGGAGACACACCCTTGCATATTGCTGCTCGAGAGAGCTACCACGACTGTGTGCTGTGAGCAGCTCCCAGACTCCCCAGTTCTTCCTCCTGTCTTCCCTTCTGTCTCTCCCTTTCCTGTGTCTTTGGATCGATGTCTTTCCCTTGCTTCTGTCGTTGGCTCCTCTGCCACATAGTCCTGACTGCTTTTCTTGTTCTACCCCTTCAGGCTTTTCCTGTCCAGGGGTGCAGATCCAGAGTTACGCAACAAAGAAGGAGACACAGCATGGGACCTGACCCCTGAGCGCTCGGATGTCTGGGTGGCCCTGCAGCTCAATCGAAAGCTTCGCCTTGGTGTGGGTAACCGAGTACTACGGACAGAAAAGATCATTTGCAGGTGGGGGTGCCCAGAGTCACCTGTCTGTTTGATTACCACCCCCCCAAGGGTCTGGGGATCTCATCCACTCAGCCATATTGCTCCTTTTCCCCCTAGAGATGTAGCTCGGGGTTATGAGAATGTGCCAATCCCCTGTGTCAACGGGGTGGATGGGGAGCCATGCCCAGAAGATTACAAATACATTTCTGAGAATTGTGAAACTTCAACTATGAATATTGACCGCAACATCACACACCTGCAGGTAAGTGGGGTGGGAAGGGTCCCCCAGACTTTGATATCCTAATTTTAACACTTCGGAGATCCTTAGCCAGTTCCAGATTCACCTACAATAATGTCAGAGCATGCCCATTGCCAACTCCTCACAGCTGTACCCAAAGTGTTGTTCCCACCCCATGTGGACGAAAGTCTGATGATCCCTTATGAAGTGAGGGGTCTGGGTCATGGAGGGGGGAGCATTCTAGAGGCTGGAAGGCAGGATATCTGGGGCCTGGGCTTAGAGGGTATGACCCCAGGATATATCCTACCCTCCCCCCCGCCCCAGCACTGCACCTGTGTGGATGACTGCTCAAGCTCCAACTGTCTCTGTGGCCAACTCAGTATCCGGTGCTGGTATGACAAGGTGAGTGAGCTTCCTGAGCCCCTTATTGTCTGTTCAGCAAATCCCTTCTCCTAAAGAGCCCTTCTGTCATGGACGGGGGCGGGGGTGGAATGGGGGAGTCATTCCCCCAACACCCCTCATTCACCTTCTGTCCCTTCCCAGAGAGTAGGAGATGTCAAGGACAGAGTGGGGCTTAGACAGGAGGAAACCTTCCCTTCATGGTGCTTCTCTCTCCCTTCCCCTGATCCCAAACCAAGGGTAACAGAGAACATATCTTGGGAAACTGCCAAGAAAGTAGCTGTGCCATTTGTGTTGGTATATGCAAATAACCTTCAAATGGCCCTGTATTTGTCCTGCTTCCTATACAAAAGTGCCCTACCCACCAGCTAGTCTCTTCCCATGGGATAGGACAAAGATTGGGAAAGTAGAACAGCAAGTGGTCTCTTATCAATAACACTGTCTCTTCTCCCCTCTTCCTCTGGAACCAGGATGGACGTCTGCTTCAGGAGTTTAATAAGATTGAGCCCCCCCTGATCTTTGAATGTAACCAAGCCTGCGCCTGCTGGAGAAGCTGCAAGAATCGAGTGGTACAGAGTGGTATCAAGTGAGGACCACTGCCTTTCAGATTCCCACTTATCCCGGACCACCTGGGCATCCTTAATCCCCTATTGCAGTTTTAGCCCCTTTTCTTCAGTGAAGTGTGGGTAGTGGGACACCTTTTGGCCCTAGGGCTCTCTCTTCCCTCCTCATTCCCCAACTGACACGAACACCTTCCCATATTTTTCTCCTTGGGAGGTCCATCGAGAGATACAATGGAAAAAGTACTGGATTTGGGGAGTCAGAGGATCTGGGTTCAAATCCCACCTCTGAGTGGGATTTGTTTGTTAGTGACCTTGAGCAAGGCACTTGACTTTGCTGGGCCCCTTGTTTTCCTATCTGTTGCTGAGCGACCTACTCTAGATAAGCCCCTGAGGTCCCTGCCAGCTCTGGATCTAGAATCCTCTTCCTGTCTTTGCCCTGAACGGGTTCCCGTCCATCCCCCTGTAATGACACTCCGTGTCTTCTCCCTTCTCCCCACCCTCTAGGGTCCGGCTCCAGCTCTACCGCACTGCTAAGATGGGTTGGGGTGTCCGTGCATTGCAGACCATTCCCCAGGGTACCTTCATCTGCGAGTGAGTTTGCTGGGGCCTGCCCATAAGGGAGCATGGAAGGGTTGGGGGAGGCCAAGGCCTGGGACTTCCTGGTGGAATGAAAAGGAGAGGCAGTCTCCTGTGTGGGTGACAGGTCAGACTGAGTCACGATGGTCTGGCTTCAAGTCATACCCCTTGACACATATTAACTTTGTGATGGTGAACAAGTCACTAACCCTCTCGGTGCCCTCAGGCACCGTTTAGAAGGCTAAATTACAGAATAGTTGCCCACCTGCTTTGGTGGAAAAAATTTTCACAAAAGGTGTTCCCCCACAGTAGTGACATCACAGGTGTAGACAAGAAAAAACTGAGCCTGGCTCATAGCTTTGGATAGTGGTGAACATGGCCTTAGAGGCCATCCAATCCAACACAGATAAGGAAGGAGGCTCAGAGATGAAGAGATTTGGTCACAAACAACAGAAAATAGGAAAGGGGGAGGGGGAGAATTTGAACTCGGGTCCTCAAATTCCAAACAAGCGCCCCTTCCCGTAAACATGTCAAGATGTAGATAGATCTCTAGGAGAAACCTGCCCACTATCAGTTTGTGCTGTCTTAGCTCTTGTTTTGCTATTATTTATCAGTCCTGTTGCTCATCTACTTTTAATTATGTACTTTATATACAGTACTGTTATTACAGACCTTTTCCCATGTTCTTTCAGTCTCCAGTCTCCTCTTTCTCTGAACAGACAATTTCATTAAGGGCTTTAATAAGAAAATCAAAATCGTCCTATTCTGAGCTGCCTCGCCTTCCTAATTTGCCATCCCATGTCTCTTCATCCACCCTCACCTATCTCAAGAGTTTAAATCTGTCCTACCTCATGATCCCATGCCTTTACCTGATTCCTTCTGGACCTTGACACTTATTGACATGCTTTCTGTTTTCAGCGTCTGCAGTCTCTGGTTTGATTCTTCTGCCTTTATCCCTTCTTCAAAATATTTGAATAACACTTTCAAACTACTGCCTTATTTTCTCTTTATAAAAAAAACAAATATTTTTATTTGTTTTAATCTGCCAAGATCCACCTTCTCACCCTCCCACCTCAACTCTCTTTCTCCCAGTTGAAAACATGAGAAAAACGAAATCCAGTACAAATGTGTACAATCAAAATAAACTTGCACATTGGCCATGTCCAAAAACGTCTCATTCTGCATTCTGAGTCATTCACCTCTGTATCAGAATGTAAGTAGCATATTTCCTTATTAATTCTCTCAACTCCTGGTTGGTTGTTACACACAATTGTATTCCATCACGTTTGTATATCGTAATTTGTTCATATGTTCCTAATTTATGGGCACTCCCTCATATTCTCATCCCTTCCCCACCCCTCCCCTCCTATTTCCCTATTGAGCAAAATGGATTTTTGTGCCCAGCTTTGTGTGTGTGTATTCTTGCTTGTTTTGATTAGTTCAGCCAACTGTGAGGTTCGAGTGTCAGTGATTCCACACCCTTCTATGTACTGTCTTTGTACCCAGGTTACGGGAAGTGATTATCCCTCACCTTCTTCCCACACCTTCTCTGATTGTACTCCCTGATGACATGATTCAGTGGAGATACACATATCTTTTGTTTAGTTCTTTATCATTGTTTATTCCTGTTTGCAATTTTTTGTACTTCTTTTCACTCTTTAGTTTGAACTAATGAGTTTTCTGTGCAGCTATTTTTGAGTCTTCTTATCAGGAATGCTTGGAAATCTATTTCATTAAGGATTTCATTTTTTTCCCCTTGTACAATTTTATTCTGTTTTCTAGGTAAGTTATTCTTGTCTGGAAATACATATCTTTCACCTTCTGGAGTATTTTATTCCGAGTTTCCTGCCTTATAGTGGTGGCTGCTAAGTCATGTGTGATTTTTTCTATGGCTCCTCAGTATTTTGAATTCTTTCTTTCTGACTGTTCCAGTATTTTTGCTTTGACCTAGAAGGTTCCTACCAGTTTTCAGGAAGTGACTGATGGATTCTGTTTCCATTTTGCCCTTTTTTTTGGTCATAGTGTTGAGACAGTCCAGTGATTCTTTGATTTTTTCTCCTTGATCTAATTCCAGATCAGTTGTTTTTGCTATGAGATTCTTTGCATTTTCTTTCTTTTTTTCCCCAGTTTTTGACTTTGTTTTAATATTTCTTGTTGCTTCATAAAGTCATTGGCTTCTGTTTGGTCTACTCAGACTTTCAGGGAATTTGATGTTTGGAAGAGGTTTCGTGCCAAGCTGTTACTTCCCTTTCCAGTTCTTTTTTCTTAGCCTTCATTTCTTTTTCTAATTTTTTCCTTAAGCATTTTCATTCTATTTATAAAAATATTTTTAACTTTTTCTGAACTCTTGCTTCATTTCTCCCACCATAATAGCTCTTTATGGTAGGGTTCTTTTTGTTTGTTCATTCTTCCATCCCACTTACTGACTTGGGATTTAATGGCAGGGCAGGGCTCTGGCACACTTCTGGAAGGAAGGTCTGGGCTGGTCGAGCAAAGCTGTCGGTTGGCACCCATCCATGTTACGGTGCCCCCAGTGTGGGTGTGCGATCTCCCTTTGTGGTAGTGTGCAGCCTGTCCCTGGACATTGGAGTCTTCCATGTGTGCCACTTACCCCTGTTACCAGTGTCTACAGATCTCTCTGTCTCCCTGTGCCAACCTGGTCCAGACAAATGACTCACTGTGACTTTTTCTGGATTTCTCCATCAGAATTTGGGCTGGTGAATTTTATAGATCTGTTTGGAAGAGTTGTAGACAGGAACTCAGCTGCCTTACTTCCTGCTACTCCACTATCCTGGCTTCACCCCTTTAATCCTCCCATTTAACGTTTCAGCTTCTCCAAAGAGTCATCTTTATAGGTAGTGCTTCCACTTCATCGTATACAACCTTCCTTAACCATCTGGCTTTTATGCCTACCCAAAAACTAAAACCATTCTCACAGAGGTCCACAGTAGACTTTAAAGAGTTCATCCCCCTTCATTATTATTATTATTTTTTTTTTGTGAGGCAATCTTGCCCAAGGTCATGCAGCTAGTGTCAGGGGCTGGATTTGAACTCAAGTTCTCCTGACTGCAGGGCCAGTGCTCAATCTACTGCACCACCTGGTTGTCCCCACCCCCCCAATCGTGATCATCTCTCCAGCCCTTGATGCTGTTGACCACTCATTCCTAGTGAGTACTCTCCTCCTTTGGCCTTCATGACATCCTCTTCTCCTGACCTTCTGATACTACTCCTTATCATTCCTTCTTTCTGTATCTTTCCCTGATTCTTCTTCCTCATCCTACCCCTGGAATGTAGTTATTTACACACACACACACACACACACACACACACGCACGCACACACACACGCACACCCATGCACACCCATTTCCCTTTTGATCTTAAGACCTCATCCACTCTCATGGCCTCAGGCTTCTTTTGTCTGACTCTCCTCCCCCCCTCCACACACACCCCCTTTTCCTTTTGATCTTAAGACCTCATCCACTCTCATGGCTTCTCCTATCATCTCCCAGATCTATATTATTAATCCTAACCTCCCTCCTGACCTTCAGTTCTACTTCTTTACCTTTCTACTGGAAGTTTCCACCTTAATATTCCAACAGCACTTCATATTCATTAATACCAGACTTACCTTTTTTGCAAAAGTTACTTCCTTCTTGTCTGTCACATCCAGTAGTCAAATCTCCAAGTCCTGCAGATTTTCCTTTGATCTCTTAGATCTGTTTTCTTTTCTACTTCCACTGCCACCTGCCATGTCCAGCTTCTAAACGTAACTCGATCATAGAATATTACCACAATTTCCTAGCAGATCTCTTTTCCTCTGGTCTCTCCCCCATTCAAATCCATTCTAAACATTCTACTAGATTAATTCCATTAATCCATTCAACCAACACTTTCTTCCCAAAGCATCAGTATTAACATGTCTATCATACCACTGTCTTGTTCAAAAGTATTCGGAACCCCTCACTTGTCATTCAAGGCTACTACAGTCTATACTTAACCCCTGCTCCTCCTACCCCATTACTTCCTTATTTTTACTCTTCTCAATTAAACAGTAAATTCATTTAACATCTATTACACACCTACTGTGTCCCTCAAGCACTATGCTAGGTAAGTGTTGGGAGAGATAGGATACAGTTCCATCCTTCATGAATTCTAAAGTCTGACAAGGAGGTAGGGCATAAAACACAATTCTAATTCACAGTGTTATAGAAAAAGTGCATTTAGAAGTGTTGTGTAGAGTTACTGACCAGGGAGATCCAAGAAGGCTTCATGGAGGGTGGTAGCACTTAATTTGAAAGGATAGGTAAATGCTGGGAGGTGATAGACTCAAGATGCAGAATGAGATATGCAGTTTTGGATATGGTCAGTTCAAGAATTTATTTTGTTTGACTACAACTCTTTGTTTTGCTTTTATATAAACTGAGAAAATAAAATTTAAAATAGAGGATGAGTAAAAAAGCTCATCATTGTGATTTAATGAGAGCTGGCCTTACAATCCATAAGGCCAGGATTCTGATCTCATCTTTGACACATCCTGTCCTTATGACCTCAGGCGACTCATTCAACCTCTCAGTGTCCCCAGGCAGCTCCATGAAGACCATGAGGCACAGAGGAGATGCTGAAAAGGTTTCCCCACTCCCATGAAATCATAGGTCTGGCAAAAAAAAAAAAAAAGTAGGCAAAGTCTATTGGTGGAAGGAGAACATTTCTTTTTTGTAGAAAATAGCATGAGCAAAATTATGATAATTGGATATGGGGACAGAGAGCAGTTCCAGATTGACCTGGAACATAGGAATGCATTGTACAGGTAGGATGGGGGAGGGGCTGTTAGGAAATAAGCCTATAAAGGGAGAGTAGTACCAGATTAATGAGTCAGTCAGCAAATACTCATTAAGCTGTGCCTGGTACTAAGAACTAAGTTCTAGGGATACATGGATGAAGAATGAAGCAAACTTTACTCCTGCAGTGAGCTTACATTCTAAAGTGAAGAAATATAAATATATACATATGTTTATATATACATACGTATACTCACCGAATGCCAAACAAGCAATTTAAACTTTATTCATTAAGCAGTAAGGGGTCCCTGGAAGCTTTTGACCCGATCTGTATGTAATAAATAATTCTGGCAGCCATATGAAGGATGCCTTGGAAGGCCGAGAGAATAGAGGCATTAGCAAATTATTGAAGGTGTCCAGTCTGGTGGTCATGGGGCCCCTTAAACTGTGAACTCTTCAAGGCAAGGACAGTCTTTTGCCTTTCTGCATATCCCTAGCACAATAGTAGGCCCATAGTAGGCACTTAATAAATGTTTACTGACCAGTCGTAAGTAGGATGATTGCATTGGGAATGAATGGAGAGAGAAAATGGTTATAAGATTAGTGTACTTGTGCCCTAATGTTAGGGGTGTAAGCTCAGTTTTCACGTGAAAACTGAGTTTACACCCCCAACATCCTAAAAATGCCTTGGCTAAGATATTCACCCTACCTGAAACTTGCTCCCACAGGGATGGGGAACCTGCAGCCTCAAATCCACATGTGGCCTTGAGGCCATAGGTTCTCCACCCCTGACCTACACCTATCCAGTATTACCCATTTTGATGACCCAACTTACGTACCTCCAATCATAACATCCTACAGTGCTGTCTTCTGGACTCCCAATCGTACCTACTATCTGGACCACTGCAGGAAAGAGGATGGGGTGGGGTTAGGGAGAATGACAAATTTGAGGTAGGGACAGATTTCTTTGGAGAAATTGAAAAGGATAATGCAAAAATAAGCCACAAAAGCTTAGGGGGTGGGGAAAAGAGTGTGTGTTATGTGGGGATCTTTGGACAACCTTACCCTCCTCTGTATCCCCCTCAGAACTCTTCCCCCTGTTGGATTAGGTATGTTGGGGAACTGATCTCAGATGCCGAGGCAGATGTTCGAGAAGATGACTCTTATCTCTTTGACCTGGACAATAAAGTGAGTAGATTGGGGTGAGGGGGGAGGACTTAACCTATTTCCTCTTTAGTGCCTCCCTTAAATCTTGAGTTGAGTCAGCATGATGATACAGCATCAGTAACTATGTTGAGACTAGAGCCCAGTCCAGCAAGGTGTGAGTTAAGAGAGGTAACCAATCCACATTTTCTCCAGGATGGAGAAGTTTACTGCATCGATGCCCGATACTATGGTAACATCAGTCGTTTTATCAATCATTTGTGTGACCCTAACATCATCCCTGTTCGAGTCTTCATGCTGCACCAAGACCTCAGGTTCCCCCGAATTGCCTTCTTCAGTTCTCGAGACATCCGGACTGGCGAGGAGCTAGGGTAAGAAGGATGCAAGGGTTCCCTGTGGTGGCTAGAAGGGCAGGCACCTGGATCTTTTTAATGAGACATCCAGGTATAGACCTAGAGAAGCTGGGGAGACAAATATGAAGGAGGAGATGCTTGGGTTCCAGGGGTTAGCATCTGAATCCCAAAATGAGCTCTGCCACCTCACACCTGGTGTGATTTTGGGCAAGTTGTCACTTCTCAGTTCTAAAATGAGGAATTGGGGCTAGATCATGGATTTTTAACCGGTGGGGTCTGTAGATAGATGGATTTGGATGGGGGGAGGGAATTGATATCTTCATTTTCACTTAAACTGTACTGAAATTTAGCGTTTCTTTCAGTTATTAATGCAGGCAACAAACCTGCATAGAAGCCTTAGTATGCTTCCATAGACTGTCAGAGTTGCCCATGACACAAAACAACTTAAGAACTACTGGATTAAATTATCTCTAAGGTCCATTTGAACTCTAAATTGTATGATCCTAATGTCCCTTGAAGAGAGTTGCTCAGGTACTCTGGCATTCTCTCAGAATCCTAACCCCTCAGAATCCTCCAGGTGACTGTGGCAAAGAACTCCGTTACACCCCACTCCTTACTCCCTAAAGGTTTGTATTTGCTCCTGTCTCCAGTCTTGGGCTGAGTTTAACATGAGGCTTGGGCCTAGTTGGCCAGAGCGTGAGTCCCTAAAAAGGTGATCGAAGAGGGTGAAATCTGGGATGAAAGCTTCTGGGGTTGGAAGGTGGGCAGACTAAAAGCCTGGGAAGACTCTGAGGTCTGGATCCCAAGTTCTTCTGACCTTCCTGGCAGGTTTGACTATGGCGACCGGTTTTGGGACATTAAGAGCAAGTATTTCACCTGTCAGTGTGGCTCTGAAAAATGCAAGCACTCAGCAGAGGCCATTGCCCTGGAGCAGAGCCGCCTAGCCCGCCTGGATCCCCACCCAGAACTGATTGCTGACCTTGGGTCCTTACCCTCCCTCAGTTCCTGACCCCAGATCCAGTGACTTCTGGGGGGATTCTCCACGGAGTTTCTTCTCCTGGGAATTGTTCTCATCCCTCAGAACTAGCTGCCTTTTTCCTGCCCACACACTGTCCCGAGCCATTCCTGTTCATTTGTGTCACCTGTTTTGAAACTGGGATACTCTTCCCCATCACCAAGAGTTGAGTCTTGGGAAATAGTGTCCTGTTCTGCCATAATGATTGATTCCTAGACTCAGTTTCCCACTTTGGGACAAAAGTGACCTCCTTTGTATTCCCCATTCTCCATCAGAGAGGGATACACACACATCACACACATACAACCATCACACACATACACCTGAAGTTGGAATTGGATTAAAGAAGGGGCATCTTTGGAGATCCGAACGCCCAGCTGGGGTGTGTATCACGCAACAGCCTGATCTCCCCAGAAAGACCAGGGCAATCTGTGCTTCCCTATCCTGGACACTGGCTCCTCCTCCATCTCACTTGACCACCAACACCCCACTTCCTGGCAATTTTTTTTTCCTCAATAAATGTTTTGATTTGGTTAAAAGCTGTTTTAGTCTTAGTAAGGGGTGGGATGGGGCAGGACACTAGATATAGTATTAAGGAGGGAACAGGAGTTCAAGTAACATTGCCTGGGAAAAGGAGGAAGCAGGGTGGACAGGTATCAGCTATGAAAGAATCCAGGAAACTGGAGAAAAAAGAAAAGCACACACTGAGTGAGAAAAAAAAGTCAGGAGTATCTGGATCTGGTTAGATATAGGGACAAAAGGTGACCCTTGTTCTTTGAGACAGACTATCCAAACCTTACTGGACAGAATTGTATTAATTTGCATATGTTTTTTAAGAGCCTCTGAATGTTCTTTCAAGTCAGATTGTCCTGAGCCTAGCCCCAATTTCAGCCACCTCAGTTCCTGCTTACGTTAAAGATACAGGACAGGGTAAGTTGGAAGTTGGTTACTAGTAGGGCAGTGCTTTAGGACCACAGGTGGGTAGGAGGGGTGGGAATGGTGACATCAGCAGAGAAGGAGGTGGAGCTTGGAGGCAAGCAGCAGGTAAGACGCTGGTTCCCTAGAGAAGGCAACAATTACTCTGGAGCCTTCCTGTAGTCATGGGGAAGGATCAAGATGAGAAGGAGGCTTATGGTAAGACCTGGGGCTAGATGCCTAGGGACCCTGAGGATTGAAGGGACTGATTAAGGGAAAGCAGGGGGTTATGGAATCTAGGGAGGAACTAGATCCCTGGGACTTCAAAGGGAGTACAGGGAAACAAGCTGAAGAATTACTAAAGGGCTGGTTCCCTGGAACTCTAAAGGGAGCAGAGAGAAACAGGGAGCTCCCTAGGTTTGGAGGGGTAAGGGGGAGGACTTAGGGAGCTTGACATAGGTAAATTATTGAGTTCTTAGAGGTAGGAGGAAGGGCAGGAGTTAAAAGGATGGATGCTTGACTCTGGAAGCTGGAAGAACTATGTGCTTGGGTCCTTGAAAGCTGGGTGGAGGACTGGGCATGTAGATTCCTCTGAGGGGCAGAGGGGAGAAAGGACTCCTGGGTCCCTCTGGAGATTAGAGGAAGAATCCCCTCAGGAGACAATACCTAGGTTTCTGATGGCTGGGGGAAACTGGGTTCTTGGATTCTGTACGACTGGGAAATTGAACACCTGAGTTACTAAAGTGAGAGGACTAGAGGAAAGGGACCATTGAGAGTGCCAACTGCCTGTGTCCATTCCTATAGGGAATCAGAAAGAGGGAGGGTGCGTCTCCGTGGACTTCCTGGAGACGGCTACAGGTCAATGATTGACCTCTTCTAAGAAGAACAGAGTCCAAGGGAATTGGGGAAAACAGACACACACACACCCAGTCTTCTTGCTAGACTCTTCCCTTGCCCCTGGTTTTTTCTCCCCTACCCTAATCCTTCAAAAGAACCCTGGAACTCTCAGGACTGCCCTTTCCCTTCCCACCGTGTGTACTGTAAGTGCAGGTGCCCCACAGAGTTTGTGTCCACAATCAGAACAACACGATTCCAGCTAGGCTCAGATGTCCCCCTAGCCCTCCCCCTTCCACTCACCACTAGAACCTAAAGAATCTAGGAGCTGAGGAGGAGATAATCTTCCCCTAAGACGGATGAGGGGCTAAGGGCATCCTAAGGGTTAATTCTTTGTGTTTATACAATCTGAAGTCCCCTGACGAAAATGATGCCAGCCGCCTGGTCTTCCTTCCAGCAGCTGCTCCTCATACCCTGGGGGACAGGCGTGAGGAGTCCGTACTGGAAATCCTTGCCCAGAGGACTAATAAAGAAATGAAAATTGCCAAAGTGGGTGGAAGCTGGTGGGTTGAAAGTACCAGAGAGGTTGATGGAGCCTGGAGAGATGGATCGTACAGCATGCAGAGATCCCAATTAGAGGAGGAGAATCCTGACTGGGGGGAGGGAGCAAGGTAAAGGCTATTTCCTGGGCTCCAGGCCACCGAGATGTAAACCAGGAAAAGGTCTGATAAGCATATAGACCCAAGGCGGGACTAGGCAGGAGTTCCTGCTGCCTGTTATTCTGGCTTTCCCACCTCCCTTTACTTCTCCATCCTGTTCCATTCCTTCTCATTCTTGTGTCTGTCCCCTTCTCTCAGTCTCTCCCTCACCACTTCTCTGTCTCTCTCTGTCTCTCTCTGTCTCTCCTTCTCTCTCTCTCTGTCTCTCTCTCTCTCTCCCTCCCATCTCTGTCTCTGTCTTTCCCTTTCTGTCTCTGTCTCTCGATGTTTCTGTCTCTCCCTCTCTGCCTCTGTCTCTCCCTCTCTGTCTCTCTCTCAATGTCTCTGTCTCTCTGTCTCTGTCTCTCCCTCTGTCTCTGTCTCTCTCAATGTCTCTGTCTGTCTTTGTCTCTCCCTCACTGTCTCTGTCTCTCTGTCTCTTCTCTTTATCTCCCTCTCTGTCCCTCCATCTCTGTCTCTATCTCCCTCCCTCTCTCTCCCAGTTCTTTCTTTTCCTTCATTCTACTATTGAAGTTTGGCACTTGTGAAAGGGGTCATTTGACAGCAGGGAAAGAAGCAAAAAGTCTTGGGCTAGCCCTTAAGAAAGAAGGGAAGGAATTTGTTCTGGGAATGACAAGGCTGACCCACAAAATGACAACCATTATATGCTAACCTATGTGGTTCTGAGTCTCTGCCTTACCTTACTCTCCCCTCAGGGAAGCGTGTCGAATATGATCCCACTTTCAGAGGCCCCATCAACAAGAGGTAACAAAATTCACATTCCCAGATATAACCCCCCCCACACACAAATTTCAAGCCAATGATCTCTCCAATTCTCCAACAACATTAACCCCTATTAATACCCTCCTTATGGCCTTGCAAAAAAAAAAAATCTTTTCTCATCCCTCATTCTCCCTAGGAGCTGCACTGATGTCATCTGTTGTGTCCTCTTCCTGGTGTTCATTGCAGGCTACATTGTTGTGGGGATTGTGGGTGAGCTTTTCCCTTCCCAAAATCTAAAGATGGAGAGAGGAGGGTGGGGGACAAAGAGAATAAATCCCTAAAACCACAGTGTCCTCTACCCATCCGTTTTTCTTTGTCCCTCAGCCTGGTTATATGGAGATCCTCGTCAAGTTCTTTATCCCAGGAACTCTACAGGGGCCTATTGTGGGTTTGGAGAGAACAGGTGAGAGAACCTGAAGGCTTGGGTCCCCTCTCTTCCCCTCCTACTTGAAGAAATCCTCCCCCATCCTTCACGACCCACCTTGTCCATCCCTGCTTACTTCTCTGACAGAGGCATCTCTCCTTGCTCACTGCCCACATTGTCCTTAAAGTCAGCACCATATCATTTAGCACCCAGTTGTTATCTGTTTTGTGTGTCAGTCTTTGTGTTCCTTGAGGGGAAAAACAATATATTTACTCCCCAGAAGCTCAGGGCTTGGTAACCAACCTTTTTTTCCCTCTGTAAAATGACAGGGTTTGTATTAGATCTTTAAGGTCCCTACCACCCCAGGTCCTGTAGGGCCAACTCAATTCAACAAACATTTCTTAAATGGCCAAAGCACTCCACAGGTACTACAAAAAAAATAATTAAAAATAGCATAATACTTGCTCTCAGTGACCTTACAATCTAGAAAATCTATAGTATCATATATTAGAAAATTATTCAGGAAATAGAGAAGTTTAAACTTTATCACCTGAGAGATTCGAGGAAGGAAAAGTGGTACTTTGGAGGAAACACTGATTCCAGGCTCAGAGGACCCGAGTTCATATCATTCCTCCAAGGTTCATGGCCAGTATTACCTTCAGCAAGTCACCTAAACTCCCTGGGTCTCAGTTTGGTCATCTGTAAAACAAAGGAGTTGAAGTAGTTCTTATTCAGTCTTGTCTAACTCTTCGTGACCCCATTTAGGTTTTCTTGGCAAAGATATTGGAGTGGTTTGCCATTTCCCTCTCCAGCTCATTTTACAGAAGGAGAAACTGAGGCAAACAGGGTTAAATGACTTGCCCAGGGTCACACAGCTAGTAAATGTCTAAGACCAGATTTGAACTCAGGAAGATGAGTCTTCATGACTCCAGGTCCTGAACTCTAGTGCACCACCTAGTGCCCCTTGAAGTAGATAACCTTTGCAAAATCCTTTCTGGCTCTACATCTACAAGCCTCTTATTCTCTGAGTCTGCAGTTAACTGACCAGGGCTTGTGGTCCTGACCTCTCTCCTTACAGAGACAAGCCATACCTCTATTACTTCAACATCCTCAGCTGTATCACAACTACTAGTATTGTTACAGCCACTATGAATGGACTTCAGTGCCCTACTACCCAGGTCAGAGCCTGAAATCTGGGGAGCCTCTTAGGGAATCCCATGTCCTCTCCCTGCCCCTGGGGACCCAAATCAAGCACTGGATTTGAAGTCAGGAGACCCAGGTTTAAATCCCAGCTCTGTTACCCCATGTGACCTTAGAAAAATCACTTAACCTCTATGGGCCTTACCTCGGGTATCACATTGAAGAGGCTGAATTAAATGATCTATAAGGTCCTGCCCAACTCGAATTTGTCATCCTTTGACCGGAATGTCCTCTTCTCCACCTTAGGAGAGGGATCCTGGCATTCTGTATCTTATCCCCTAAGAATGTCCTACGAGACTCTGGCAAATAGCTCCCTGTCGTACCCTCCCTCTGTACCTTGCTCAGATCTGTGTTTCTTCCTGCCCGGATTCGTATTGGATGGTGAATCCTGGTGAGATGTCTGAGTCTGTGAATGACGTCTTCAACTCATCCCTGGTGTATTGCCAGCCTAGTGTTGATCCGAAAATGGTGAGCCAGCAAACACACATGCACACGCACACACACACACACACACACACACACACACACACACACACAGAGGAATATGATCTCAAGTCTCAACAACAATTAAAGACTTTCTGTTTAGGGTAAAGGCAGGACCATATGTCAACAGGACAATGAATCTTCTCTACCAACTCCACATCACTCTCCCTTCCCCCCAGGTTGTGTGTCTGTGTGTGTGTGTGTGTGTGTTAGGTGTATATGTGCCATATGTATGTGTATCTTCATCCCTTTTCCCAGGACATGATTTCAAGTCTGAATCTGGACCTCTGCCCTGCTTTCCTCCTCCCCTCTACTCCAGGTTAGTAAGTGATTTATCCTTTTACAAAACTATGCATATGAAAGGGGTTTTAGAGGCGCTCTAGGCCAACTGCTTTAGAGGAGGAAATTGGAGGCCCAGAGAGAAAGGACTTGTCCAAGATCACTCAGCAAGTTGGTGTCGATCAGAACTCCGGTGTCCTGTTGCTCTCTGTCCAGGGCTCTTTTCCCTGCACTGGGCTTCATTTAGCACATATTTATTTGTGGTACATTAATTGTGCATTTAGCACATACGTAGAGTGCCAGGCCAGCTTCTCCAGCTGTCCACTTGATCTCTCCATTGAAAGTCCCATAAGCAGCCCAAACTCAGTATGTGTTTAAAAGTTTTCATTTTCTTTCCCCTAGACTCCCCCATTTCTCGTTACTCCCCTCTTCCCATTGAGAGCACTACCATTCCTCCAGTCACCCCAGTTCAATACCTTAGTCATCTTTAACTCTTCACTCTCCATTCACCCTGCTCCTGCCCCATCCACTCCATCCACCTCATATCCAATCAGTTGTCAAGTCTTGTCCACTTTACTTCCTTAACATCTCTTCACTAATGAGACAACCATCCTTG